>NC_134357.1:560465952-560769555 GCF_048569485.1 Anomaloglossus baeobatrachus
CCAGATTGTGTCTGTTTCTTTAAGTACATTTACTTATATGTAATATTATGCTATATGTTAGAAGTAAAGCATTTTTCATTTGTTGTGTTCTAGCACCATCTACTGGTGAAAACTGTAAGAATCTGAAGTGTTCATTGGGTGTTATCCTATTGGCTAGTTCTTGGTCACATGGCTCAATAGGTGGAGTTATTCTCCAGCCTCTGTCTAGAAACAACTGGAATGAGCTGGTTCTGGCTGAGTCTCCTCTGAGGGAAGACATTATGTGGAGAATCTCTTCACCACAGGACTCCTCCTAGGCCCGAGGCCTAGAATTTCATCATTTCCTGATTTTTACAGCCAATATGCTGAAGGCTTCCTATCCTGACATTGTGCATCTCTTCAGACAGTAGGGCATACTGACTATATACCAGACCCTACTGCACGCAGATTGGGGAAGTTTGAGGGTCTCCCGCCCCCACTGCAATATTAGTGGCTTTCATGCCATTGTCCACGCACCAGCCGTCCGCTCCCCGTAGCACGCTGGGCAACTGTCTTCATTTGCTTACAAGTAGAGATGAGCGAACCGGCCGTGGTTCGGCTCGAGTTCGGTTCGTCGAACGGAGGTCTCGTTCGAGTTCAGTTCGACGAACCGAACTCGAACCAATAGGAAATAATTGGAGGCCAATCACAAACACATAAAAACGCATTATAAATGTAGACATACAGTTAATAAACATTGCCATAACACTTACCGGTCCCCGCGATCCCTCCTGCACTCTGTCTCCTGCCGCTATTCCATCTGATGATCGCTGAATCCTCCCGGTGACCAGCACTGCCAGCAGTGATGCAGGACCTATCGTGACGTCAAAATAGCCATGTGACCAGTCACGTGGCTATTATCTCATTGGCTACAGACTGGTCACATGGCTTTGACGTCATGTCCTGTCCTAGGTCCTGTCATTGCACTCTCCGGTACAAGGTGCACATTTGTGTATCGCCGTGTACTGGCGACATGCTCTAGCACACGGTCAACTCCCCGTTCCGTTAGGGACTGGCTGACACAGCCGGTCATTAATGGAGATCACCATTGCCATAGCAACGCAGTTAGCGGTGACGTCCCCGCTAATCCCGCTAATCGCGGCTCCGGGAATTACATGATCGGAGCACCGTTGCTATGGTAACGCGTCTGTCAGCGTTACCGCTGTTACCGCTAACAGCCAGCAGCACTGATCTCTCACGGAGTGAAGGCTGCACGCTGCTTCCCGTGCAGCCTTCACAGAGTGATTTCTGCACATTAAGCAGCGTCTTCCCCCATGCAGCAGTGATGGAGCAGAGCTGCATTTGTCGAACGAGAAAGACAGAAGACCATGGATCGTGAGGGCTGACAGGGGGTAATAAAGATGGAATCTCTAATGTGTCTGTGTATTTATTTCTATTAAAGTATTTTTTTTTCTGTGTGGTGTCTTTTTTTTTTTTTTTAACCCTTTATTGGAGATTCTTAATGGCCGGGTCAAACGTGCCTGACATTAAGAATCCCTGGCTTAATACTAGCTAGTAAAACAAAGCTAGTATTAACTCATTATTACCCAACAAGCCACCCGGCTTCAGGGGCTGTTGGAAGAGTTGGATACAGCGCCAGATGATGGCGCTTCTATGAAAGCGCCATTTTCTGGGGCGGCTGCGGACTGCAATTCGCAGCAGAGGCGCCCAGAAACCTCTGGCTAACCTGTGCTGCGGATTCCAATCCCCAGCTCTCTAGTTGTACCTGGCTGGACACAAAAATGGGGCGAAGCCTACGTCATTTGTTTTCTAATTATTTCATGAATAATAAAAAAGGGCTTCCCTATATTTTTGGTTCCCAGCCGGGTACAAATAGGCAACTGGGGGTTGGAGGCAGCCCCTGGCTAGCATACAAAAATATGGCGAAGCCCGCGTCATTTTTTTGGTGGGCAAAAAACTTCTGCATACAGTCCTGGATGGAGTATGCTGAGCCTTGTAGTTCTGCAGTTGCTGTCTGCTCTTCTCCATACAGACAGCAGCTGCAGAACTACAAGGCTCAGCATACTCCATCAAGGACTGTATGCAGAAGTTTTTTTACCCCCTGAAAAAATTGTGGGCTTCGCCATATTTTTGTATGCTAGCCAGGTACAGCAGGCAGGTACGGCTGCCCCCAACCCCCAGTTGCCTATTTGTACCCGGCTGGGAACCAAAAATAAAGGGAAGCCCTTTTTTTTATTATTTCATGAAATAATTAGAAAACAAATGACGTAGGCTTCGCCCCATTTTTGTGTCCAGCCAGGTACAACTAGGCAGCTGGGGATTGGAATCCGCAGCACAGGTTGGCCTGAGCTTTCTGGGCCCCACTGCTGCGAATTGCAGTCTGCAGCCGCCTCAGAAAATGTCACTTTCATAGAAGCGCCATCTTCTGGCGCTGTATCCAACTCTTCCAGCACCTGCCTGCTATACCTGGCTAGCATACAAAAATATGGCGAAGCTCGCGTCCTTTTTTTGTAGTTTTTTGGCAAAAAAAATAAAAAATGCTTCCTGGATTTTCCATTGACAGTGAAGGTAACACCAAGCAGTGGGGGTTAGCAGCCAGTAGCTGCTTGGATTACCCTTAGCTAGCAATACAAAAAATACAGCGGGAGCCCATATATATTTTTTTTAAATATTTATTTAAATAACTAAAAACAAAATGGGCTTCCCTGTATTTTGATTGCTGGACATCACAGTGCTGTAAAAATAATCTTTAAAAAAAATGACATAGCGCTCCGCGGTATTTTTGATTCTCAGCGCAGATAAAGCAGACAGCTATGGGTTGCCACCCCCATCTGCCTGCCGTTACCTTGGTTGGCAATCAAAATACAGGGAAGCCCATTAATTTTTTTCTATTTAAAAAATAGTTAAAAAAAAAAATGACGTTGGGTCCCCCCATTTTTGATAGCCAGCTAGGGTAAAGCAGACGGCTGTAGCCTGAAAACCACAGCTGGCAGCTTTACTGTGGTTGGGGATCCAATGTGGAGGTCCCCCAGGCTCTTTTTTTATAATTATTTTATAAATATTAATAATTACACAAAAAAAATAGGTCCCCCCCAATTGGATTACCAGCCAAGGTAAAGCGGACAGCTGTGGTCTGGTATTCTCAGGGTGGGAAGGTCCATAGTTATTGGGCCTTCACAGCCTAAAAATAGCAGGCCGCAGGCACCCCAGACGTGGCGCATCCACTAGATGCGCCAATCCTGGCGCTTCACCCCAGCTCATCCCGGGCCCTGGTGCAGTGGCAAACGGGGGTAATAAATCGGGTTGATACTAGCTGTAAAGTCACCTGAGATCAAGCCCAGCAGTTTGTGATGTCATGGCGTTCCTATTAGATACCCAACATCAAAAACGGTCAGTACTAACAAAAAAAATCGACAAAAGAAATTTATTTGAAAAAACAGTCCCCAAAACATTCCTCTTTCACCAATTTATTGTAAGAAAAAAAATAAAGGGGTCCCACGACGACTCTGGACCGTCTAGAATATGGGGGGGAGACACTCAGGGAACGTATCCCCCATTTTCTAGGAGTGCAGGACGTTCATGTGAGGAGTGTGGGTGCAATGAATCTGCACTCACTCTCCCCGGGTCCACAGCAGCAGAGTCCATGTCGTAATGGTTGCTACCAAAGCTGCAATGCCCTGCACATGAGGTAAGGGCATGCCTAATCAGGAGAACTATTCTACATTTCCAAATATTGGTATTTGCTGATATTATTGCTATTCCACCTACTATATATTGGGGATAGGATCTTGGAGATGGAATACCCCTTTAAATCCAGTTATCCAGCTGAATGAATACTTAACAACAGAGCTCGCTATTTAGATGTGTTTTCTTGTGGCGTATAACGGACTCTCATGTTTGGTAGTCGTTCAGCAGGGAAACTATAAAAGCAAATCCCTCCATTTGGAAATGTAGTATATAGCTCTCCTGATCAATTCTGTTCCTTACCTCATGAGCAGGGCATTGCAGTAATAATAATAATTTATTCATTTATATAGCGTAATTAATTCCATACCGCTGTATGTCTTTGGAGTGTGGGAGGAAACCGGAGTACCCGGAGGAAACCCACACAAACACGGGGAGAACATACAAATTCCTTGCAGATGGTGTCCTTGGTGAGAATTGAACCCAGGACCCTCAGCGCTGCAAGACTGCAGTGCTAACCATTGAGCCACTGTGCCGCCCATTTAGCTTACAGATGCAAAACCACCACTCACTGTGTCTGCACACAGGAAGCTGAGCTGACAGCCGCTCTGTGCATGCGGCAGCGTCTATTGTGAAGGAGAGGGCCGTGGGGGGGATCAACGCTGCACAGGTACCGTGGGACACCGGGGAACACCGGTGGGTTATAGGGGGTGACCTGGCAGGGCCTGGGGAGGAGTTTTCTGTCGCATGTGTCATGGCACATGCGACAGAAATCAGAGGAGTAGGGTGAATGCGGCCGGCGCGCTGCTGTGCGCACGGCCATCTTGGATTTCTAGGAGGGCATCAGGGGGGGGCACTTTGGCGACACCGGGGGACCGGAGGGGACCGGGGAGGAGATTTATCATGTTTGTTCATGCCAGATGGGAGAAAAATAATTTTTTACCGGCGCTGTCATTTACTGTAACGTGATCATCGGTGTACGGTGTATACCTGTGATCATGTGAGCGGGGACCGGAAAAACCGTTCTGAATCATGATCTCCAGGCTCTCAGCTAGCCCTGAAACCCCGGAGATTTTCTGACGCTGGGGGGCGTTATTCACTTATTTCTGCCTGCTGTTTATAAACGGCAGATCAGAATAAGGCTACATTAACACGGACCGATCCATTTTTGCGGTCTGCAAAAAAACAGTCCGTTTTTTTTTCATGGGTGCATCCATGTGGCATCAGTTTCCATTCCGTAGACGGTCCGTATGTCATCTGTTTGTCATCCGTGTGCCTTCCGTTTTTTTTGTGTACTGCAAAAAAACTGAAGGAGGGAAAATACATAAATTTACCCAGGATCCATAGCTTCATCCTACATGAGGCGGTCGCATGTTCACTCCAGTGCCATTTTCTACTGCTTTTCACAGCGTAGAGCGCTCTGGTGATTTTCTTGTGCTTGTGCACTTCATATCAGTCTTTTCTGTCATTATAATGGCAGAAAGGACACATAATGTCCCACTCTCCTGCATTTTGTAATTTTGCACCCTTTGGTGCCTTGCATGTGGCACTAAGGGGTGCTTAGCTTTGTATTTAGCCAAAAAAATGAAAAAAAAAAAAAAATGACGTAGGGTTCCCCCGATTTTTGTAGCCAGCTAGGGTAAAGCAGACGGCTGCAGCCTGCAGACCACAGCTGGCACCTCACCTTGGCTGGTAATCCAAAACTGAGGGCACCCCACGCTGTTATTTTAAATTAAATAAATAATTTAAATTAAAAAAAACACGTAGGGGTCCCCCCAAAATTTGATCACCAGCCAAGGTAAAGCAGACAGCTGGGGTCTGATATTCTCAGACTAGGGAGGTCCATGGTTATTGGACTCTCCCCAGCCTAAAAATAGCAGGCCGCGCCGCCCCAGAAGTGGCGCGTCCATTAGATGTGCCAATCCTGGTGCTTCGCCCCAGCTCATCCCGTGCCCTGGTGCGGTGGCAAACGGGGTAATATATGGGGTTAATACCAGATGTGTAATGTCACCTGGCATCAAGCCCTGGGCTTGGTGAGGTCAGGCGTCTATCAGATACCCGACATCACCAACCCAGTCAGTAATAAAAAAAAAATAGACGACAAACACATTTTTATTTGAAAAAACACTCCCCAATACATTCCCTCTTTATCCAATTTATTAGATAGAAAAACAAATCCAGGTCTGGTGTAATCCAAGGGGTTGCCATGACGATCCACACTGTCCCAGTCAATGAAGAGCAGGATGTTCCCCATTGGCTGGGAGAGCAGTGCAGTGACCTGAGCTAACATCAATGGGTCAGCCCAGGTCACTGCAGGGGATGACAAGTGCTGCTGTCAGCGAGGTACATTACCTGCGCCGATCTCCTGCACTGCTGACAGCACCTGTCACTGAGTTCAATGACCGCCGCCTTCACAGCCAAGTATCGCGAGCTGCCCGTGACGTCACCGCTAGTCAGTCTCGGGTCGGAAGCGAGAGAAGGTGATGTGACAAGCGGCGGCCATGGAGGACAGTGACAGCGCTGAGGTCAGGACTTCATCACCGCAGGTAAGCCGAGCGGGACCATGTGTGCAGAGTGCCAGGTGGGCGGAGCTATGTGTGCTGGCGGCGGAGTGCGAAGTGGGTGGCGCTGAGGACGTCAGTGTCGTGGACTGCTTGGCTGGGGACAGGTGAGTGTGTGGGTGTGTGTGTGTGTGTGTACATGCCGCGTGCAGGAGGGGGCGGAGTGAGCTGAGCGGGGAAGTGTGGGCTTCCTGCACGTAACTAGGATAAACATCGGGTTACTAACCAAAGCGCTTTGCTTGGATACCTGATGTTTTATCTTGGTTACCAGCTTCTGGCAGGCTGCCAGCGATGGCTCCTGCACACTGTAGCTGTAAAAAGCCCTGCTTTTTGCTGCTAGAACCGTTTTCGAACGTATCTAGAACTATCGAGCTTTAGCAAAAAGCTCGAGTTCTAGTTCGATCTAGAACAGCCCCCAAAATCACTCGAGCCGCGAACTGGAGAACCTCGAACCGCGAACCGTGCTCAACTCTACTTACAAGTACTGCACGTGTCTGAACTAGCAGTGAAATTAACCCCAGGACTCCAGGTCTGTACAATCTTATCATATCTACCCTTTAAACTCAAGATACTCTGAACCTAAAGCATACCAGTATTAATTCTGAAACAAATCGTGCACTTAAAGCTCCAGTACCCTAATTGCACTTCAGCATTCAACTCCAAGCTGTATTTGCCGTGGCCTACCCACGAGAGACTGTGAAACATATATTCCGTATTGATTTGCTTTGTTCCTGCTATATTAAAGCAACTGTTATCCCCAAGACCGTGTCTGTGGACTATCCATTAGCTGTGGATACTGTGTGGGGGTGGCTAGCAGGGAACATCTGGGCCCTTACAATATAATTATGTGAATATTAATGTTCAGCCAAAATAATTTCAGCCTTTTATTTCAGCCCTTCCTAACATTCTTGGTCTGTCATGTGAACTATACTACATTTCTAATTGGAGGTATTTGGTAATATTCTTATTATGACACCCACTACATATTGGGAGAGGTTCGTCGAGATAGGAATACCCCTTTAACGTTTGGCTCCATCAACTTACTGACCAGCGACACAAGTATATTTTGGAGGTAGGAGATCCTCTGAATTTTTGTGACCAGGCATTTCAGATAGACCTTTGCTTCTATCAGCAGATTTTGTTGTGTGTGACTAAAAAATAAAAACCGTATGAAGTAAACTTACACTCAGATTTGAACCCAGGACCTAATTAAACAATCTTTTTTTTTTTTTTTTTTCTCGACAATAGGAGAATTGGAAATGGCTGAGAACAGCTTTGGCTCTCCGGTGGGACGGTCTGTTGGTTATGAAGTGGATGTAGACAACCAGAAGGTACCTTTTTTTTGGGGGGGGATTACTTGCTAAGTAAGCAGAACTACTTTTCTTTTTTTTTTTTTCTTTTTAGCACATCCCTTTTTCCACATCACTTCTTTTCTAGGAAGCCTATGTAATGACTGCTGAAAATAACGTCCGGACCTCTACTTCACCTGATGGAGCGAGTACTCTGGGAGCTGACGATGAAAATATTTCAAAGGCGGCAGACAAGCTAGGTATATCATTTGACATATTTTTTCCAAATAGCGTTTCCATAGTCTGTTTAAGGGTAATTTCTCAAAAGATTCATGATGCCCAAACCATTGTCAGAATTGTGTTCTGTCTTGACTACTCAATCCAGGTTTTTTTTTCTTTCTCTGCATTGTTTTGGAGTTTCACAGAAAATATAGTTTAAAAGGAGAGCTGTAAACTATAGGGAGAGATGGAGCTACTCTGGCGATGCCCCCTTCTAGCTTCTTCCTGCTCTACTACAGGTTATAGGTCTTTTGCGAAATACACGCCTTATATAGACCTGTCAATCACATGGAGTGGCACTGGAAAAGCTGGCCAGGGGCAACCCTAGATTAGTCCTGTCTCTTTATATGGTGTCCAACCTGCACGTCTAACAGTATATCTGAAACACAGAATCATTAAGTAAAATATACCTATCAGCAATTGTGCAGCCAGGCTCTGCTTTATACTGCCCATGGTTTTTTCACGATCACTGATTATAAATAAAAAAACTTTTAAAAATAAAAATATTTTATTACCACACTGCAAATATTAAATACTGTATAAATATAAACATTTTCATTTGTCTATAAACGCCCTATGTGGTCAGATATATTTTAGAAAAACATTGACAGTGGAGACTTGCGCATATATATAATATAATATATGTGTATATATATATATGTGTATATATATATATATATATATATATATATATATATATATATATATATATATATATATATATATATATATATATATATATATATATATATATATATATATATATATATATATATATATATATATATAAAAATCTATAGTGTTATCTACAATATTGGAATAAGAGTATAGATGCCTGTGATTTCTGGCATATATAAACTTTCAGTATTATGTTGTGTAGCCCACCCTTGTCAGAAAATGCTATTAGTATGTATCTGCATGCTGGTTTCTCAGCCCACTGGGCATGTTATAATTAATTTGGCTTGGATTCAGCTGTCTGTTTCAGAGTGGAGTCATTGAATATCAACAAAAGAGAGAGCACTGACCGTACCAGTGTGCACCCCTTAGCCATTGTAATCTTTTGGCATTTTTAAGGCCCTGTCACACATAGAGATAAATCTTTGGCAGATCTGTGGTTGCAGTGAAATCATGGACATATTGTTCCACTTGTACACAGCCACAAACCTGGCACTGATTGTCCACAATTTCACTGCAACCACAGATCTGCCACAGATTTATCTCCATGTGTGACAGGGCCTTTAGGCTACATGCCTTATGAATGTTGAAAGTGGATGTATTTGTGTTTTGTTTTTTTTTATTTTCTTTTTTTTCCTTTTTCCATTTGTGAGTTTTTGTCCATAACCACTTTACTTTTCCTTTCCAGGTGGTTTGCAAGGCTGTAGAAATCCAATTGGTACAGTCATTTGAATCCTTAGATGCTGTAGCACAAGCTATTAGTGATTTTGAAGAGAGCACCACATCAAATTTCCTTGTTTTAGAAAAACAAAAGAACTTTGGCAATGAAGGTATGTCTTTTAACCTAACATTGCAGGATTTATTATATGGCTATGTGCCCACAGGGAAAGTGTCCTGCAGATATATCCGCAGGACATTCCGCAGGAGCGCCCAGAAATCCGCAGCACAACTTTGTCTGTTTCCATGCTGCGGAATGTCCTGCAGATATGGTGCGGGCATTCTGCATTGAGGATACAGTACCATGGCTTCGGCCCTACATCCTCAATTCAGAACAAGTGCTGCAGTGATCGGGGAGTTTATACTTGCCTCCATCACGCAGCCCTTCACTTTCCGGCCGTGTCTGTCAGCACTGTGCAGGAGAAGGTGGGCGGGCCTGAACTAGCTCTGGCTGTCACATGACCGGAGCTCGTGCAGGCCCCGCCCACCTCCGCCTTCCTACTCTTAGCTCCACTGCCGTCCTCTGCACCGGAAGAAAGTGATGGGAGGTCTGCTATCAAGGCAGGTAAGTATGGGACCAAGGCAGGTAAGTCTCTATCTGCATAGTGTAGAGCCGGGATTTCCGCAGGAATAATTGACATGCAGTTATGTGCGGCTGCGGGACATCCGCAGCATATTCCGCAGCCGCACATTCCGCAGCATGGACACAGACTCTCCCCATGTCCCATAGGATAACATTGGGAGTGTCTGTACTTGGTGAAACCTGCGGATTTATCTGGAAAATCCCGATAAATCAGCAGGTTTTCCGCGGCAAAATCAGCAGGAGCAAGCTCCCGTGGGCACATAGCCTATGAATTGTGTCTGTGTTCGTGTTTGGAGTCTGACAGATGATTTTTATGGACATTTTTAGGTTATGTGATGTCTCCGCAGGTACGGCTGCAGGTTTCCTGCAGCTGCCCGCCGGCATCCGCAGCTATTTTTAGCTGCGGGATTCCAGCGATATAGCTGCGGTAAACCTGCGGACTTTCATGCGAATTACCTGCGGACGTCCCGGCCTCTATCTCCATAGCGGAGGGCCGGGACATCCGCAGGTAATTCCGCAGGAATAATTGACATGCAGTTACGTGCGGCTGCGGGACATCTGCAGGATATTTCGCAGCCGCACTTTCCGCTGCGCGGACACACACTCCCCATGTCCCATAGGATAACATGGGGAGTGTCTGTACATGCTAAAACCTGCGGATTTATCTGGAAAATCCTGAAAAATCCGCAGGTTTTCCGCGGCAAAATCCACAGAAAAAAGCTCCCGTGGGCACATGCCCTTATATTCCTTCTTATGTATACTACAGTACTTAACATGCTTCATTTTTAGGCTGTATTGGTGGAAGCATCTATTAGTAACAGCATATCAATTAGTTGCTTCATGTTTCTGACTATTTTACCTTTTTTATATTATCATTACTACTACTTTCTCATTGTTTAAGGTCTTTCACATGTCCGTGAAAACCATGCATAGTTTTTCACGGACGTGTAAAAGGTGCGTATGGCCCTCCATGTGCCGTGATTTTTACACACGGGTGTTCTCTGTGCTATCCATAATAACACAGGAAGAACAGCAATTTTCTGCTCGCCTGCCCCTGGTGCTGATGTCTTCCGCTCTGTGGTCTACGGCCCTGCTGCCTCCCCTCTGCTGCTGCTGCTGCTTATGGCCCAAAGTTCAGTGAATATGCGATTAGTAGTGTTGAGTGGACCCGAACCGTAAAAATCCAGATCCGCGTGGTTTGAGCGGCAGATCAGAGTCCGACCCGGACGCGGGATTTCAGGTGCACGATCCGGATCAGTTGTTTTTTTTTTTTTTGTTTTTTTTTTATTTTCTCGCCCTCATTTTCTCGCTCTCATTCCGGATCGGATCTCGGACTTCCATGACAGCCGCACCCGGATTATTAGCAATCCGCTCAACTCTAGCGATGAGCATAATGAGCGGAAGTCAGAAGCAAGTGACAGCAGTGCTGGAGAAGAGGAGTATAGAAAATCAATTTTTCACAGACACGTGGTTCTTGGGTATGTGTCACACTGATGTCACACAGATCACATCTGTGCGGTCCCGTCCGTATGACACCTGTGCTGCTGGAGAAAAACGGAAATGTCTACGTGTGGATCACACGGACACATGTATGCACCACACAGTCCATGTGCAAACAGTCATGTGTGCGCAGATCCATTGATTTTCATGGGTCTACGTGTACCCGTGTCTACGGTACGTGTGAAAATGCACGTCACACGTACCGGAGACACGGATGTGTGAAAGAGGCCTAACTTTGTCCCAGCAGGCAGGTGTAGCCCACTTTTAATTTTTTCTTCTTCCTTAGGCCCTGTGCGCACTTGCCGTTGCCGTTTTTTGCTGCGGATTTCCTGCGGTTTTGCTGCATGTTTCGCTGCATGTTATGTTCATAACATCTCTGCAGTGAATCACCAGCAAATCCTTTGGGGAAAAAAAAATGCTGTGCGCACTATGCAGATTTTCACAGCTGCATGTTTTCCTGCAGGATTCCCACAGCAAAAACAATTGCATGTCAATTATTTTCCGCACGTCGCTGCAGGATTTCACTCCATTGACTGTAATGTAATCGTGAAATCCCGCAGGGAATAATTCAGGCAGCAAATTCTGTGCGGTTCATTGCGTTTTCCTGCGTTATTCCCTCCGGTATTTTGCGGTTTACCTGCGGTAATGTTCATCACTGCCTGCGGTTTGCAGGGAAGTGATGTCATTATGACAGGAAGAGGAAGCCGTGCAGAGAGTAAACACACACATCAGACACAGACATAGAACACACACACACAGATCACACTCACACACAGACATATATGATACACATACAAATCAAATGTACATATAAAAAAAACAAAAACCGCCGGCTCCGCCATATTTTTACCGTCCAGCCGAGGTAAACACACAGCGGCGGCCCGGTATTCTCAGGCTGAGGAGAGTGAGGGCCAGGGTTATATGTCCCTCCCCCTCCCTCAGCCCAGAATATCAGCCCGCAGCTGCCCCGGGACTTTAGCATCCATTATGCGACAGTACCGGAGTGTCCCTGGCTCTTCCAGATAGCCGTGATGCGGTTGGCAATCCAGCTAATAATGAGTTAAATGTCAGCGCATCGCTGCCATTTAAGTCCAGGCTTAATCATGGCAGCATCTATGAGACCGCTTTCATGATTAAACCAGAAGTAAAGTGAAGAAACACACACCGAAAAATCCTTTATTTTACATAAAAAAGACAAAAAAAAATCCCCTCTTTCACCACTTTATTAACCCCTCCCAACACACAGCTCCGGCGTAATCCACCAAGGTCCCACGACGCTTGCATCCAGCCACGACTGACACATACTCAATGCAGCCTTCTAACGAGACTGCAGAGAGGTAATTACAGGGCATTTCCCATGGTCGGTAATGTGAACACACTGTGTCCTCACAGGGACTCGATTGATTGATAGAGGACAGATCCCCCCCCAGGACTACTCCTCCTATTATACTCCTCCCCCTAAGACTACTCCCCCTATTTAACTCCTCTCTCCCCAAGGACTACTCCTCCTATTGTACTCCTCTCCCCCAGGACGACTCCTCCAACACACACATTGCACAAAACATACCTCCCCCCCAAAACACACACACGTACCCCCACACAAGCCGTGCAACACGCACAGCACCACACACACAACGCTGTAGACACACAGCGCAACACACACAACGCAACACACAAACAACACCGCTCACACAGACAACACCCAGAACATTTACAGCGCCCTACACAAACACTTGGCAACTATATATATATATATATATATATATATATATATATATATATTACACAAATTACTTTATACCGTATTTTTCGCACTAGAACACGCACTCTCCCCCCCCCCCCCCCCCCAAAATGTTGGGGGAAAGTGGGGGGGGGGTGCTGCGGTGGAGCGGGTCATCGGCGGCACGACCGGGCTGTAGCAGTACCTGCCATGACCACGTGGGCCCGCTCATTACATATGCACGTCCACCCTCCCGCCTATCATCTCCCAGTGCTGAAGTCGATGCTGACATGTGGGCGGGATGATGGGCAGGGGGTGCGCGCATATACTTAACAGCCGGCAGTGATCACCCCTGGCAACTACAGCCTGGAGTGATCATGTGCGGCTGTATTCACTGCCCCCCGCGAATCATCATCCGCGCGGGGAGCAGTGAGTAAGTACGGTACACTCACCGGCCACCTCCGTGCAGCACTGCGTTGTCCTCCAGTCTGCCGGTCAGCTGATCTGTGTAGAAAGCAGTGAGCACAGCGATGACGTCATCGCTGTGCGCGTCGCTAGTCACGCAGGTCAGCTGACCGGCAGACTGGAGGACATCGCGGTGCTGCAGGGACGTGACCGGTGACTGCTCCACAGATCAGCGGCGCTGCTCCCACAACAGACAGGGGGAGGAGCAATGCTGCATGGAGCGAGGAAAGGTGAGTATAAACGTTTTTTTGGTTTTTTTTTTTGGTGTGATACAGGATATATAGCATGTTGGGGGTATATAGCAGGATGGATGGCAGTATATAGCAGGTTGGGGGTATATAGCAGGATGGATGGCAGGATGATTTATAGATAGATAGAAGGCAGGAGGATCATTACCAGGATGGGGTACCTTAGAGAATTTGGGGACATTACCCCCATAACAGTGTCAGTAGCAGATCCTCGCCCCATAACAGTGTGTCATGACCACATTTTTTGCTTAAAATTTTATTTCTTTATCGTTCCTTTGGGAGACCCAGACCATGGGTGTTTAGCTTCTGCCTCCGGAGGACACACAAAGTACTATACTTAAAAGTGTAGCTCCTCCCTCTGAGCTTATACACCCCCTGGTAGCCAGTCCTAGCCAGTTTATCGCTTTGTGTTCAGGAGGTCATACATCCACACATGCATTCTCATCTGATTGTTTGACTTTTGGAAAGAGTTTGAAGAAAAGCGGGTCCATGTCTGGACTCCCGGCATGTCCCTTCTCACCCCACTGTGTCGGCGGTGTTGTTAAGGTTGATTTACAAGGCTCAAGCCTTACATGCCGCGCTCCTTCACCATCCCTTCTGGGCTCTGGCTTGAAGTGGGAGCCAGCACGGTCTCCATGCCTGGCAGGAGTCTGGTCTCCATCCACAGCCCCTTGAGGATTCTGTTGGACCGGAGCACTCATCCCCAGGGACATGGCCCTGCGTCTCAGCAGCTAAGTACCTGAGACGTTTATGTTGGGGGTCCCGGTTTATTGTAAGGGGAGAGTATGCTGTATGTGATTGTTTTTTAACTTTTCCGGCGGGTTCTCCAGCTTTTGCCCGAGAACCGCGCCGATGGTGCCTGCTTGTCGGCCTCGCCGCTTAAATTTAGGCCCCGGCTTCGCCGGAGGCCTAGTTTCGTTTTCCTGCCCTCGCATGTCACTCATGCAGAGGGACAGGTTCGGCTCCTCCCGACGGCCGTTCTACACAGGGGAGGGACACTCCCCACTGCTGGGGCGTCCCTCCTTCCCGGCAGGTCTCTATAGCCCTCCAGTTCCCGCTCTTTTATAGGAACGCCCCTAGTCCCGCCCCCTCTCTTCGCTTCGGCGGCTATTTCTCAGGCAGAGTTCACTCTGCTCTGGGACATCCTGCATTCTGCATCTCTGCTGAGGTGCTGCGCTCTGGGGGACCGGGCTTCGGGATCTGGAGGGCACACAACAACGCGCTCAGCGGTCTGGTAAGTCACAGCCGGTCTCCGGTTGTGGACCTCTGTATATTCTCCCTGGGGTTCATTCTCTGCAAAGCCCCCACTCCAGCAGCATGTCTCACACAAGGAGCAGGGCTCCAAAGCTTTATTCTGCATGCACTGCATGTAAGCTCCTGCTGCCTGAGCCGAGCATTTATCCACACTGTGATGGTTGCTCTAACTTGGCGGTGCCACAGCCTGGAGTCTCACCCCCAGTGGTCTCTCAGGCTGCTGCTGCACCTGTGATTAAACCCCTGGCCTGGGTAGAGTCCTTTTCTAGGTCCATATCCCAGTCATTTGCTGAGTCCATGGGACTTTGATGAATATGCATCAGCCCCCCTCACAGGGTGCCTCTAATACTCTTGACAGAGGACTCCTATCCTCTGACCTCCGTCCTTCAGAGCTCACGGAGGATTCATCATCTGATCCCAGACCCCGTCCTTCTAAGAGAAGGCGCAGGGTTTCCTCCCCCTCCCCATCCCACGGCTCTGTCTCAAGAGCTGACTCTCAAGATGAGGAGGATGCCCTCAGTGGGGGCTTGGAGGCTATGTATCCCATCGATTTCTCTGAGGGTGCCTCAGATCTTAGTGATTTGATTGCTTCTATTAATTCTGTGCTGGATCTCAATCCGCCAGTGTCAGAGGAGCAACTCTCTTTGGCAGAAAAACATCAGTTTACCTCGCCTAAGAGAGTAAAGAGTGTGTTCTTTAACCACTCCAGTTTTCAGACCGCTGTGACCAAACCCAGGGCCTGCCATGACAAACGCTTTCCAAAGCGTGGTTCTGATGACCGGTTTCCATTTCCACCTGAGGTGGTCAAGGAGTGGTCTCACTCCCCAAAGGTAGACTCTCCGGTGTCTAGGCTATCAGCCCGGACCGTTGTGTCGGTGGCTGACGGCACCTCACTTAAGGATTCCACTGACCGTCAGATTGACCTTCTGGCCAAATCTGTGTATGAAGCTGCGGGGGCCGCGTTTTCCCCGACTTTTGCAGCAGTGTGGGCTCTCAAAGACATCTCTGCTTCTCTAGAGGAGATGCATTCCCTCACCAAGGAATCTGTGCCTGAGATGGTTACCTTAACTGCTCAGGCTTCAGCCTTTTCATCTTATGCCATGTCTGCCATGCTAGAGGCTGCTCACCGCACTGCGGTGGCTTCAGCTAATTCTCTTGTTATCCGCAGGATTTTGTGGCTTCGAGAGTGGAAGGCAGATGCTTCTTCCAAGAAGTTTCTTGCTGGGCTCCCTTTTGCTGGTTCACGGCTGTTTGGTGAACAGCTGGATGAAATCATTAAAGAAGCTACTGGCGGGAAGAGTACTTCCATGCCACAAACCAAGACCAGGAAACCCGCCCAGGGTAGGAATCAATCGAGGTTTCGTTCCTTTCGTTCCTCCAACTGGTCATCCTCTAAGCCTTCCGCCTCGTCCGCTAACTCAGCCAAGGATCAGAAATCCAACTGGCGCCCAAAAGCGCGTCCGCAGAAGACCGCAGGAGGTTCTGCCACTAAGGCAGCTTCCTCATGACTCTCGGCCCGCTCCAGCCACGTCCTTAGTCGGTGGCAGGCTCTCCCACTTTGGCGACGCTTGGTTAAAGCAAGTCTCCGATCAGTGGGTGAGAGACATCATATCTCACAGCTACAGGATAGAATTCTCTTCCAGCCCTCCAAACAGATTTTTTTCTCTCAACTCCCCCCTGCTCCAAGGCCGCCGCCTTCTCGCAGGCCGTGGCGTCCTTGCAGGCAAACGGAGTGATTGTCCCAGTTCCCGCTCAGGAACGGTTCAGAGGTTTTTACTCAAATCTCTTCCTAGTTCCAAAAAAGGACGGTACCTTCCGGCCCATCCTGGATCTCAAGCTTCTCAACAAGCATGTCCGGGGGCGGCATGTTCGCATGGAGTCTCTGCGATCAGTCATTGCCTCTATGACCCAAGGGGAGTTCCTGGCGTCCATCGACATAAGAGATGCCTATCTACATGTGCCATTCGCTGTGTCTCATCAGCGTTGGTTACGTTTTGCGATAGGAGAGGATCATTTCCAATTCGTGGCTCTCCCCTTCGGGTTAGCCACGGCCCCTCGGGTATTCACCAAGGTCATGGCGGCAGTGATTGCGGTCCTGCACCTCCAGGGGTTAGCAGTGCTTCCTTATCTGGACGACCTTCTGGTCAAGGGTCCATCCAGCGCAGACTGTCAGCGGAGTGTTTCGCTCACTCTCGCCACCCTAGCCCAATTCGGGTGGATTGTCAATCTTCCCAAATCCACTCTGACTCCGACTCAGAGTCTCACTTACCTAGGGATGCAGTTCGAGACTTTGCCGGCACTTGTGAAGTTGCCCTTAATCAAACAGCAGTCTCTCCGGCTAGCGGTGCGCTCTCTCCTGAGGCCCCGCCGTTATTCCCTCAGGCGCCTGATGCAGGTGCTGGGTCAAATGGTGGCCTCCATGGAGGCGGTTCCCTTTGCCCAGTTCCATCTGCGTCCTCTGCAGCTGGACATTCTCCGCTGTGTCGCTACTTGAATACACCGGTGTACCTTTCATCATTGCTGGAAGAAAAGTGTTATGCTGCCATCTTGGAAAAGATTTGGCTATTTCACAAAAGAAGCAGTATGCCCAGGCAACACATCATGAACAGGTAAAAGTACATTTGTAATATAAAGCAGTTGAACGTTTTGGTGTGTGTGTGTGTGTGTGTGTGGCTGTGTGTTTCTTCCCCCAAAACTGGAGTCTATAAGAACGCATCCATTCCCAGCTCTATTGAATTTAATGCAGGTTTGTTGGCGAATAACTGTAAAACGCGGGGATAAATTTTACCCCTCAAAACAGTCTGATGTTCTGAATCACATGAGGTGACTGTAAATATGCATGATTGCAAATGCGGTGGTGCTGATTCCTCTATTTGAAATGCCCTTGCAGTCACTTGTGCATACATACATACATACATACATACATACATACATACATACATACATACATACATGAGCAGTGGTGAGGTGGGCTGGGGGCATACAGATCTGGTGGGGGAGGGCATACAGATCTGGTGGGAGGTGGGCTGGGGGCATACAGATCTGGTGGAGGGAGGTTGATGTCCTCTGCAGCAATGAGCATATTGTTTAGTAATGTGCTCCTTCTGTCCCCTATTATGCTGTGTCTCACCTGTCCGTGCCCACGGAGCCTTCAGCTGCAGCAGACAGACTGCCCCGTGATAGCGTGCGGTGTACGGAGCGGCCGCTGCAGGTTGATGTCATGGCTTTACTGCAGTTGAATGATTTACGTCGCCACAAAGCATTCAACTGCAGTAAAGGGCTGACGGCAAAATCGGCGGCGGCCCCGGACAGGTGAGTATACAGCAGCGTGTGTGGCTGTGTTGTGTGCATGTGCACTATGTGTCTGTGTGTGTGTGTGTGTGTGTGTGTGTGTGTGTGTGTGTGTGTGTGTGTGTGTGTGTGTGTGTGTGTGTGTGTGTGTGTGTTGAGGATCCAGAAGCCGGAACATCGTTCGGACTGCGGCTGCACAACGGAAAATGCCGCAGTGCATCACGAAATAGGGGAACAGACAGAACTGGTGACTATGTAAGTAGATAAGATGTCCTTTTAATTAACTACAAAGATTTAAAATATTGTACATATATTTGGCAGTCATCTTCCTATAATCGAGAGGAACACTGACAGTCTGTCTAAAATCATTGAGAGAATGTAGCAGCGCCATATGGTGTTTGTGTATGGGGCACTGCTGTGTGTTTTACTGAGCAGATTTAAAAATAAAATAAATTTTTGTTATATATATATATATATATATATATATATATATATATATATATATATATATATATATATATATATATATATATATATATATATATATATATATATAATATATATATATATATATATATATATATATAATATATATTCAGAATATATATGTGTGTGTATATGTGCAGGTACATATGTGGGCATAAAAGATTAGGCCTGGTTGAGTGGACACAACACTCACCAGACCTTATCCGGAGGTAGTTTTTATTTTGTGTATTTATAACAGATTAAGCATACTGTATAAAATCATGCATCGTTAGTAACCTGATTATAATAACGAAATTCCAATAAATGGTACATCTTCTCTGATTTTGATTTTTACTTTTTGTTTGCTTTTGTTTTTTCTCACAAACAACCTGAGAACAAACCAACTGCTTACTGTGATTTCTCTCTACAGATTGAGATACAGATGTTTTTGGCTCCTAACTCTTTCAACTGCCTGCTTTGACATTGTAGAGCAAGAGCAAACTTGTTCCCCCACAATACTATGGCTACAACATTTTTGAACTAAATCAACGATCCACTTTAGGATTCATCTCCTATATCAATGGCACAATTTGTAGAAACCTTGAATTCCCACTTGCTAGACAAATTGTTGTATGTTTTGGTTTGATGATAATCATCATAACATGCTGGAATAATGTTAAGACATACACCACTTACAAAACATGGAGTAAGGGCAAATAAGGTTCAGCTCATAAACTCAATTCAGATCATTGGACTCCAAAGTAAAATCTGACCTTCTATACAGATATCAGAATTGTTAATTTATAAAAACCATACAGTACCCCCCAAAGTTAATTAAATCCACACCTTGTCCAGAAAAATTAAATGCAGACCTCACATATCATATACTCATTACATATTATATATAACATTAAACCTTTACAGATGCTGAACAAGACAATGCACTAGATACACAATGTGAACTTGTTCCTTGTTCGAATTACATTTATCTTTTGACAATATTGTCGCTAAGATATAATCTACAACATTTGGTGGATGGCTTATTTTTTTGTTTTTTTGTTTTTTTACACATGTAAAAACAACTGTATTAAACATTCAATTCTGATAACATTAATTCACAATAAGGGGTACTTCACACACAGCGAGATCGCTGCTGAGTCACGGTTTTTGTGACGCAGCAGTGACCTCATTAGCGATCTCGCTGTGTGTGACACTGAGCAGCGATCTGTCCCCTGCTGTGAGATCGCTGCTCGTTACACACAGCCCTGGTTCGTTTTTTTATTGTTGCTCTCCCGCTGATAAGCACACATCGCTGTGTGTGACAGCGAGAGAGCAACAATCCTGAATGTGCAGGGAGCAGGAGCCGGCATCTGACAGCCTGCGGTAAGCTGTAACCAGGGTAAACATCGGGTAACCAAGGTGGTTACCCGATATTTACCTTCGTTACCAGCCTCCGTAGCTCTCACGCTGCCAGTGCCGGCTCCTGCTCCCTGCACACGCTAAGCTAAGCGGTGTGCGCTGGTAACTAAGGTAAACATCGGGTAACCATACCCGATGTTTACCTTAGTTACCAGTGTCCACAGCTTCCAGACGCCGGCTCCGTGCAAGCGCAGCGTCGCTTGCACGTCGCTGCTGGCTGGGGGCTGGTCACTGGTCGCTGGTGAGATCTGCCTGTTTGACAGCTCACCAGCGACCATGTAGCGACGCAGCAGCGATCCTGACCAGGTCAGATCGCTGGTGGGATCGCTGCTGCGTCGCTTAAGTGTGACGGTACCCTTAGGTAAGGGCTTTTCCTTATGATATCCATTTTATGACCCATTGTGCTATGGGCAAACTGTTCAGTTAGCTTGAAAACACCATTCATGCGGACCAAAGTTAAAATTCAGGATGTTCTACAACTTACTACAGTCTTCCTAAGAAGTTTTCTTTTAAGAGATGATCACACTACAATCGGCACAGAACATCAAATCATGCATTGTGGATCCACATAATATGAAGACAATATATAAAAAGGTAATAAAATTAAAAGCATTCTTTCCATTTCTGTTTATTTAAAGGGAAGCTGTCATGACTTGTAATGATACTTACCTGCAGATATAGGTTTCATGTGGAGGTAAATAGCATTGCAATATTTACTGGCAAACTTACTGAAAGTACAGCTAATAAAAGCCAATTAAATGCTTCCCTCCCAGGATGCATCGGCTTTCAGTGATAGCGAGATGCCCAGAGGATCTACAGAACTGCTTACTATACAGTGAGCGTGGTTGTAATCTGTCCCTATCGCTTTGATTGGTAGCCTTCTCCAAAGTGTGCACAGCAGGATGTCAAAGAGCCATAGAGGGATTGCAGCCGCACTTACTGTATAGTGAGCGGTAACTAAACTGGACCGGAGTGTTTTTATAACGGAAAGGAAACACCTTCACTTTTGTCATAAAGTTACATTTTCAGAAAGGTATATCAACTTAGGAAAAGGTCAATAAATATCAGGACACTCCCATGACAACATGTAATTCATCATGAAAAAATTAATGATATATTTTTTAAAAAAAAGGAGAATACAAGGTCCAAATCACATCAAATTAATTTTTATTGCACAAAAAATAACAAATAATAACACCTACACCATTAAAAGGATGTATGCAGAGTATCAATGTAAAAATAGGACTAGCAGCATTCAAAAGTTGGTATAATAACTTCTCATTACCATCCAAATAAAGTGACATGTGCCTGGAGCTCAATTAAGACTACTATGGATACAACCAAACCTAATTCATAAATATAAAGTGTATACAGTGCCGTCAATTGCACATATCCCACTGAAAAGGTGGATGAGTTCCAAGACCGTAGTTACTATTTAACGAGCAGCTGGCCAATCACCCCTGGAGGTCTGAAGGTATTACGTACCCTCACCCGGTAAAAAAAGGCATTTGCACTTTTGTATGGTAATCAAATCAAATACACGCAAGCCGCGATGCATACACTAGGCACAGCATGAGGATGTTAATATAAGGGCATGTCCACTGCGCCGCGCACCGCGGTAAATACAAAAAATGTTGGATAGTGAATTACCTGAGTGATGGAAGTACTACGTGCTGCTGTCCCAATCGACCCGACGCGCGTTTCGCACCCGGCTTCAACAGAAAGGTGCCCAGGCAGCAATGTAATGCTATTTACCTGCAGATTTTGGCCAAATGTCCACTTTGCTTTTTTATGTAAAGAAAATCTGCGCATAAACGCTTGTTTTGCCAGGTAAAAAGCTGCTCTGAAAGGATTTTTTTTTTTTTACTTCGTTCTTTCCCCATCATGGCGACTGCCGGAGTTCAAGCGCTGTATAAACCCCCCCATCCCCCCCCGGTCGTCGATGGGTCAGCGGTTGATCTTACAGCCAGGACCTGGCTCTCAGGAGTTAAGAGGAGGGATAGTTTACTGCCACATGGCTGTCTGGTTCCTGTAATGCGATCACAGGGACCCAATCGCTGCCATGGTAATCCCAGGTTACTGAGGTATGGATCGCCTCACAGACAAGGGCACCTATGTCACCAGAGTTCCCTCCAGCAAGGTCCCGCGTTAAAGACCATGAGATGAGGCTGTATGGAACTCTAGTAATGTCAAAAAGCGCACAAAAAAAGCAACGTGGGCTTAAGGCTTTACTCTTCGTCTGCAAATTGCATGGCAAGTCATGATGTGGTTTCTTAATGCATCAACACATCCTATTTACATATATTCCAGACTGAAATGTACTGATATAAATATGCATACTATATGGGTATTCCTTTGTACTGTTTTCATATAATAGGTTTTAAAATGTTGTTTTTATTTTTAACATTTCATCTTTTGACCAAATATATGAATTTACTCAAAACAATCACGTTACTTCCTAGTGGCCAACAGCACTAACCAAATATCGTGTTCCAGCCATGGCACAGGAAAGAATTTTGTCTTGAAAAAAAAAAATTTCTTTAATCCTTGTAAACTTTCCCTGCCCTTCTTACAGACTAGTGATCACAGTTTCATAAAATGTCGAAAGCTGATCCAAGCCACCAAGAAAATGGATTGTCCTGCCAAAATATATATATCATATATTAAGAGATCCCGAATTTCAGGTATGTAACCAAATTGATATGTAACCTCTCCCCACCAAACCCAATTTAGCATCTTGTGTTCTCATTTTGTCTCCCTTTCTTCTGAAGCCATGTTTATAATTTTACATACTTATAGTGTGCCTTGTTTTTTCAAAGCTCTTGTTTGTTACAATTTTCGCCACACTTTGATTAAAGTTTTTTGACTGATGACCATTGCTAGCTGCCTCAACCATTAGTAGCTAATATATGAATGCTTCTTTTAACATTTTTTTTAAAATGTCATTTTTTTCAGAAAATAGTCATGGGGGGGGGGGGGGAAGCTACAACTGTGTGCAATTTTTAGTTTTCAATTTCATATTTTTTTTTTTTTTAAGATCACAACAAACACTGCTTGGCACAAACTAATGGCATCTAAAAAATGAAGGAGCTTACAAATCATGACAAAGTTTTACGAAGTTACATTGTTCAGTTTCCAAAAATGTCAGAACATGAAAATCACCCTATAGCTGGAGAGGTAAGGGCTTGTGTTTCTAAACCTTTTTAACAATTAAAAGTGAGATCATTCATCTCCCAACCCCCCCCCCCCCCCCCCCAACCCTTTTGCAAAATGTTCCATATTAGAACTGGCTTTGAAATATTTTTTCTTACCACATTCAGGATTATTATCAGGATTATTATTCATACTAATATATCTACAGTGACTGAGCCTCTGAGCAGTGTGATTGGCTACAGTGTATGGGATATAATTCTACATCTGTCATTCTTTCTACATTAAACAGAATTATTCATTTAGATTGATTTGTCTTCCAGATAGATTAAATGGGCATACATGTAATGCACCAACACATCTGTTCCTCATATACGAGCCATCCACTTTGAAGTTTGTTTTCTTTCCATATATATATTGACATACAACTCACTCGGGGGCGTTTGAAGAAGGCACACCAAACAACTTAACAAAACGTGCAGATGGGTTTATTGAAACTATATAAAGAGAGTCACAAACAAGGAAACTAAATGGCCTTTCAATAATGGCACTACAGTGGTAAGGCCACGTCTCACTAAGCGACATCGCTGCTGAGTCACGGTTTTTGTGATGCAATAGCGATCTTGCCAGCGATGTCGCTGTGTGTGACATCCAGCAACAACCTTGCCACTGCTGTGAGGTCGCCGGTCGTTGCTGAATGTCCTGGACCATTTTCTTCAAAGGCGATGTCCTGCTGAGCAGGACGCATCGCTATGTTTGACACTGTGTGACAAGGTCCCAATGACAGCAGAGATCGTTATACAGGTCGCTACTGCAACCTGTATCGTTACGGAGTCGTTGGTAAGGTCTGACTGCGTGACATCTCACCAGAGACCTCTCAGCGACTTACCAGCAATCCTTATCAGGTCGCATCGTTTTCAGGACTGCTGGTAAGTCGCTAAATGTGACGGGGCCTTTAGTCCAGCACACAAGTCCAAGCATGAAGAATTCACATAGGAGGACTTCTTACCTCCACACACAGCTAACAAACTCACTTAGGCTTTCTTATCCCCACCCTGGGGTGTGGTATGGTGGACATATGTGAGCAGCCAGTCCCACCCCATCCCTCTGATTGCTAGTAAACCCGGCCTTTACCACACAATCAATACTACATGTACTGGAGCTAGTTTCCAAACTTACATCACTGTGGATAACCACCTCCGTGGTGATACATATCTCCCATATAATAATAATAATAATAATTTTATTCATTTATATAGCGCTATTAATTCCACAGCGCTTTACATACATTGGCAACACTGTCCCCATTGGGGCTCACAATCTAGAGTCCCTATCTGTATGTATGTCTTTCGAGTGTGGGAGGAAACCGGAGAACCCGGAGGAAACCCACGCAAACACGGGGAGAACATACAAACTCCGTGCAGATTGTGTCCTTGGTGGGATTTGAACCTAGGACCCCAGCGCTGCAAGGCTGCAGTGCTAACCACTGAGCCACCGTGCCGCCCTATATATATTATAATTAATAAATGATATATATTATATCTACTTTGTAACTTTTGCCTTCGATACATTTTTTTTTTTATTAATTTATATTTTTAAAGATGGATTAAACAATGTTTTATTTATAGGTAGCTAATATCCGTGAAAAAAATCGACCCTAGAGTTGTTGACAAAATTTTAGAACTTCACCACAGTGGTATTCGTAAAAAAAGAGATATCAAAAAACTTGTGGACCACTTTGTATTTCAAGAGCTGTTTGCAGGGCTTGAACTTCCAGAATCCTCAAGACGAAGACATTATCCCACCTTGAAGGATATCATAAATATAATGGGTCGAAAGTCTAAAGGGACCACAACCTCTGTCTTTGACCAAAGCAAGGTATTTGATTTGGTTTCCAAGTGGCAGCAAGAAGATGATAGATCCAGCATGTATTGTCGTCCTCATGCTATAAGGGAGGAAGACCAAACAGAACAAAAATTTCTTTTATGCTATCAAAGACATTGGCAAAAAAACTCCTTTCAACTTATGGTAATAGTATTACCCTGCTTGATGCCACTTACAGGACAACAAGATATGCGCTACCTTTGTATTTTGTGTACGTACAAATGTGTGCTATACTGTGGTAGCTGCTTTTGTGGTTCAACAAGAACGAACAGAGTATATTGTAGAAGCTTTGAAAATGATTAAAGACTGGAATCCAAGTTGGAACCCATCTTGTTTCATGGTTGACTTCTGCTTGGAGGAAATGCATGCCATTGCTCAAGTGTTTACAGGTAATTTAATGGGAAGTTCCAATCCCTAAAAAGCCCTGTATAAAGTTCTCTCTACACTCTAAGCATTTGTGTTACTAACTTTATTACAAAATGCCCTACACTTCTTACTAGCTATCTAATCCCTAAATGTTATGTTTTTGTTTCCTGTGATGTTTGGATTGAGAGGAGTCTTAAACAGTTGTGCAAAGATGTGTGGGGACTGTGCACTAATTTTCTGCAGCATCCATCACTTATGGAACTTGTTGGCATTAGGAGGCAGGGCTTCAGTTACTTAATGTAGTTTGGACAGCTCAGTGGTTAGCTCTGCAGTCTCGCTGTGCTGGAGTCCTGTGTTCAAATCCCCATCAAGGACCACATCTGAAAGGAGTTTGCATGTTCTCCCTGTGTTTGCGTGGGTTTCCTCCGGGTTCTCTGTTTCCCTCCCACACTCCAAAGACTTACGGATAGGAACTCCTAGATTGTGATATATGGAAAACGCTGTGGAATAGCGCTAGAACAGTGAATAAATATTATAGTTTATTGCATTCCTCTCTGAATACATCCTGGATCCATGCTGAAGCTGCAGGAAAGGACAGTACTGCGCCATCTTTCTGTCTCTATAGATTCTAACTGTGAAAGAATTCTTCAGGGGCCAGAGATAGAGGTGAGTGATGGCAGCGCTGCTGCACAGGTTCTATCACTGCCCTCAAACAATCTTCAGAGGATGTTGCTAGTGTCACTCACTGCTTCTGGCTATGCCTCTTTTTTTATGTCATTTGAGGGCAGTGACAAAAGCAGAGTGCTGGTGCTGTACTCGCCTCTCAAACACCTTCCACCACCCAGCATACCGGAGATCGTTGGAGGGTAACGAGTCAACAAAATGTAGTAATTACCTGCAGGCCTGCCTTCTGATAGTGTTGTCCCAGTGCGGGGCTGCATGCTGCAGAAAATGTGCGGCCTAGTTTCCTGTGATGTCTTGGGCTGACACAAAAACAGAGGAAGTCAAGGTGTCCTCCCCCCCCAAAAAAACAGTAGCTAGATATGGTGAATGAAGTGTAGAGCATTTTATCAATGTAACTTTAAAAATATTTACAAAGGAAATGTTTAGATACTGGACCACGCCTTTTAAGTAAATGTTCATAGTTGTGTTGCTATGGGCCTTTTTTGATATAGATAGATATATATAGAGATAGAGAGAGAGAGAGAGATATATATATATTATATACTAGAGAGTGGTTGTCTACTACTTGATCAACCCTGTTCTAAAACACTTCTGCTGCTAGTACCATTTCAGCAGTGTCAGCACTGGCTCTCCTGGAGCTCGTGTGACATTAGTTGTAGGGATTGTGTGAAATAATCTGTTCCTGCTGCTGTCACTTACTCTGGATTTCCGTTTTGTCAGAAGATAGTGAGAGTGAAGCGGCTGCTAATTACATGTAAGGATGTCATGCGAACCACGGGGGAGAGACTGCTGGAACAGCACTGTAAATTATAGAAATGTTATTGTTGTTAAAAATGGGAATTGAGAAGGGTTTGTCCGAATAATGGACAAACCCTTTAAATATATTAAATTAAGAAAGTTAGTTTATTTGTAACGTTAAAAATGTTATTTTTAGATGCTGACAAAGTTGTGCGACTTTCATCGCGAGAAGGCTTGGACAGAATGGGTCAACAAAAAAGAGCATGGTATTCATGAAAAAAAAAAAGTTCTGGCCTTGCTTCGGGGCATAGCCCTTGCTTGTTCAAGAGAAGAACATAATGCAGCCTTGGTTAATCTAACATCTAGCAATGTCTGGAAAAAAAATGAGATGCTGAAAACGTGGTTCTCACATAAATGGCTTCCAGATATAAAGGTAAACAGATCTTGTATTCTAGATATATTGATACTACAGATTTATTTTAAGGGTCAGTAGGATTCGATTAATCAAAATTAACGAATCTTAAGCGGGCTTTACACGCTACGATATAGTTATTGATTTATCATCGAGGTCACGTCGTTAGTGACGCACATCCAGCGTTATTAATGATATTGTAGCGTGTGACACTTATGTAAGACCTAAAACGATCGCAAAAGCGGTCAAAATCGTTTGCCGCGGAGAGGTCGTCCTAAAACAAAAAATCGTTTTCTTCTAATTAGCGATGTTGTTCCTCGTTCCTGCAGCAGCACACATCGCTGTGTGTGACACCGCAGGAGCAAGGAACATCTCCTTACCTGCCTCCACCGACAATGCGGAAGGAGGCAGGTAAGAAGGAATGACGTGATTTTGTGCGCGACGGGCAGTGATGTGCGACACTGGCATAAACGATGGGGGCGGGTACGCACGCTAGCGATATCTGTACAGATATCGCAGCGTGTAAAGCCTGCTTAATTGATACTACTGCTTTTTCACAGGTAAAATCTTTGTCTAAAGGTTTTTTTAATAACTTTTACATTTCTATTAGATATGACAAAGCAATCATAAAAAGTATGCTCTAACGTGTATGTATGTTTTTTTTGTTTTTTCATTACAAGAAATGGGCACATGTGTATCGTACTGGGACCCAACAATTTGGAATTAATACGAACAATGGTCTCGAAAGGCAGCATCAGACTTTGAAGCATTCATATCTATAAAGTCTGAAAAATTGTAATTTAAGTCAGATGATCCGCGTTCTACATTTTTAATTTTTCACTGATACCGTGTTTTTCCAAAAATAAGACCTCCCCCAAAAATAAGCCCTAGCAGGGATTTTCAGCATTTTCGGAGAAAGGCTTAAATATAAGCCCTCCCCCGAAAATAAGCCCTAGTCCCGGATCAATAATGAAGTGTCCGTGCAGCTAAAAAAGTTACAGATACTGCAGGACACGTCATTATACACAGCGGCACCCGGCAATCACACTCACCAGACGCCGAGCAGAGGACCTGCAGTGATCACACACCCGCACACATCAGCTCTCACACACACACACACACACACACACACAATCAGATCTCACACACAAACATCGGATCGCACACACAGTCAGATCGCACACATAATCAGATCGCACACACAAACATCGCCTCACACGCAAACAACAAATCACACACACACACACAAACATCGGATCGCACACACATCGGATCGCATACACACTCACCTCATCCAGTGACACAGATCTCTTCTTGCCGGGAGAATCCTGAGAGGCAGTGCAGCACGATGAACAGGAGCTGCGGCCGGACACGTGACTTGCTCTCATTCTCTGCTGCCGTAAGTGCTGGATGTGATGTGATGTGATATGTGTGTGTGTGTGTGTCTGCAATCGGCTGTGTGTGTGTGTCTGCGATCGGCTGTGTGTGTCTGCGTTCGGCTGTGTGTGTCTGCGTTCGGCTGTGTGTGTCTGCGTTCGGATGTGTGTATCTGTGATCGGCTGTGTGTGCCTGTGATCGGCTGTGTGTGCATCTGTGATCGGCTGTGTGTCTGCGTTCGGATGTGTGTATCTGTGATGGCTGTGTGTGATTTGCTGTGTGTGATCTGCTGTGTGTGTATCTGTGATCGGCTGAGTATCTGTGATCGGCTGTGTGTGTCTGCAATCGGATGTGTGTATCTGTGATGGCTGTGCGTGCCTGAGATCTGCTGTGTGTGATCTGCTGTGTATATCTGAGATCTGCTGTGTGTGATCTGCTGTGTATATCTGTGATCTGCTGTGTGTGTGATCTGCTGTGTGTGTCTGGGATCTTCTGTGTGTGTCAGCTAGCAGCAAGGTAGGACGGTGTGCAGCACCGACCGGAGATCACAGGAGGACCTGGGAACCACGCAGACGTCCTGGTCTGGTGAGTATGAGTCTCCTGGGAAGTGGGGGGTCTGCTTTTTTGGGGGGTAAACTTACCCCCAACCGTGTTTCTCCAAGAATAAGACCTCCTCCAAAAATAAGCTCTAGCGCTTTTTTGGGGGGCAAAAAAAATATAAGACAGTGTCTTATTTTTGGAAAAACACGGTATGTATCAAAAGTAAGTCTCCTTTTTTGTACTTCTTCTACCATGAACTTATCAACATTAATGTTTTTAAAGGTTGTTTTTGTATTTATTTTTTTTTTGTTTTCTGCTCTCATTTGCCTCCATTTTTATTCAGTGATTTAATAAAAAAATTATAAATCTTTGAATATTACATTTGAAGGGAACCTGTCATCAGATCCATGATACCTGAACCGTAGGCAGCATGATTGTGACAATGCTCAACATTATATTGCAGATATTTCATTTGCTCTGGGATGTTGCAGCATTTCAGAGTAACTGAGCTCTTGAAAGCAGGCTGGGACATTGTGTCTCAGATTCCTAGTGCAAAACAGCAGGTCTTTTCCCAACCCATTCTCCCTGCTGTGCTCAGTATGACTGACCAGGTTTCTCTTTATCGGAGTGGTATATGGAAAAGCTGACTGTGGACAGATCTGATATTGCACTATTCATCTGAGACACCTGGTCCCCAGTGTTTTCAGAGTTGAATTACATCAGTACATATCTCCAGTATAATGTACTGATGTATAGTACAGTCAGCTGTCAGTGTCAGACTGTGATTTCCTCCACTGTGCAGTATGTATTGATGTGCTGCTGAGTTATCTGGCAGTAGCTGCAAGGGGTATAGCCGACGCCACTCACTGTTTTCTGGTAGCATGGCTTGGAGTGCGGCAGCCACATTGCTTCACAACGCTACTAATCTGTTGATTTGCAAATATCTCTGCACGCTGCTAGCATTTTTTTTTTTACATGAATCTTTCTTTTTTTCTTGCAATTTTTGTTCTGACTTTCTTTATATTCACAGATATGTACAGATGAATTTACTAAGTTCGGACTATTACAGAAAATGTCGTAGAAGTTCCCGCGTTTTTGAAAAATCGGCCTCATGCATTCAACCATGTGATGCAGCGCTATTACAGTGGTCTTGATTTGTCGCACCTTAAATGCATGGACTCTGATAAGGGGCTTTTTGAAATTAAGAGCGAGTCTGCAAATGATTTTGAAAAATTCCATACTGTTTGTGTTGGATCGGAGGGACCCACTTGCACATGCAAAGACTGGAGGAAATTTATGCTACCATGTAAACACGTGTTTAATTTTGCATGTTGCAAAATGGCAGTGGGATGACATTAATCCAGCATACTCTCAAAATCCTCTGTTTATTTTGGATAGTGATTGTTTCCTGGACACAAACAATAAAAATGATGATCAAATATTGCAAGCAAATGAGTGTAAACCACTAAACATTGTCAGTTCCGATTCAACACTGCAGGAATTGCCCGCTCGGAGGAGACCTCACCTGACCCATTTGATTCAGCATTGTGTAAAGCTATTAAAAAGATTGATAGACTCAGTTTATCTTTTGGACAATCAAGAATTTATTAAACATCTCAGTCAGATTAAGCAAATGTTATTTGGAAGTCCAGTAAAGAATCCCCCGAAATGGTGGTTTGGCACTAAAACAAGCAGAGAAAATAACAGTCTCAAAGGCTATACAGGAGCTTCCGGTCCGAAAATATGGCAAGCCAAAAAATACCAACCTTAACAGAGAAGGCTCTAAGGCAGATCAAAAAAAGCTGATGTGTGGGAAACTGTGGCTACGGATACAGAAGAAGAAAGCCCACCAACATCTCCCCCAAAAAGTCTGGATCGGGTGTGGGTCACCATCAACAATATAAAGTTGAGCTTTCATGATCGTGCTGCAATTAACAATGAAGAATGGTTAGATGATAACATAATTAATGCATGCCAACATTTAATTAGAAAAATACATCCTGAAGTTTCAGGTTTAATGGATACCATAGTACTGGCCCATTCTGACGTTCCCTCTGCATCTGGCAGCCATATCATCCAGATACATCATGTTGGCGCACATTGGCTAGTTTCAGCGTATTATAAAAATTCAGTTGCTGTATTTGACTCCTTACACTCATCTTCCATTTCGGACACACTGAAGAAACAAATGTTGAAACTCTACAAAACACATTTCCACAGCATTAATCAAATTCTGCATGTTACTATTCTGTGTTGCCAAAAACAGATTGGAGCTAATGACTGTGGGCTTTTTTCAATTGCCAATGCTGTGGCATTAGCTGAAGGAATAATGTCAAGACTGTAGAGTTTTTAAACAGGCTGAGATGCGAAATCATCTAATTTTATGTCTAGAAAAGGGTCATATGGAATTATTGCCTTACGAAAACAAGCCCCGTCAGAAAATCTTTAAAAACAAGTTAACTCTTACCATTTACTGCCTTTGTCACATGTACAAGCCACATGAGCAAATGGTGGAGTGTTTCTTGTGCAAATCATGGTTTCACTTACCATGTGTAAATATAAAAAAGGATGACAAACTTGTTACAACAAGAAAACTGTTTTACTGTCCCCTGTGCCTAAAGAAAAAATAAATTCAAAATATACTTGTAAGTAGGTTGGGTGATTGTTCACAAACCAAAAAAGAATATATATATATATATATATATATATATATATATATATATATATATATATATATATATATATATATATATATATATATATATATATATATATATATATATATATATATATATATATATATATATATATAGTGAAAAATACATTGATCCAGCAATGACTAGATAAAGGCAGGCTGCTGGTTTTAAAATTAAAAAATTTTATTGCCAAATTCCATTAGAAATACATCGACCCATTAGGGACAGTAACAAGTGACAGCAGGAAAAAACACAGATGGGACTAAGTTTCGGCGGTACCACCCGCCTTCACGGTCCTAACCTAGTCCGCTCTTTGTATATGGGGCCATAAAATATATATTCGCACACCACTAAAATCAATATGCAAATAACAAACAGTTGTCATTAATTGAAACAAATGCGAGCAGAAGAGTTAAATCCTCTACCAGCGTGAATTCATGTTAGCACCATGACAATACAGTCTCATGATAACATAGCAGTGACAAAATAGGGATCATATCTCCTAATTGATAAAAACCAGAGTAATTGTAGACTAATTCCTCAGCAACCACCTTAGTATTGTAGGATAATATCCATACAGCTATTAAATCCCAGTGGTGTATAAGTGCCTAGTTCAAAGATCCATCTGCTCTCTCTGGCCAGAACTTTTTTTGTGTAAATCTCCTCCTCACACTTTTTTTTTTTTTTTTTTTTTCTTCACGTGCTCAATACCCATGATGGAGAAATCATGTAAATCTCCACCATGAGTTTTAGAGAAGTACCAGGAGACAATCGATGATTGCTGAGGAATTTGTCTACAATTGTGGTTTTTATCAATTGAGATGATCCCTATTTTGTCGCTGCTATAAGTTAATATAAGTATGTTTTGTCATGGTGCTAACATGAATTCACGCTAGTAGATGATTTAACTCTTTCTTCTGCTTGCTTTGTTTTAATTAATCACAAGTGTTTATTTCCATATTGTTTTTAGTGGGGGGTGCTATATGGCTCCATATACAAAATCAGACTAGGTTAGGACCGTGAAGAAAGTGGGTGGTACCGCCGAAACGCATGTTCCCAACTGTGTATTTTCCTGCTGTCACTTTTTGTTCATGTACCTAATAGGTTGATGTATTTTTAACGGAATTTGGCAATAAAATTTTGGAATTTTATACCAGCATCCTGCCTTTATCTAATCATTGCTGGATCAACGTATTTTTCACAAATTCTTGATGTGGATGGACTCCCAATCCTGATCCGCGCAGGGCTGAAGTAATCAGGTGAGCTGTGGACCCAGGTGGTGGACCAGCTTGAGCTGGCTTTCATTTGTTTTTTGTGGATCTGATTTTATGTGTATGTGTGTGTCTTTATAATTGGACAAGGCTGATGGACAGTTGTGGTCAAATGCTTCAGCCCCTCCAAAAATTTCTGATTCTTAAAAATAACATTCATACTGCCCGCTATAGAGCGTATATAAGAATATGTTGTAAACCTAAAACCTTATATACGCTCTATATGATTCTATACTTGTCGGGGCTATAGAAAATTAATAATATATTACCTTGCCGTCTACATGATTTCAACTACTAAGTGCCGTTGTGGTAATTGTATGCATGCGCGCCCAGTGGTGATATGTTCCGCCCATCCCTCGGCCGTATCTATGGGCGGCGCCGCCCGTCCGGTCATGTGATCTCCTCGTGACCTGATGGGCGGCGTTTAGCTCTTGACGCAGCGGCGGATGTGATGGATCTGTTGCTATGGACGCTCACGCGTCGACAATGATTACCTTGGATTGATTGGTTCCGGGCTCTTTTTTATACCTGCACACTTCCTGGCATGACACCACCCCTGACGTAGGCATCCGCCGAAACGCATGTTCGTCGGGTGTGGTGCCATCCGGTGTTGCGGTGAGACACTTCAATCGGTAAGCAATACAAGATTATCATATACCTATGCTATATCCCCTATGGTTTGTTGTCTCCTGCGGAGGGTTTCTATGGATCCTAATGGGATTGTAATCCACTAAAATATATTGGATTATACCTTTCAATCTTGATATGAGTTTACTGGTTGAAGGTTTTTGATCCATACATTCTTTCCATGTATATATACATCTGTGGCTCGCACCGGATTGTGCACCCTTTTTGTATGTTTATTTGTACCTCACATCTATGCATCAATAAATATCCTTATTCATATTAGGAAGTCTGATCGCATTTTTTTCTCTTGGTTTTGGGTTGTCTGCTTTGGCGATTTTTCCATGGTTCTTATGTGTTACACACCATGTCACTTACATGAATTGTGGTATTAAATTGCTCTTATCATGGTGGTGTGTATGTTGAAAAGTAACCTTAACATGCTAACGGGGCTGACTACCAAGGGAAGCAACACCCTTGGGACTAGTCCCTGTGTTCATTAGCATATGATAAAAGATACCTTTTATCTATACTAGTGTATACAGGGACAGTTAAGCAGGGATTAGTAATATACACCCAGAACTGCTCGTGCCTTTGGGTGCATATTGGACGTGATAGGTTTCCTTTAAGAGGACTGTTGACATGGCAGAAATATTTGCTACAATGATAACGTGGCAAATATTACCTCCAGAGAGCAGCAGCCGAGTCCCTGCTGGGTCCTGTTTGTATACTTATTCTTACACAAGAACATTTTTTAAAACACATCCGTTGGTGGAAATTATTATTCCAAGATCTATTCCTTAAAATTGCTTTTTGTTTGTGGGGAAAACACCTAAAAGCAGATAATTCTGCGGCCTCCTGTGTCAAAACTTATGTTATTTCTCTTAATGTCGCACACTATGACGCACAGTATAAATTCAAAGTCTTCATATCCTGGAAGTGCTTCTTTGATTGTGGGTTACAGGGTTAAAAAAGGAGGCATGATCTGTGCCATCTTGGTACACTACATACAGGCATCATTCTAATTGTAACTATAATAAACATGTTTTGTATATTAAAAATGTCAGTAGTTTATGCAACTAAAATTACAGGTGACTCAGGTTCAGAAGTTTTTGCATTGTCAATAATTTCTAAAGTTTCTTTACAATATAGACTATGTATAGTAAAGTCTTGTTATTTAGAGTTATTTATTTTAATTAAACAGTTTGTGAACTAAGCTTGTTCTGTCATTAATGAAAAGTAACTGCCAGTTGTATCTTAATGAAGGTGTGTGTGTGTGTGTGTGTGTTATCTAGAAGAATCTAGGAAGTCCACAATAATAAACCCTCACTAATGGGGAACTTTTTCCTCTACACGCTATTTTATTAGGTCACAACAGTGTTTCAATAGCAATCTTAATGCAGCGCTGCCTTATTTGGTGATTTTATGTTCCAGGTAATCTACAATTAAAATATTTTTATTGGACAAAACATAAGTTGCTGACGGTAGAACTGCCAGCAGGGACTCCAGTCTTACTTAGGAAAGGCTGAGCCCAGGTTTAATAAAGCAATGGTCACATAATGCATAACACAAATCCATCCATCTAATCATTTATTCTGTATGGGACTAAAACAAATAGACCAGCATAGCTCTCAGCTCTGTATTTCATGTACATGAATGCACACAAAGTATTAACTACTCAAGAGCTAAATTGCTGCATTGTCACCTTTTAAAAAGAACTATGCACCTGATTAATCCAGACTGGCTATCTTCATGACGGTCATTGGTGGGTGGGGTGGATAACGCAGCTAATGATTCATCATTAAGAGGCATATTAATCAGGAGCATCTGCCGAATGGACAGTCCCTCCATGCAGTACACCACACGTTACCCCACTCCCTGCTGGAGTAAGATTTGTAGCGAACACAACTGCTCGCGATGAATTTGCCAAACAGCAGTCGTCGCACCCTGCCCATTTTGCTTGAAGTTCAAAAATGGAGTATGTCAAAAGCCACAACATTTTAGTAGCCTTGAGATGTACAAAATTTGTACAATTTGGCAAAGCTTTTTACTCCAGAATTCTGGCATAAAAGCTGTGATGAATGGGGACCTATGTAGTTTGATTTGTTTAAACGGAGTTGATGCAGGGCTGTGCTATGATGAAGTCCATTTAAAGTCAGAAACTCTTAGGTCGTGGCCACACAATTATATTGCATCTGATGCAATGTGATAATGACTCTCAGCTGGTCTGAGTACAATTGAGTTTTATTTTATTTTTTTCTGAATCGCATGCCAATTGTCCATTTTTACTCGACATATGTCCTTACCCTTAGGATTATGCAACAGTACACACCTTTTCACAATTTAAAGGGAACTAACCAGCAGGTTTTAGCTACATAAAAGTAGTGCCGCATTAGCATGCTGACAAAAAACATACTTTCAGTTTTCAAATTGAATCTTGGATTGCATACTGTTCATAAAAGTCCAGAAATTAACTGGTCTTTTGATTGGTGTGCATTTGGGCGGGACTATGTGGGTTGGGTCTTGGGTCCTTCACCTGCCTCTGTATACTGGCCTAGCCTCCCCCCTCCCCCCTTCGACGCCAATTCATTTATGCCCTGCATGCACACAGTAGCAACCCATTACTAAGACCAGGGCTGGATGCCAGCTGGCAATTCAAAGCTTACAACAGCATAAATGATCACGTTTGCAACCACACCAGGGCAACGTAAAGAGCGGACTACAGAGCCAGAATTTGCACATCTCATGGCTGCTTCACTTCTGTGGTGGCTTATATTTTGAGACTAGGAAGGGTAAAATAACCATAATCCTTCCCACCCTAATATCAGCCCCCAGTTGTCTGTCTACTGTGTATAAAATGGGGGAATACACGGGACCCTATGCCATTTTATTTTTTTGAAGGGAGGGTGGGAGGACAAAAACTCTGGGGTCCCCTATTTTTCCAAAGTAGCCAAGATACAGTTGAAGGTTGCAGCTGCATCTGTGCTGGTTATGACAAGTAGGGGGAACCATACTTTTTTTGTTTCTTTCTTTAATTCTGCTAACTAGCTGTACAAACTACTGGTATGTATTCTATCATTTATCATTTTCCTATCTCTGCAATTTTTTTTTACACCAAGAAAACCATTAATTTTTGGATCATCCCTTTTTTCTGGGACGTGTCCCATTTAGGCTACCCATGTGATGTCTGTATTTGACCCGTGCTGCCAGAATTAACTGAGTTGTCTCCATGTGAATCACTTGGATAAGCAGGAGACATGGTCACTGTGAAAACACAGAGGTATGAAGATCTGTATTGTCGTTAATTAGTATGCAAGGTGAATGTGTCTCCAAGCCATGTGAAAACGGACACCACATGTACTGGAGATACAGCCATAGGACCCTTTCAGACATCCGTGTTTCAGATACGTCGGACATCAATTTTTAACACTGATGCCATACGTACCCATGTCACTCTATGGTGTTACTCACATGGCCGTGTTTTCACAGGAACCGTGTGACCCCTCATGGGCCCGCACGCACACACTGAGACATGTCTGGTATCTATGGCAGCACGGGTGTCACACGGATCGCACACTGATGTGATCAGTGTGACATGTACTGGAGAAAACCTGGGTCTATGAAATAAAAAGATTTTCTACATTGACCTGTATCCAGATCTGTTTTCTTCAGCTCTGCTGTCTCCTGCTTCTGACCATAGCTTATTATATTCATTGAATATTCACTGCACCTCGGACCTGAAAGCAGGAGCATTGCGAGGACAGCATTGCTGTTGACAGGTGAGTATCCATCAAGCAGTGTGTGTGCAGTGGCGTTCAGGAGGTCATCAGAGTTCCCAATCAACTCTAAGGAACTTGTGAAGTCACTGTGGTGACACTCACTGTAGCGAGGGGGTGTTATCAGGAGGTCATCAGAGTTCATTGGGCACTCTGATGACCACCTGAACGTCACTGCACACACACTGCTTGCTGGATACTCACCTGTCAACAGCGATGCTGCCCCCGCAATGCACCGGCTTCCAGGTCCGAGGTGCAGTGAATAATCAATATAATTAGCGGGGAGCAGGAGACAGCCGAGCCAAAGAAAGCACCGCTGAATACAGGTCAATGTAGAATATCTTTTTATTTCACAGAACAATGTTTTCTCCGGTACATGTCACAATCATGTCACACGTCTGACCATACCGATGGGTGTGGCTTGTACCCGACTAAACACCCACGACAAAAAGGGTTCATGCAGTCATAATGATACTCTAGCCAGGCATATCCCGGGACATGATTAATTCTGTGTGGTTTTCTTGCATATTGCATACCAGACAAACACAGCTGTTTGATGACTTTCCCCAATCTAGTCAATATGTTAATGCCTATTAATGTTTGCTGCTACTTTCCAATAGATCTTGATCCAAGTTAAAAAAAATAAATAAATTGCTTTTATGCACAGGCCCAACCATTATTACATCAGTCTGTTTGGCAAGTTATACTACTGTGCCCAGAAATCATGAACTTTGGTGCAGCAACTCCAATCTAGTCATCTCTGTAGTTAGACAGCTATAATGGAGTTACTGTACAGAGGACGTCCTTATAATAATAAGATTTATTAAACTATATAATGGTATTCATTCCACAGTGCTTTATATACATCACCATCGCTGTCCCCATTGGGGCTGACCATTGAAATTTACTACCCTATCAGCGCTTCTTTTTTCTAGTCGTATTACCGGATGACAGGAGTAATATAAATATATACACTCACTTAATGTGGTTGTGAGAGTCATAACCACTACCAAGCATAAGATAATGGCGTCTGCCGCAGGCACACGTGGATAAGCATTCAAGCAGGAGAAGAGAAGGGGTTAATGCCGCGCATGAGCCAAATGAAGATGTAGAGTTGTTGATGGATAATATCTTTATTTCATAGGTCTACGTGTTTCGAGGTTGAACCCTCTTCCTCAGGACCAGAACAACATGTTCTGGTCCTGAGGAAGAGGTGCAGAAGGGGAGGGGGGCCAGTGCCAGCGCTGGCATCGGGCACCCCTGACTCATGGGCCCCACAGAAGTCATGTAGCCTGCCTCTATTGGTGGTATGCCACTGATGGAGGCTACAGGGAGATCATCAAAAAATCCACTCAGATCTAGCCGGCTCACTAACAAATCAACTAGAATGGAGTTGCTAACGTTAGATCCTCAAAAATTCCACTCCAATCCAAGATTGTTACGACTCTGTTTCGCTTCTTGTGAAGCTTTGCCCAATCTTCCAAAAAACTCCATTCTTGTTACCTCAGCATTGACCTGTCCAGAGTGGAGGCTACAGCGAGATCCTCAAAAAATCCACTCCAATCTAGCCAGCTCACTAGTGAATCATCTAGAATGGAGTTGCTAAAATGAGGTCCTGAAAAAATCAACTGTAATCAAATATTGTAGATTGTTACAACTCTGTTTCACTTCTCCCCTTTAGGCTTCTCCCAATCTTACAAAAACTCCATTCTTGTCACTTCAGCACTGACCTGTCAAGAGTGGAGGCTACGATGAGATCCTCAAAAAATCCACTCCAATCTAGACAGTTCACTAGTGAATCATCTAGAATGGAGTTGCTAAAATGAGGTCCTCAAAAAATTCACTCCAATCCAATGTAGTAAATTATGACGACTCTGTTGGCTGCACTCTGTTAGGCTCTGTGTGCACATTGCAGATTTGGTGCAGAAATGTTCTTCATGGAATCTGCATCTTCTGACAGAAAAATGCACCAAAAAACACATGCGTTTTGGTACGTTTTTGTGCAATACGCTTTTCTTAATGTAGACAAGTCACTAAATGTAGATTATTTTCTGCTACACATCTGCAAAAAAAAACAAAAACGTGCGCACAACATGTCAGCATTTACATTGACTTTGCTGCCATAGCTGGCATAAAGATAGACATGCAGATTTGTGCTACAAACTGCACAAAATCTGCAACAGCCTTAGGCTATGTGCACACGTTGCCTTTTTTTGTGACCACAAAGATGCAGCAAAAAACGCACAAAATGCATTGCATGGGTGAAAAACGCTGGCAAAAACGTGTTGCATCTTTGTGGTCACCACAAAAACGCACCTAAAACAAAATGCACTGTGCGGACAGCAAAATTGAAAACTCATACACTTTGCTGGGGAAGCAAAGTCATAGTTTTTAGACCAAAAACGCAACCGACAAATGCTTCGAAAACGCAGCGAAAAATGCATCATGCACAGTGCATTTTTCGTGGCGTTTTTGCATGTTTTTTGGGTGCGTTTTTGGCCAAAAAAATACATGACTTTGCTTCCCCAGCAAAGTGTATGAGTTTTCATTTTTGCTGTCCGCATGAACGCAACCAAAAATGCGCTGAAACGCGTTTTTACTGATGCATTTTTGTGCGTTTTTAGTGGCCAAAAACGCTGTATCTTTATAGTCACAAAAAATTACAAGGTGTGCACATAGCCTTACGCTTCTCCCCATGAGGCTCCACCCACTCTTCAAAAATGTCGCTGTCGCAGCTGGGACTCGAGGGTGTAAAGTAAAAGTTAAAATGGAATTTTACCCTATAGAAATACATAAAAATATAACAGGACGTCTGCTCCATTAAAAACTTGAGCAATTCCCGAAAAAAAGCATTAAAACATTAGTCATGAAATCATTATAGTTATAAAGCTGGTGTGTGTGTGTGTGTGTGTGTGTGTGTGTGTGTGTGTATATATATATATATATATATATATATATATATATATATATATATATATATATGTATATGTATGTGTGTGTATATATATATTTATGTGTCCGTATATGTGTGTGCACATATATCCATATATGTGTGTGTGTATAAATATATAATATATATAATGTCTATATATATGTGTGTCTGTATATTTGCATATGTGTTTGTATACATATATATGAGGACCTCAGAAAATCAACTCCATTCTAGTGGTTTCTATGAGGAGCTGTCTAGATTGGAGTTGATTTTTGAGGGAGGGAGATCCTCAATATGTCACCTCCATTCTAGTCACCTCAGTACAGAGCCGTCTAGAGTGGAGTTGATATAATGAGTAGTGATGAGCGAGCATGCTTGTAACTACTCGGTACTCGCACGAGTATCGCTGTACTCGGGCTGCTCGGCGGGGACCGAGTAATCTCGCGATACTCGTGCTGGACTCGTGGTCTTCATTTCTGCATGTTGGCGCTCTTTTGAGAGCCAGCCCTCATGCAGGGATTGGCTGGCAGACCACTGCAATGCCACAGCCCTGTTAGTTGTGGAATTGCAGTGATTGGCCGGCCTGCACAGCGTGACCAAGCCTTTTATACCGGCGGGCGCGCTGTGCTCTGCTCACAGCTATCCAGACAGTCAGTGCAGGGAGAGTGTCGCTGATTCAGGGAAAGCTTTGCGGCCCTTTATAGTTAGTTCCGGAGCAGGGCTGCAAACAGTGTGACCAGAAGTCCTTCTCAGGACTATTCTAGTTGTATACAGGCAGGCAGGGTATAGCCAGGTCGGAGTACAGTAGCAGAGTCCTTCTCAGGACTATTGTTGCTATATACAGGCAGGGTATAGCCAGGTCGGAATACAGGCTAGTGACCAGAAGAGTCCTTGTCAGGACTATTGTAGCAGTATACAGGCAGGCAGGGTATATAGCCATTCCTAGTGGTGACCGTATACCAGCCTTCATCATATCTGGGGCTGGTGTACACAGTCTAAAACAGTCCAGATAGTGTCAGACTTCTCAGTAATTGTCGCTCCTAAAAACCAGTTAGGTTCTTATTGCGTCCGTGCTTGCATTTAAAAACAGCACGTGTGTGTCTGTCGGTGGCAGCGTACAGGTGCGCGTTTTGCACAAACTATTATATAACGCACAAGTCTAGTGTATAATACACGTCAGTCAGCAGTGTCTGATAGTGTCAGACTTCTCAGTAATTGTCGCTCCTAAAAACCAGTTAGGTTCTTATTGCGTCCGTGCTTGCATTTAAAAACAGCACGTGTGTGTCTGTCGGTGGCAGCGTACAGGTGCGCGTTTTGCACAAACTATTATATAACGCACAAGTCTAGTGTATAATACACGTCAGTCAGCAGTGTCTGATAGTGTCAGACTTCTCAGTAATTGTCGCTCCTAAAAACCAGTTAGGTTCTTATTGCGTCCGTGCTTGCATTTAAAAACAGCACGTGTGTGTCTGTCGGTGGCAGCGTACAGGTGCGCGTTTTGCACAAACTATTATATAACGCACAAGTCTAGTGTATAATACACGTCAGTCAGCAGTGTCTGATAGTGTCAGACTTCTCAGTAATTGTCGCTCCTAAAAAACAGTTAGGTTCTTATTGCGTCCGTGCTTGCATTTAAAAACAGCACGTGTGTGTCTGTCGGTGGCAGCGTCAGGCTCCATATTGTCCCTGGATAGAGACGTGCATGATGGCCTGTAAACATGAAGTGCCCATTGTAAGGAAGTGGGTCTATTGTAGTATAGCCCTTAGGCAGGGCAGCCAAAAATTTGGAGGCTCCACATTGTCCCTGGATAGAGATGTGCATGAGGGCCTCAAAACATTGTTCCCATTGCAAAGGAGCGGGTCTCCTGTCGTTGTAATGCCCATTCAGAAAGAATGGGCGAAAAAATTTACCACTGGGGGTATACCTGAAACAACGGCTTAACTATTGTAACGGTCACCATGATGGCGCATGAGGAGAAGGAGGAGCAGTCCAGCGATTAGCCAAAGTCCAGAAGTGTGTTACCATGGGTGAGTGGAGGTACATGGCAAATTACCCTTACAAACTTTAAATTCCGCTGTCATTTGCTGTTGGTGTGTGGTGAAGTCTGGCCAAATCCAACCCTTGTTCATCTTGATCAGAGTCAGCCTGTCAGCATTTACAGTTGACAGGCGGGTGCGTTTATCTGTAATGATTCCACCTGCGGCACTAAAAACACGCTCTGACAAAACGCTAGCGGCAGGGCAGGCCAGGACTTCCAAGGCGTAGAGACTAAGAGCCAATTCATGCCACGTGTCCAGCTTGGATACACATTAATTGTAAGGCACAGAGGAATGTCGGAGTACAGTTGTTTGATCTGCAAGGTACTCCTTGAGCATCTGGCCAAACTTAGGATTTCTTGTGGCACTACCCCTCACCTCAGGGGCTGTGGTATGTGAGGGGCTGAGAAAACTGTCCCACATCTTAAAGACTGTTCCCCTACCTGGCGGATTGGACTTGTGCCCCTCTCGGCTGTACGCCTTGGTTGTCCACTGATTCCTGACCTATGCCGCTAGCGTTTTGTGAGGGGAATGCTTTGCCTACTTCCGTGACTATGGCCTTCTGGAACTGCTGCATTTTGCCTGACCTCTCCGCCTCGGGAATAAGAGACATAAAGTTCTCCTTTTAGCGTGGGTCTAACAGTGTTACCAACCAGTAATGATTGTCGGCCAAGATGTTCTTAACGCGAGGGTCACGAGACAGGCAGCTTACCATAAAGTCAGCCATGTGTGCCAGACTCTTAACAGCCATCACTTCAGTATCCTGACCAACACGATGACTGAACATGCTGTCCTCCTCCTCCTCCTCATCATCTACCCTGTCCTCTGGCCAGCCACGCTGAACCGAGGATATGACTGCATGTCATATCCTCAATTTGGCCAGAGAGTTGCTCCATGTCTTCATCCTCCTCCTCGTCATAGTCCTCCACTGCACGTTGTGATGAGACGAGGCTGGGCTGTGTGTTATCACCCACACCCACTACTGTTTCTTGCTCAAACTCATCGCGCTCCGGCTGCAATGCATCATGGTTGTTTTTTGAGCAGAGACCATTTTAGAAGGCAGAGAAGCGGTATGGTGACGCTAATAATGTCGTCATCGCCGCTCACCATCTTGGTGGAGTCCTCAAAGTTTTGGCGGATGGTGCATAGGTCGGACATCCATCTCCACTCCTCAGGTGTTATGTGTGGAGTTTGACCCATTTCCCGACGGCTTAGGTGATGCAGGTACTCAACAACTGCCCTCTTCTGCTCACATATCCTGACCAACTTGTGCAGAGTTGAATTCCAACGCGTGGGGACATCACACACCAGTCTGTGTGCCGGAAGATGCAAACGGCGTCTTAAGCCGGCAAGGCCGGCTGAAGCAGTAGGTGACTTTCGAAAATGTGCAGACAGGCGGCGAACTTTTACCAGCAGATCAGACAGCTCTGAGTATGACTTTAGAAACCGCTGAACCACGAGGTTGAGCACATGGGCCACGCATGGAACATGTGTCAGCTGGCCTCGCCTCAAAGCCGCCACCAGGTTCCGGCCATTGTCACACACGACCTTTCCTGGCTTTAGGTTCAGAGTTGTGAGCCAGTGATCTGCCTTCTGTTTCAGAGCTGTCCACACCTCTTCTGCATTGTGGGGTTTGTTGTCACCTATGCAGATTAGCTTCAGCACTGCCTGTTGCCGCTTCGCCGAGGCAGTGCTGCAGTGCTTCTGTGTCGCCCTGGACAAGCCAGGGGCCACAGAGCACAACACTTAAACACCCCACACTCCCTGCAGGCATATCATAGTCAAAACACAAAATCCTTGTTGCCTTCCCCAGGGGCTGTTGTCCACACCAGGGTGTGGAGCCAGGTGGTTGGTCTCCACCCACCGAGGAGGAGTGAAAACACAGGCAGTGAGAGTTAAGCTAAGGAAGTGGAAGGAGGAAAGTAGTAGAGAGGAGAAAAGTGACAGCAAAGAGCCTGAAGTTGGTCCGGGTGTGTGGCCCGGACAGGACAGCAAGGTTGGCAGGATGTGGTGACCGTCTGCAGTGGAGGCCGATTGGAGTCTGCCGTAAGGACCGTGGACGGGTGGTGACCCGGCCGTACCGGACCGGTATACAAAGAGAAGCCAGCACCATTGGCAGAGGACTTTCGGATCCCGGCAAGGCTTGGTGTCGCCGTGAATTTGCCAAATCCGTTAGTGAAGGGGACCTCAGGGTTTCCAAACAGCCAAGTCCAGATAGAAGGCAACCGTCCAACCGTGAAGGGGAGACACCGCCACCGCCAAGGGCAACCGTCTCCCAGGGCCAGCGCCTGTGGGCAAAAGGGGCTCCTCCGGCCCATATCCAGGTCGGGGAGCGGGTTACCGTTGGGAAACCATCACTACCAACACTTAACTTAGGTGCAGGGAGAGACAGTCATCACTAACCTGCAGGGAGGAACAACCGCAGCCGTCCGAGTGACCCGTCCATCCAGCCACTTGTTTTACCGTGAACTGTGTCATCATCATTGGGCTGAGTGAGTACCTCCGTGCCGTGCGGCACAGCGCTGCCCCTGCGACCCTGCACCTCATCAGGCCCCGCAACCCGCCTGTCATCCATCTCTACCCCATCACCAGGCCCCGGGACAACCAACCCCCCTACCCACGGAGGGGAGAAATAACAACAAAGCTGCTCCCTGTCACAGGCTCCCGGGATCCCCGTCCAGAGCAGCGGTGGTGTCCACACAATCACCACAACCGTGGGTGGCGTCACGGACAATATCCCCAAAACCCAAACCACCCCTTTTCACTCACGGGCGAGTAGCGCCGCTCGAGTCCCCGGGATCCGGCCATCGCTCGAGCCAACGAGCAGCAGCAGCCGTAGAGCAGCGTCAGCCGGACCCGAGCAGTGGGAGAGCGCACCGTCCCCTCCTCCGCCCGCGACACTTCCAGCTTGGGACTGGTGTGGAGGGTAAAGTGGATCAGGATGCGCAGGAGGAGGAGGAGGCTGAGGAGCATGACATTCCGGAGCTGTAGAGTGTGTGTGAAACCCTGACTGAGGTAGGGCCTGCAAAACTTGGTGTGTGAAGGACGTGTTCCGTCCCTCGCTCAGACTGGGTCCCAGCTTGCACAATATTAACCCAGTGTGACGTCAACGAGATGTAGCGGCCTTGCCCACATGCACTTGTCCACGTGTCTGTGGTTAGGTGGACTTTGGCTGAAACAGCGTTGTTCAGGGCACGTGTGATGTTTTGTGACACGTGGTTATGCAATGCGGGGACGGCACACCGGGAGAAATAGTGGCGGCTGTGGACCGAGTAACGTGGGACAGCTGCCACCATCAGGTCGCGGAATGCTTCTGTCTCAACCAGCCTAAAAGGCAACATTTCCAGCGCAAGAAGTCGCGAAATGTTAGCATTTAGAACTGTGGCATGTGGGGTGTTGGCAGTGTATTTGCGCCTGCGTTCAAAGGTTTGCTGAATGGATAACTGAACGCTGCGCTGGGACAAGGACGTGCTTGATGATGGTGTTCTTTCTGCGTAGGCAACTGCAGGTGCAGGAGTGGAGGAGGCTTGTTCGCAGGCAGCATGGACAGGGGATTGGCTCGCATGCACAACCAGCGAAGACGTAGCAGTGACATCAGCAAGCACTGCTCCTGGACTCTGTTGTACTTCCCACAAAGTCGGGTGCTTGGCTGACATGTGCCTGATCATGCTGGTGGTGGTTAGGCTGCTAGTTTTGGTACCCCTGCTGATGCTGGCATGGCAGGTGTTGCAAATGGCCTTTTTAGAATCATCTGGAGCCAACTTAAAAAACTGCCAGTGTCAGAGTTCCGGGTTTTCAAGTTTTCTTTTGAAAGAGCTTGCCCTTTGTTAACATGGAGTTTTCTGTTCTGTTGCCCTACTTCCTGTCCATCTGTTTAAAAGCCGCCCCTAAAGCTTAGTCCAGTGCCTGAGTATACTGCTTCCTGTGTGCTCCTGCCCTGCAGCTTTTGGTTCCTGATTGTTATTCGGATCCTCTTGGAAAACAACCGACACCGACTCTGGACTTCATCTGGTATCATCTAGCTGTGCCCGGACTCCGTTTGCCGTCTTTGGTCGGCACTTCTGCCCGGTTCCTTCCGTTTAATACCACTCTGGACTCACATCACGTACGGACATTTTTGGACTTACCTATTGCCCTTTTGTGTCCCGGCTGCTGCGCATTTAGGGCTTCTGGGGTGATTGCCAGACAGTCCCTGTATAGGGGTTCGCTCTTGGTGGTCTCCCTGGGGGAGTCCGGTGCGCGGTCCCGGGAATTCCCTTTCGCTCCGTCCCTGGAAGGTATTTCCTGTATTTATGTTCTACTGTGTTTTTGTTCCGTTTATGTACATATTTGCTGGTTGCATATTATAAACGTATTGCACCAAGAACTCGTCTCTGGTTGTCATTGCCCTAACGCAATCGAAATCCTCAATACATACAATAGTATTACAGCCAGACTCGGGAAGACCTAACATTTGTACAGGCACCTTGTGTCGTGTTGTTGTTCCAGGGAACAGTTGCCTGACGTCTGCCTGGGGCCACCACCCTGCTTCTTCCTGCCTGTTGGGATGCTACGCCTCCCTCCCCCTGTGCACTGCTGTCCTCGCTCTGCATATCCTCCTGCCAGGTTGGGTCAGTTACTGGATCATCCACCACGTCGTCTTCCTCTTCCACACCCTGCTCCTCCTCCTGACTTCCTGACAATTGTCTCATCATCGTCCACCCCTTGTTGAGACACGTTGCCAACTTCGTGAGAACGTGGCTGCTCAAATATTTGGGCATCTGTACATTCAATCTCGTCATGGCCCACTTCAACAGGAGCTGGCGAGAGGCCAGAATGTGTGAATGGAAATGTGAACGAACAGCTCTTCCGAGTGTCCAAGTGTAGGATCAGTAATGTCCGTGGACGTGTACTCGGCCTGGTGGTAGGAAGGAGGATCAGGTTCTGAAATGTGCGGTGCAGTATCACGGCTACTGACACTTGACCGTGTGGAAGACAGAGTGTTTGTGGTGGTGCCAATCTGACTGGAAGCATTATCCGCTATCCAACTAACAACCTGTTGACACTGGTCTTGGTTCAAGAGCGGTGTACTGCAGCGGTCCCCAAGAATTTGGGACAGGACGTGCGAGCGACTAGATGTGGCCCTTTGTTGTGGCGAAATTAGAGCTTGCACACAACCTCGGTCTCTGCCTGCACCACCATCACGTCTACTTCCTTGTTCGTTGACAACGCCCTTGCGCATTTTGCAATGCTGTGCTGATGTGTATTCACTAGACTTGTGCGTTATATCCAAGTTTTTGCAAAACTCACACAAATGCAGCGGAAAGCTGCCACCAACAGGCACACACGTGCGGTTTTTAAATGCAAGCACGGAGGCACTAAGAACCTAACAGGTCTCTATCCAGGGACAACGTGGAGCCTCCCAATTTTTGGCTGCCCTGCCTAAGGGCTATACTACAATAGACCCACTTCCTTACAATGGGCACTTCAGGTTTACAGGCCATCATGCACGTCTCTATCCAGGGACAATGTGGAGCCTCCCAATTTTTGGCTGCCCTGCCTAAGGGCTATACTATAATACACCCACTTCCTGACAATGGGCACTTCAGGTTTACAGGCCCTCATGCACGTCTGTATGCAGGGGCATTGGTGAACCTCACAATTTTGGACTGCCCTGGCAAAGGAAAATACTACAAAGACTCACTTCCTCAAAATGGGCACATTAGACTCAAGAGGCCTTCATGTACGTCTCTTCTCAGGGACATCGGAGTGCCACACAATGTTTTCACGTAAAATCTTTCATGTATTAATCTCAAAAAGTAACATACACCAGCTCTATCTCACTATTGGGTATGTGCCCTTAACATTTCCGCCATGAAAAATCATTTTGGGGTCATTTTGGAAGGTTTTCTGGTGAGTCCGTAAAAATGGCGTAAAACGCGGACAAAATTGTTCACAGCTGTGACTTTTCAGTGATAAATGCTTCAAGGGGTCTTCCCCATGCTGTTGCCATGTCATTTGAGCACTCTTCTGAGACTTTTGTGACATTTTTAGGGTTTCTCCATGCTGCCGGGGGGTCATTTCACAAAAATACTCGGGTCTCCCATAGGATAACATTGGGCTCGTTGCTCGGCCCGAGTACACGAGTATCTTGGGAGGCTCGGCCCGAGCTTCGAGCACCCGAGCTTTTTAGTACTCGCTCATCACTAATAATGAGGTCCTCAAAAAATCAACTCCATTCTAGACGCAACCCTAGCTATATGGCTGCTCTGTGCTTCCAGGACCTGTGATGATGTCACATGGAGGGGAGGAGTCAGGGTCAGGTGATCAGCTCCTCAGTGTATGCAGGACTCTGGTTTGTAGTGATGGGCAGTCCGGCTCTTTTTAGTGATTTGGTTCCTATGGCTCCGTTCACCAAAAAGAGCCGGATGTGTTGGTGTGGAGTGCGTGTGTGTGTTTTCGGGGGAGGTATGTTTTGTGCAGTGTGTGTGTTGTGCGGTATGTGCGTATATTTATGTATGCCGCGGTGTTTGTGTGTTGGGTGTTGTGTGTGTGCGGCGTTGTCTGTGTGTGTGTGGGTGTCTGTGTAGGGCGGTGTTTGTGGTTCCCAGTGTGTGTGTGGTGTGTTGTGCGGTGTGTGTGTTTTGGGGGGAGGTGTGCACCCCCATCGTGCTCCTTCCCCCATGCTGCGCACCCCCCATCGTGCTGCGCACCCCCCATCGTGCTCCTTCCCCCATGCTGCGCACCCCCCATCGTGCTCCATCCCCCATGCTGCGCACCCCTCATCGTGCTCCATCCCCCATGCTGCGCACCCCCCATCGTGCTCCATCCCCCATGCTGCGCACCCCCCATCATGCTCCATCCCTCATGCTGCGCACCCCCCATCGTGCTCCATCCCCCATGCTGCGCACCCCTCATCGTGCTCCATCCCCCATGCTGCGCACCCCCCATCGTGCTCCATCCCCCATGCTGCGCACCCCCCATCATGCTCCATCCCTCATGCTGCGCACCCCCCATCGTGCTCCATCCGACATGCTGCGCACCCCCCATCGTGCTCCATCCGACATGATGCGCACCCCCCATCGTGCTCCATCCCCCATGCTGCGCACCCCCCATCGTGCTCCATCCCCCATGCTGTGCACCCCCCATCGTGCTCCATCCCCCATGCTGCGCACCCCCCATCATGCTCCATCCCTCATGCTGCGCACCCCCCATCGTGCTCCATCCGACATGCTGCGCACCCCCCATCGTGCTCCATCCGACATGATGCGCACCCCCCATCGTGCTCCATCCCCCATGCTGCGCACCCCCCATCGTGCTCCATCCGACATGCTGCGCACCCCCATCGTGCTCCATCCCCCATGCTGCGCACCCCCCATCGTGCTCCATCCCCCATGCTGCGCACCCCCCATCGTGCTCCATCCCCCATGCTGCGCACCCCCCATCGTGCTCCATCTCCCATGCTGCGCACCCCCCATCGTGCTCCATCCCCCATGCTGCGCACCCCCCCATCGTGCTCCATCCCCCATGCTGCACACCCCCCATTGTGCTCCATACCCCCCATCGTGCTCCATCCTCCATGCTGCGCACCCCCCATCGTGCTCCATCCCCCATGCTGCGCACCCCCCATCGTGCTCCATCCCCCATGCTGCGCACCCCCCATCGTGCTCCATCCCCCATGCTGCGCACCCCCCATCGTGCTCCATCTCCCATGCTGCGCATCCCCCATCGTGCTCCATCTCCCATGCTGCACACCTCCCATCGTGCTCCATCCCCCATGCTGCGCACCCCCCATCGTGCTCCATCCCTCATGCTGCGCACCCCCCATCGTGCTCCATCCGACATGCTGCGCACCCCCCATCGTGCTCCATCCGACATGATGCGCACCCCCCATCGTGCTCAATCAGACATGCTGCGCACCCCCATCGTGCTCCATCCCCCATGCTGCGCACCCCCCATGCTGCGCACCCCCCATCGTGCTCCATCCCCCATGCTGAGCACCCCCCATCGTGCTCCATCCCCCATGCTGCGCACCCCCCATCGTGCTCCATCTCTCATGCTGCGCACCCCCCATCGTGCTCCATCCCCCATGCTGCACACCCCCCATTGTGCTCCATACCCCCCATCGTGCTCCATCCTCCATGCTGCGCACCCCCCATCGTGCTCCATCCCCCATGCTGCGCACCCCCCATCGTGCTCCATCCCCCATGCTGCGCACCCCCCATCGTGCTCCATCTCCCATGCTGCGCACCCCCCATCGTGCTCCATCTCCCATGCTGCACACCTCCCATCGTGCTACATTCCCCATGCTGCGCACATGTGTACCGGGATCCGGTGTACCCTGGAGCGGGCGATGCATGCGGAGGGCCGGGGCGAGCGGCTAATCCATGCGGGGGCCGGGGCCAGGCCGAGGCGAGCGGCCAATCTGTGGGGGGGCGGGGCCAGGCCGAGCCCAGCGGCCAATCCGACAGTTGTCACTCTAACGACACTGTCACGGTGACACAATTTTGGAGCAAGACAGACAGAATAAGGCAATTATATATATATAGATGTGTTCACCCCAGGTGAACACATATTTAAGATTATAGTGACGCCGCCAAAGCCCCGCCCACCCGCGGCTAAGCCCCGCCCACTTACAAGGGCCCAATTAGGTTGCCGAGTAGGTGGAGTTTAGCCGCGGGTGGGCGGGGTTTGACGGCGAAAAGAGCCGTTTAGATATTTTCAGTGGCTCACACTGGTGATCCGGCTCTTGTCGTTCACAGCAGGGAGCCGGATCTTTGTGTCGGATCGTTCGCGACCGACACATCACTACTGCTGTGGTGGTTGTCATGGTGCTGGATGAGGGGAAGTTAATGTGTGGGGTCAGGAGGGGTTTACAGTGTGGATGTAGCAGAGTCGTGTGTGTACGAGGTGTATGGAGCAGAGTCGTGTGTGTACGAGGTGTACGGAGCGGAGCAGTGTGTGTGTATGAGGCGTACGGAGCAGAGCCATATGTGTACGGAGCGGAGCCGTGTGTGTACGAGGTGTACGGAGAGGATCCGTGTGTGTATGAGGCGTACGGAGCAGAGCCATATGTGTATGGAGTGGAGCCGTGTGTGTACGAGGTGTACGGAGTGGGAGCCGTGTGTGTGCGAGGTGTACGGAGCGGAGCCGTGTGTATACGAGGTGTACGGAGCGGAGCCGTGTGTGTACGAGGTGTACGGAGCGGAACAGTGTGTGTACGAGGTGTAGGGAGCGGAGTCCAGGGCCAGAACAAGGTATTTTGATGCTCTAGGCAGACAGTCAATAGTCTCCTGCACCGATGAACCCTCAGCCCCCAAGAAATAGAATCAGAGACTAAGCACAAATAAACCCCCCCCTTCAGTGGGTAAGATAAGAAGCTCTGATGACACTTCCAATAACATTATTGATATAACACTGATGTACATTAGGGTGGGGCTCAGCAGGACGAGCATTTTCACTGTTATATATATAAAATCATTTATTGTTTGAGAACTTACACAATACGGGGACAAATAGTGATATCCATCCCTGACATCCTGTATAATAACATCACACTTTAGGTCAGTCATGGAAACTAATATAACTTAACCGGGAAGGTACAACCACGGGAAGAGCAGTCTCCAGTCAAGGAGACCACCTATGCCAAACATGGTATCCATCCACAGACAGCCGTTTCGGGGTATTTGCCCCTCATCAGTGTGGAGTAGGAATCTGGCTAGTGGGACATTGCCTAGTAAAAGACTATGTGAGCAAGGATGGTTGACCTTAGGGAGATCAACATCCACCACTGCGGAGACACCATCACGTGTTTCTCAACGCAGTGATTCTAGAGCAATGCCCCCTGGGAAATATTCAAAGCAAGAAGGCCTGCGGAGACACCATCACATGTTTCTCAACGCTGGCAGGAAACTAGCCAGGTCTTTCACCGGGAAGGAACAACCACAGGAAGGGCAATCTCCAGTCAAGGAGACCACCTATGCCAAACATGGTATCCATCCACAGCCAGCCGTTTCAGGGTATTTGCCCCTCATCAGTGTGGAGTAGGAATCTGGCTAGTGGGACATTGCCTAGTAAAAGACTATGTGAGCAAGGATGGTTGACCTTTGGGGGATCAACATCCACCACTGCGGAGAAACCATCACGTGTTTCTCAACGCAGTGATTCTAGAGCAATGCCCCCTGGAAAATATTCAAAGCAAGAAGGCCTGCGGAGACACCATCACATGTTTCTCAACGCTGGCAGGAAACTAGCCAGGTCTTTCACCGGGAAGGAACAACCACAGGAAGGGCAATCTCCAGTCAAGGAGACCACCTATGCCAAACATGGAATCCATCCACAGACAGCCGTTTCAGGGTATTTGCCCCTCATCAGTGTGGAGTAGGAATCTGGCTAGTGGGACATTGCCTAGTAAAAGACTATGTGAGCAAGGATGGTTGACCTTAGGGAGATCAACATCCACCACTGCGAAGACACCATCACGTGTTTCTCAACGCAGTGATTCTAGAGCAATGCCCCCTGGGAAATATTCAAAGCAAGAAGGCCTGCGGAGACACCATCAGATGTTTCTCAACGCTGGCAGGAAACTAGCCAGGTCTTTCACCGGGAAGGAACAACCACGGGAAGGGCAGTCTCCAGTCAAGGAGACCACCTATGCCAAACATGGTATCCATCCACAGACAGCCGTTTCGGGGTATTTGCCCCTCATCAGTGTGGAGTAGGAATCTGGCTAGTGGGACATTGCCTAGTAAAAGACTATGTGAGCAAGGATGGTTGACCTTTGGGGGATCAACATCCACCACTGCGGAGAAACCATCACGTGTTTCTCAACGCAGTGATTCTAGAGCAATGCCCCCTGGGAAATATTCAAAGCAAGAAGGCCTGCGGAGACACCATCACATGTTTCTCAACGCTGGCAGGAAACTAGCCAGGTCTTTCACCGGGAAGGAACAACCACGGGAAGGGCAGTCTCCAGTCAAGGAGACCACCTATGCCAAACATGGTATCCATCCACAGACAGCCGTTTCGGGGTATTTGCCCCTCATCAGTGTGGAGTAGGAATCTGGCTAGTGGGACATTGCCTAGTAAAAGACTATGTGAGCAAGGATGGTTGACCTTAGGGGGATCAACATCCACCACTGCGGAGACACCATCACGTGTTTCTCAACGCAGTGATTCTAGAGCAATGCCCCCTGGGAAATATTCAAAGCAAGAAGGCCTGCGGAGACACCATCACATGTTTCTCAATGCTGGCAGGAAACTAGCCAGGTCTTTCACCGGGAAGGAACAACCACGGGAAGGGCAGTCTCCACTCAAGGAAACCACCTATGCCAAACATGGTATCCATCCACAGACAGCCGTTTCGGGGTATTTGCCCCTCATCAGTGTGGAGTAGGAATCTGGCTAGTGGGACATTGCCTAGTAAAAGACTATGTGAGCAAGGATAGTTGACCTTAGGGAGATCAACATCCACCACTGCGGAGACACCATCACGTGTTTCTCAACGCAGTGATTCTAGAGCAATGCCCCCTGGGAAATATTCAAAGCAAGAAGGCCTGCGGAGACACCATCACATGTTTCTCAATGCTGGCAGGAAACTAGCCAGGTCTTTCACCGGGAAGGAACAACCACGGGAAGGGCAGTCTCCAGTCAAGGAGACCACCTATGCCAAACATGGTATCCATCCACAGACAGCCGTTTCGGGATATTTGCCCCTCATCAGTGTGGAGTAAGAATCTGGCTAGTGGGACATTGCCTAGTAAAAGACTATGTGAGCAAGGATGGTTGACCTTAGGGAGATCAACATCCACCACTGCGGCGACACCATCACATGTTTCTCAACGCAGTGATTCTAGAGCAATGCCCCCTGGGAAATATTCAAAGCAAGAAGGCCTGCGGAGACACCATCACATGTTTCTCAACGCTGGCAGGAAACTAGCCAGGTCTTTCACCGGGAAGGAACAACCACGGGAAGGGCAGTCTCCAGTCAAGGAGACCACCTATGCCAAACATGGTATCCATCCACAGACAGCTGTTTCGGGGTATTTGCCCCTCATCAGTGTGGAGTAGGAATCTGGCTAGTGGGACATTGCCTAGTAAAAGACTATGTGAGCAAGGATGGTTGACCTTAGGGAGATCAACATCCACCACTGCGGAGACACCATCAAGTGTTTCTCAACGCAGTGATTCTAGAGCAATGCCCTCTGGGAAATATTCAAAGCAAGAAGGCCTGCGGAGACACCATCACATGTTTCTCAACGCTGGCAGGAAACTAGCCAGGTCTTTCACCGGGAAGGAACAACCACGGGAAGGGCAGTTTCCAGTCAAGGAGACCACCTATGCCAATCATGGTATCCATCCACAGACAGCCGTTTCAGGGTATTTGCCCCTCATCAGTGTGGAGTAGGAATCTGGCTAGTGGGACATTGCCTAGTAAAAGACTATGTTAGCAAGGATGGTTGACCTTAGGGAGATTAACATCCACCACTGCGGAGACACCATCACGTGTTTCTCAACGGGGGGCATTGCTCTAGAATCACTGCGTTGAGAAACACGTGATGGTGTCTCCGCAGTGGTGGATGTTGATCCCCCTAAGGTCAACCATCCTTGCTCACATAGTCTTTTACTAGGCAATGTCCCACTAGCCAGATTCCTACTCCACACTGATGAGGGGCAAATACCCCGAAACGGCTGTCTGTGGATGGATACCATGTTTGGCATAGGTGGTCTCCTTGATTGGAGACTGCCCTTCCCGTGGTTGTTCCTTCCCGGTGAAAGACCTGGCTAGTTTCCTGCCAGCGTTGAGAAACATGTGATGGTGTCTCCGCAGGCCTTCTTGCTTTGAATATTTCCCAGGGGGCATTGCTCTAGAATCACTGCGTTGAGAAACACGTGATGGTGTCTCCGCAGTGGTGGATGTTGATCTCCCTAAGGTCAACCATCCTTGCTCACATAGTCTTTTACTAGGCAATGTCCCACTAGCCAGATTCCTACTCCATACTGATGAGGGGAAAATACCCTGAAATGGCTGTCTGTGGATGGATACCATGTTTGGCATAGGTGGTCTCCTTGACTGGAGACTGCCCTTCCCGTGGTTGTTCCTTCCCGGTGAAAGACCTGGCTAGTTTCCTGCCAGCGTTGAGAAACATGTGATGGTGTCTCCGCAGGCCTTCTTGCTTTGAATATTTCCCAGGGGGCATTGCTCTAGAATCACTGCGTTGAGAAACACGTGATGGTGTCTCCGCAGTGGTGGATGTTGATCTCCCTAAGGTCAACCATCCTTGCTCACATAGTCTTTTACTAGGCAATGTCCCACTAGCCAGATTCCTACTCCACACTGATGAGGGGCAAATACCCCGAAACGGCTGTCTGTGGATGGATTCCATGTTTGGCATAGGTGGTCTCCTTGACTGGAGACTGCCCTTCCCGTGGTTGTTCCTTCCCAGTGAAAGACCTGGCTAGTTTCCTGCCAGCGTTGAGAAACATGTGATGGTGTCTCCGCAGGCCTTCTTGCTTTGAATATTTCCCAGGGGGCATTGCTCTAGAATCACTGCGTTGAGAAACATGTGATGGTGTCTCCGCAGTGGTGGATGTTGATCTCCCTAATATCAACCATCCTTGCTCACATAGTCTTTTACTAGGCCATGTCCCACTAGCCAGATTCCTACTCCACACTGATGAGGGGCAAATACCCCGAAACGGCTGTCTGTGGATGGATACCATGTTTGGCATAGGTGGTCTCCTTGACTGGAGACTGCCCTTCCCGTGGTTGTTCCTTCCCGGTGAAAGACCTGGCTAGTTTCCTGCCAGCGTTGAGAAACATGTGATGGTGTCTCCGCAGGCCTTCTTGCTTTGAATATTTCCCAGGGGGCATTGCTCTAGAATCACTGCGTTGAGAAACACGTGATGGTGTCTCCGCAGTGGTGGATGTTGATCTCCCTAAGGTCAACCATCCTTGCTCACATAGTCTTTTACTAGGCAATGTCCCACTAGCCAGATTCCTACTCCATACTGATGAGGGGAAAATACCCTGAAACGGCTGTCTGTGGATGGATACCATGTTTGGCATAGGTGGTCTCCTTGACTGGAGACTGCCCTTCCCGTGGTTGTTCCTTCCCGGTCAAAGACCTGGCTAGTTTCCTGCCAGCGTTGAGAAACATGTGATGGTTTCTCTGCAGGCTTTCTTGCTTTGAATATTTCCCAGGGGGCATTGCTCTAGAATCACTGCGTTGAGAAACACGTGATGGTGTCTCCGCAGTGGTGGATGTTGATCTCCCTAAGGCCAACCATCCTTGCTCACATAGTCTTTTACTAGGCAATGTCCCACTAGCCAGATTCCTACTCCACAGTGATGAGGGGCAAATACCCCGAAACGGTTGTCTGTGGATGGATACCATGTTTGGCATAGGTGGTCTCCTTGACTGGAGACTGCCCTTCCCGTGGTTGTTCCTTCCCGGTGAAAGACCTGGCTAGTTTCCTGCCAGCGTTGAGTAACATGTGATGGTGTCTCTGCAGGCCTTCTTGCTTTGAATATTTCCCAGGGGGCATTGCTCTAGAATCACTGCGTTGAGAAACACGTGATGGTGTCTCCGCAGTGGTGGATGTTGATCTCCCTAAGGTCAACCATCCTTGCTCACATAGTCTTTTACTAGGCAATGTCCCACTAGCCAGATTCCTACTCCATACTGATGAGGGGAAAATACCCTGAAACGGCTGTCTGTGGATGGATACCATGTTTGGCATAGGTGGTCTCCTTGACTGGAGACTGCCCTTCCCGTGGTTGTTCCTTCCCTGTGAAAGACCTGGCTAGTTTCCTGCCAGCGTTGAGAAACATGTGATGGTGTCTCCGCAGGCCTTCTTGCTTTGAATATTTCCCAGGGGGCATTGCTCTAGAATCACTGCGTTGAGAAACACGTGATGGTGTCTCTGCAGTGGTGGATGTTGATCTCCCTAAGGTCAACCATCCTTGCTCACATAGTCTTTTACTAGGCAATGTCCCACTAGCCAGATTCCTACTCCACACTGATGAGGGGCAAATACCCCGAAACGGCTGTCTGTGGATGGATACCATGTTTGGCATAGGTGGTCTCCTTGACTGGAGACTGCCCTTCCCGTGGTTGTTCCTTCCCAGTGAAAGACCTGGCTAGTTTCCTGCCAGCGTTGAGAAACATGTGATGGTGTCTCTGCAGGCCTTCTTGCTTTGAATATTTCCCAGGGGGCATTGCTCTAGAATCACTGCGTTGAGAAACACGTGATGGTGTCTCCGCAGTGGTGGATGTTGATCTCCCTAAGGTCAACCATCCTTGCTCACATAGTCTTTTACTAGGCAATGTCCCACTAGCCAGATTCCTACTCCACACTGATGAGGGGCAAATACCCCAAAACGGCTGTCTGTGGATGGATACCATGTTTGGCATAGGTGGTCTCCTTGACTGGAGACTGCCCTTCCTGTGGTTGTTCCTTCCCGGTGAAAGACCTGGCTAGTTTCCTGCCAGCGTTGAGAAACATATGATGGTGTCTCCGCAGGCCTTCTTGCTTTGAATATTTCCCAGGGGGCATTGCTCTAGAATCACTGCGTTGAGAAACACGTGATGGTGTCTCCGCAGTGGTGGATGTTGATCTCCCTAAGGTCAACCATCCTTGCTCACATAGTCTTTTACTAGGCAATGTCCCACTAGCCAGATTCCTACTCCACACTGATGAGGGGCAAATACCCCGAAACGGCTGTCTGTGGATGGATACCATGTTTGGCATAGGTGGTCTCCTTGACTGGAGACTGCCCTTCCCGTGGTTGTTCCTTCCCAGTGAAAGACCTGGCTAGTTTCCTGCCAGCGTTGAGAAACATGTGATGGTGTCTCCGCAGGCCTTCTTGCTTTGAATATTTCCCAGGGGGCATTGCTCTAGAATCACTGCGTTGAGAAACATGTGATGGTGTCTCCGCAGTGGTGGATGTTGATCTCCCTAATATCAACCATCCTTGCTCACATAGTCTTTTACTAGGCAATGTCCCACTAGCCAGATTCCTACTCCACACTGATGAGGGGCAAATACCCCGAAACGGCTGTCTGTGGATGGATACCATGTTTGGCATAGGTGGTCTCCTTGACTGGAGACTGCCCTTCCCGTGGTTGTTCCTTCCCGGTGAAAGACCTGGCTAGTTTCCTGCCAGCGTTGAGAAACATGTGATGGTGTCTCCGCAGGCCTTCTTGCTTTGAATATTTCCCAGGGGGCATTGCTCTAGAATCACTGCGTTGAGAAACACGTGATGGTGTCTCCGCAGTGGTGGATGTTGATCTCCCTAAGGTCAACCATCCTTGCTCACATAGTCTTTTACTAGGCAATGTCCCACTAGCCAGATTCCTACTCCACACTGATGAGGGGCAAATACCCCGAAACGGCTGTCTGTGGATGGATACCATGTTTGGCATAGGTGGTCTCCTTGACTGGAGACTGCCCTTCCCGTGGTTGTTCCTTCCCGGTGAAAGACCTGGCTAGTTTCCTGCCAGCGTTGAGAAACATGTGATGGTGTCCCTGCAGGCCTTCTTGCTTTGAATATTTCCCTGGGGGCATTGCTCTAGAATCACTGCATTGAGAAACATGTGATGGTGTCTCTGCAGTGGTGGATGTTGATCTCCCTAAGGTCAACCATCCTTGCTCACATAGTCTTTTACTAGGCAATGTCCCACTAGCCAGATTCCTACTCCACACTGATGAGGGGCAAATACCCCGAAACGGCTGTCTGTGGATGGATACCATGTTTGGCATAGGTGGTCTCCTTGACTGGAGACTGCCCTTCCCGTGGTTGTTCCTTCCCAGTGAAAGACCTGGCTAGTTTCCTGCCAGCGTTGAGAAACATGTGATGGTGTCTCCGCAGACCTTCTTGCTTTGAATATTTCCCAGGGGGCATTGCTCTAGAATCACTGCGTTGAGAAACATGTGATGGTGTCTCCGCAGTGGTGGATGTTGATCTCCCTAAGGTCAACCATCCTTGCTCACATAGTCTTTTACTAGGCAATGTCCCACTAGCCAGATTCCTACTCCACACTGATGAGGGGCAAATACCCCAAAACGGCTGTCTGTGGATGGATGCCATGTTTGGCATAGGTGGTCTCCTTGACTGGAGACTGCCCTTCCTGTGGTTGTTCCTTCCTGGTGAAAGACCTGGCTAGTTTCCTGCCAGCGTTGAGAAACATATGATGGTGTCTCCGCAGGCCTTCTTGCTTTGAATATTTCCCAGGGGGCATTGCTCTAGAATCACTGCGTTGAGAAACACGTGATGGTGTCTCCGCAGTGGTGGATGTTGATCTCCCTAAGGTCAACCATCCTTGCTCACATAGTCTTTTACTAGGCAATGTCCCACTAGCCAGATTCCTACTCCATACTGATGAGGGGAAAATACCCTGAAACGGCTGTCTGTGGATGGATACCATGTTTGGCATAGGTGGTCTCCTTGACTGGAGACTGCCCTTCCCGTGGTTGTTCCTTCCCGGTGAAAGACCTGGCTAGTTTCCTGCCAGCGTTGAGAAACATGTGATGGTGTCTCCGCAGGCCTTCTTGCTTTGAATATTTCCCAGGGGGCATTGCTCTAGAATCACTGCGTTGAGAAACACGTGATGGTGTCTCCGCAGTGGTGGATGTTGATCTCCCTAAGGTCAACCATCCTTGCTCACATAGTCTTTTACTAGGCAATGTCCCACTAGCCAGATTCCTACTCCACACTGATGAGGGGCAAATACCCCGAAACGGCTGTCTGTGGATGGATACCATGTTTGGCATAGGTGGTCTCCTTGACTGGAGACTGCCCTTCCCGTGGTTGTTCCTTCCCAGTGAAAGACCTGGCTAGTTTCCTGCCAGCGTTGAGAAACATGTGATGGTGTCTCCGCAGGCCTTCTTGCTTTGAATATTTCCCAGGGGGCATTGCTCTAGAATCACTGCGTTGAGAAACATGTGATGGTGTCTCCGCAGTGGTGGATGTTGATCTCCCTAATATCAACCATCCTTGCTCACATAGTCTTTTACTAGGCAATGTCCCACTAGCCAGATTCCTACTCCACACTGATGAGGGGCAAATACCCCGAAACGGCTGTCTGTGGATGGATACCATGTTTGGCATAGGTGGTCTCCTTGACTGGAGACTGCCCTTCCCGTGGTTGTTCCTTCCCGGTGAAAGACCTGGCTAGTTTCCTGCCAGCGTTGAGAAACATGTGATGGTGTCCCTGCAGGCCTTCTTGCTTTGAATATTTCCCAGGGGGCATTGCTCTAGAATCACTGCGTTGAGAAAGACGTGATGGTGTCTCCCCAGTGGTGGATGTTGATCTCCCTAAGGTCAACCATCCTTGCTCACATAGTCTTTTACTAGGCAATGTCCCACTAGCCAGATTCCTACTCCACACTGATGAGGGGCAAATACCCCGAAACGGCTGTCTGTGGATGGATACCATGTTTGGCATAGGTGGTCTCCTTGACTGGAGACTGCCCTTCCCGTGGTTGTTCCTTCCCGGTGAAAGACCTGGCTAGTTTCCTGCCAGCGTTGAGAAACACGTGATGGTGTCTCCGCAGGCCTTCTTGCTTTGAATATTTCCCAGGGGGCATTGCTCTAGAATCACTGCGTTGAGAAACACGTGATGGTGTCTCCGCAGTGATGGATGTTGATCTCCCTAAGGTCAACCATCCTTGCTCACATAGTCTTTTACTAGGCAATGTCCCACTAGCCAGATTCCTACTCCACACTGATGAGGGGCAAATACCCCGAAACGGCTGTCTGTGGATGGATACCATGTTTGGCATAGGTGGTCTCCTTGGTTGTTCCTTCCCGGTGAAAGACCTGGCTAGTTTCCTGTCAGCGTTGAGAAACATGTGATGGTGTCTCCGCAGGCCTTCTTGCTTTGAATATTTCCCAGGGGGCATTGCTCTAGAATCACTGCGTTGAGAAAGACGTGATGGTGTCTCCCCAGTGGTGGATGTTGATCTCCCTAAGGTCAACCATCCTTGCTCACATAATATAACTTAACAATAATGGAGGACAATTGGTTTCAAATCAGGAGTCCAGCCTACCCCAAGTATATGTCACCACAGCCAGCTCCTCGTATGTCCCTATAGCTCAACCCTCACGTCCCCACAGCCAGCCCCTCACATGTCCAAATAGCCAGCTCTTCTTGTCCCCACAGCCAGCCCCTATTATGTATGTCTCACAGTCAGCCCCTATTATGTATGTCCCACAGTCAGCCTCTCATTTGTCTCACAGCCTTCCCATCATGTCCCACATCCAGCCACTATTATATATCCCACATCCAGCCCCTCATTTGTCTGACAGCCAGCCCATCATGCCTCACAGCCAGTCCCTCATGTATCACAGCCTGTCATTCTTGTAATGTCCCCATTTCTTGGTAAAGTGATATAAGAAGAAAAAAATATATATACTCCCACCAATCCAGGCTCCCCGTACAACACAGCCTCCAACTCCTCTTCAATCCTAGACAGTAGGGGGCCATGGATGCCACGATATCATCACTGTATTGCGTCATCCACTGTCCCCTGTGTGCGCTGTGTCCAGTAGGGCTCAGGCTGGAAGTAGCCTGTGTCCTGCTGGAGTTCTTGGATGGGCAGTGAGCTAATTGCGGCTCCTGTGCCAGGGGCACTCACAGCAATTGTATGTGCATCTTATAGACGTGAATATAACTGATTGCAGGGAGGGAGCGACAGCCGCGAAGTGCAGAGAGAGAGATGGTTGTGCAGGGTCACTGTGCTGAATGCCTGCGGCTGCAGGAGGGTGCCGGGTGGCGGCAGGCATTCAGCAATGTCTTTTTTTATTTTTTCTCCCCAAAAGTGAGCCCCATCAGGAAGTAGCGCCGTAGGCAGATGCCTATCCTGCCTACCCTTTATCCCGGCCCTTGTGGAGCCATGTGTACAAGTTGCATGGAGCGGAGCCACGTGTATGACTTGTTAGGACCTTGACCTCCTGAAGCTGAAGGAATGCTCCGCTCTATCCTGCACACGGTGGTGTTATACAGAGCCATCTGGACGATCTGCACTCACAGCTTATTGCTCCTCTCTGGTGTTTTCCGCACTGTAAGGCCTGAGGACTCAATCAGAGACATTACCCCCTCCCCTCCTTCATGTTCTCATTCTACCCGAGGATGTCATCTGGTTTGGAGGTCTGTGTAGAGGTTGCTTTATGCATAGGCACGTTACGTATAGCTATAAATCACCTCTTTCACCCATTGAATTCTATACCTAGAATTAAAAAACGTTCAATAAAGTATCTTATATTTAAAACTAAGTAATTATTGAACATTAAGTCACCCTGTGTTATGTACTGTATATAGTTTATAAAGTACATCTATAATATTGTTAATCACCTCACAAATAAATAATATAAAGTTCTAGTAAAATGTATCTGTATATACGTTTAATTGATCAATTATAAATGTTCTCCAACAACATAGAATTGCATAAATATATGTCCCAGTTCTGAGACAACCCTCCTACCTGCACCAGTGACCATATTCCCTCACATCTCCTTCAGTCCCTCACACCGGCTGTTACCACTCACCTAACTAAAATATTCATCCTCTCTCATCTGGTGTCCTTCCCTCCTTCTTCAAACACATCAGCATATACCCATTACTGAAAAAACTATCCCTCAACCAAAACTGTGCTGCTAACTACAGACCTGTCTCTAATCTCTCCTTCATCTCTAAACTTCTGGAACGCTTAGTCCCTTCTAATCTGCTATCTTTCAGAAAACTCTCTTCTTGACCCTTTACAATCCAGTTTCTGCTTCTTACACTCTACTGAAACTGCTGAGTGGACGAGGCTGCAATTTAAGTGATGGCTGTAAGGTAAGTGTATAGCATAGTTGGACATATTATCACAGTTGTGATAACTGTGTAGCTGTTTAGATTGTTAATGGTATAATATGTGGTATCTCTATTACTGGGAGAAAAAAAAGGGGGGGAGGTATTGTGATTTGTGTCAGGTGATTCATTGTGTTTGCTTTGCCAGCTGGGTAGTGAACTATAAATTCCAGTCACACCAAGCGAAGCTGTAATTTAAGAGCTGGCTGCAAGGTATGTGTATAGCATAGTTGGAAATAATATCATAGTTTAACACAAGAGCAATTTCGGCAAGCTTTACATGAGCCACAGTTAAATGTACCAACTACCTGACTTTTATTGAGCTAAGTGGTTTTACCCACTGCCTTAGGCCCCTTCACACGTCCGTGAAACACGTGCGTGTTTGGTCCGTTTACATATGTACCGGAGACACGGACACACTCCAATGTTATTCAATGTTTGGAGTTACACGTGCGTTTTTCCATTAGGTCTGTGTATCCGTGTGCGTGATACGTATGTGTATCCGTATTGCACGGATGCATGTCCGTTTTCTGCACGGAACACGCACACACGTACCCAATGAAAGTCTATGGGTCCGTGAGCACACGTATGTGACACGGATGCATCTCTGTATGGTCCGTGTACGTTGTGTGCTTTTTTGAAGCGATGTCGGTCATTCTTTTTTATTCTGTGTATGTCAGTCAATCTCCCTCAGTCCGTCGGTCGATCTCTCTCTCTCTCTGTCCCTCTCTCAGTCTGTTGGTCAGTCTCCCCCCTCTCTCATACTCACCGTTCTCCGATCACCGGCGCAGCGCTGCACAGCTGTTAAAAAAACTCCGGCGGCTATTACTATTTTGAAAATGCCGGCCGCTCATTAATCAATCTCGTATTCCCTGCTTTCCCCGCCCACCGGCGCCTATGATTGGTTGCAGTGAGACACGCCCCCACGCTGAGTGACAGCTGTCTCACTGCAACCAATCACAGCCGCCGGTGGGCGTGAATATAAAGAGAAGTAAAAAAATAATTAATTAATAAAAAAACGACGTGCGGTTACCCCCAATTTTGATACGAGCCAGGGTAAAGCCAGACAGCTGAAGGCTGGTATTCTCATGATGGGGAGCTCCACGTTATGGGGAGCCCCCCAGCCTAACAATATCAGCCAGCAGCCGCCTGGAATGGCCGCATCCATTAGATGCGACAGTCCCGAGACTGTACCCGGCTCATCCCGATTTGCCCTGGTGCGTTGGCAATCGGGGTAATAAGGAGTTAATGGCAGCCCATAGCTGCCACTAAGTCCAAGATTAATAATGACAGGCGTCTCCCCGAGATACCTTCCATGATTAACCTGTAAGTTAAAGAAAAGAAGCACATACAACGAAAAATCCTTTATTTGAAATAATACACAAAAAAAACACCCTCGTTCACCACTTTATTAAGCCCTGAAAACCCCTCCAGCTCCGGCGTAATCCACGGAGGTCCCGCAACGCTCTCAGCTCTGCTACATGAAGGTGACAGGAGCTGCAGTAGAACACCGCCGCTCCTGACAGCTCCACGCAGCAACTGAGGTGAGTAGTGCGATCAGCAATGATGTCACTCAGGTTACTCGCAGCCACCGCTGGATCCTCCAACTGTAACAGCAAGTCACCTGTGTGGCAGCGATGAAGTCACGGGTGAGTTGCGGTCTCGGGTGGAGGATCCAGCTGGCCGCGGGTAACCTGAGTCACGGCATCGCTAATCACGCTGCTCACTTCAGTCACTAAGGGGATTAGCGGTCACCGGTGAGTCCTTAACGGGTGACCGCTAATCAGTTCGCGACACAGACAGAGCCGCGGGATGACAATAAAGTCGGGCGAAGTTCAACCGAGTTCATTCTAATCGCGCGACTCTGTCTGTCTGCTGTCAGCCGGCATATAGCAACATCATTGTGCATCACACACGGACATTCCACACGGACAACACACGGACATGTCACTTACGTATCTCATGCACACACGGACATTCCACATGCACACACGGCTAGCATACGCCATTCACACGGATGCCACACGTACCATAAAAACGGACATAAAACGGAACACGGACCCAAAAACTTAACGTAACACACGTGCGTGTTTTTCACGGACGTGTGAAGGGGTCCTTAGACAGATGACTATGGACTAACCGGTCCTTCAAATTATGGCCCATTCTAGAATTGACAGAGGCCCTTGACGGGAGAAAATCCACCAGGTCTGGATCCGACCACAGAATATCCAAATGACTCTGTAAAATCCAGATGCCGCTCTCCACCTATTATTAATTATTATTAATATTTATCTATAGAGCACAATTGATTCCATGGTGCTGTACATGGGAAGGAGTTACATACAGAATATATATACAAATTACAATAGACAGACTGGTACAGAGGGAAGAGGGCCTTGCCCTTGTGGGCTTACATTCTTTAGGATTTTGGGGAGGAGACAGTAGATGGGGTGTTGGTCGGGCGGCAGTTCAAACATGGTGGTGAGACGGCAGCTCCGGCGGTGGTGACGCAGTGGGCTCATTGGAGATTATAGGCATTTCTGAACATATGCGTTTTCAAGTTCTGTTTGAAGCTTGCAAGTGTAGTAGATAGTCTGATGTGTTGAGGCAGCGAACTCCAGAAGACAGGAGATGCTCGGGAGAAGTCTTGGAGGTGATTGCATGAGGAGCGAATGAGAGAGAAGGAGAGAAGGAGATCTTGGAAGGACCAGAGTTTACGTGTTGGGAGTGTAGCAGGAGATTAGTTCGGAGATATACGGAGGAGACAGAGATGGACAGCTTTATAGGTCAGTGTTAGTTACATTCGGTGAAGGATTGGGAGCCAATGGAGAGATTTGCAGAGGGGAGAAGTGGTGTGGTATTGAGGAGAGAGGTGGATCATTCGGTCAGCAAAATTAAGGATGGACTGGAGAGGTGCGAGAGTGTTAGCAGGGAGGCCACAGAGGAGGATGTTGCAGTAGTCAAGGCGGGAGATTATGAGGGCATGCACTAGCATTTTTGTAGATTGAGGATTGAGGAAAGCATGGATTCTGGAAATATTTTTAAGTTGAAGATGGCAGGAGGTGGTGAGGGATTGGATGTGTAAGGCAGAGTCAAGGGTCACTCTGAGGCACCGAACTTTGGGTACTAGGGAGAGCGTGATGTTGTTTATTGTAATAGATAGACCAGTTAGGCAGTCTAGGTGAGATGGAGGAAATACGATTAGTTCAGTTTTGGCCACCTATCATCATATGTACCTATAAACCGTATCAAGCTGTCATTTTCTTCTCTTCTGTTGGGACAAGCCGGGACGATTGATTTTCCTTACAGTGAAAAATTGATCCTAATGATTACAGGGAACTGGGAGAGAACCTGAAGTCCAGGACCTCCAAGGTGGTGTTTTCAGAAATACTACTAGAACGACAGCGGGAGCTTAGGGAGATATATCTGTGGCTTAGAAAAATTGGTGCAGGAAGGAGCAGTTTAGGTTCATGGAGAACTGGGCTGACTTCTCAGTCTTCTACAGGCTCTACGGTAGGGGCGGGCTGCACCTCAATGGGAAGGGTGCAGCTGTGCTGGGGGAAAAACTGGTCAGACAGATGGGGAGCATTTAAACTAGTATCTGGGGGTAGGAAGGGTAGTTGTGCAAAAAGAGAATACCGTGTTTCCCTGAAAATAAGACCTCCCCTAAAAATAAGGCCTAGCAGGAGTTTTCAGCAAGGCTTAAATATAAGACCTCCCCCGAAAATAAGACCTAGTCGCGGTTCAATAATGTCCATGTGTTGAGGAGAGCCATAAAATGAAATACTTAATTAACCTCTGGACATAGAACATTGTGGGAAATATGTCGATTTGCCTTACATAATTCAGGTTTCAGATCATATACATGACACAGATATAAAGGTGGCTGTCATTGCCTGTTTCTCCACACCTTGCCTGGAATGCAAGGAATGTCCAGGTGTAAGAAGATACCATATAAGAGCAGACCAAACCAAAGATCAGATGACATTACAGACCAGACCATCCAGCATGGATCCACCAGATGACGTCCCTCCCATCACCATCGCCATGGATCCATCCAATGATGTCATAGACCCGCCTACAATGACGCCTACCAATCAGCTCATGGACTAATACACTGTTCGACCCACTGACCAATGAACACATCCGGACATGCCCCTTTGCAAGGTTATATCAGAGCAAGCTCAGTTGTAATAAAGCAGAGCATGGGCTGACTTCTGTCGAGGAAAGATGCATATCCGACTGTGTCTGATCTCATTTTTCAAGCATGCACTCGATCCACACCAATTAGACCAGGCAGTAGGCAACTAGTGATCTCTGGTTAAGAGTTCACCTTAACATTATTGGTGCCCAACGTGGAGCCAATAGACGGAGACACCTGAAATCCTGATGAACCGGCAACTGGAATGGCATGACGTGCTGGACACCCCAGGAAACTGATCACTTCCTAACGAGAGTATGGTAGGTCTGCTGATTTTTCATAATCTGTAGTCTTCCCGTGGTCTCGGTGGGGTGTGTGGCACTGATTGCCTGACTGTGTCCGGTTTGTTGGGGTATCTGTTGACGGGCAGACGGGTCTCACGGCTATTGGCCATATTTGATTGCGGAAGAACCGTCACATATTCAGTTGCCTGCTGTCTCTTCTGTATTTGTCTAGAGGGGAGATTGACTGGTAGTTAGGATAGCAAGTGAGTTTTTGAGCGGTGTTTGGAAACGTGGAGGACACTCCATGTAGTACGGTTTTTGGTTGTTGCCTGTCATATGTTTTGCAGTTCTGGTGGAGATTTAAATAGAATTGTGGCTCGAGGCCTAGAGTGAATGACTCGGCGAGAGGCCTAGAGATAAAGCGCAAGTTTTAATTGGTCAGGTTAGGCACGTGTTTTTCACGAGCTCTCAAATTTGTTAACGGAAGTCTGTGTTATAGAGGCTAGTTAACATGTCCTCCAAGAGAGGCAGGTTAATGGGAGCCGGTGTTATAGAGGCTAGTTAACATGTCCTCCAAGAGAGGCAGGTTAATGGGAGCCGGTGTTATAGAGGCTAGTTAACATGTCCTCCAAGAGAGGCAGGTTAATGGGAGCCGGTGTTATAGAGGCTAGTTAACATGTCCTCCAAGAGAGGCAGGTTAATGGGAGCCGGTGTTATAGAGGCTAGTTAACATGTCCTCCAAGAGAGGCAGGTTAATGGGAGCCGGTGTTATAGAGGCTAGTTAACATGTCCTCCAAGAGAGGCAGGTTAATGGGAGCCGGTGTTATAGAGGCTAGTTAACAAGTCCTCCAAGAGAGGCGAATCGGCCGGTATAGACACCTTGTAGTCAGTGGTGATACTAGGTATTTTTTTGTATATTACGGAACGCAGAAATCAGACAGGGACCACGTGGCAGTATAAGGAAGGATTTGGAAGTGTGTGCTGCAAACTGCAGGTTTTCTTTAGTGTTTCAGTTATTTGTCATCTCCCCCGTCTTTTTGTTTGTCTGTTTTTATCTGGTATGCATAGAGAAAGATTGCTTGTTTGGTGTTGTTTATCTTGAGAGAAAGATGGAAAAATTGATGAAGCGGTGTCTAGTTGTGCCGGAAAGGTCCGGATGAAAGTGGACTTTGTTGGGATGTGGGGACTCTAGGCCGCAATCCTGTGATAAAGCATGTGCTAGTCATGGAGGCAGACATTTTAGGTAAGATTTTAAAATGGTGGATGAAGCACATGGCTACAGCATGATTGAGACAAAGAAAGCAAAGTGAGTCAGGGGTTTGTGTGAAGACCATGTGCTCTGTAAATGTTTGAGCAATGGATTGGATGAAGTACTATATACTTAGACCGAAAAATAAGTGTTTTTGTCTATAATTAGACTTAGATCTAGGACATATGTGTGTGTGTATAAATATATATATGTATAAGTACAGACTATAGAAAATGGGGAGACAGAGTTTGAGCAGATGTGGGGTTAATTTTCCCTTTCCTCTGCCACATGTTCCTACAGATTTTAAAATGGTGGATGAAGCACATGGCTGAGGCATGATTGAGACAAAGACAGAGTGAGTGGGGGATGTGCAATGGTGTGTATGTATAAAATCCAGACTATAGAATACAGGGGGAAATAGTTGAGAAAAAAAAAAAGTTTACCTTCCCCTCCCCCACATGATGCTACAATCCCAACAAAGCCTTTTTCCATCTGGTTTTGGGGGGGAGGAGCAATCTTAAAAACTTGTGGAACAGGGTTTTTTTTTTGTCTCCCCTTGGAATCTATTGTGAGAGCAGCCAAAAGGAAAAAAAAAAAAAAAAAAAAAAAAGGGGAATTCATTGCAAATTATATTGGAAAAAAGGTCATTGACAATAGTTTTATTTTACTAATTTTATCCCAAAGAAATAAAAGTCAACTGTGGACATGTTTACATTCATTGATAGCTTTTCAAGCATAGAAGTCAGTTAGATAATTTTTCTATGGCAAATCAACATTTTGTTTTCCCACATGGCCAGTTTCTTTGTTCTAGATTCTTTTATCCCTTCAGGTTATAGGACAGTATCACAGAGATGCTGATAATCTCCTCAATGATTCAAAAATGAACGCCCCTACATCCAATATCCAGAGGTTGTGTCACGTTATTATTATAGTTATTAATAATAATAATAATAATAATAATCATCATCATAATAATCATAATAATAATCATTTATTAATAATTACAATAATTTGATTTAAGGAATGTGGATGATTTATGGAATTCTGTGTTTTATATTTAATGTATTGAATAATCTGCTTTCTTTTTATAGAAAGAATGATTGCAATGCAGATTTCTGTGGTCCAAGCAAAGGTTATAAAAGCCATTGAAAGGGTTTTCCATTATTAAGTTACAGATAAAAACAATATTTCTGGCCGACTACCCTACCCTACCCTACTCCAGCAGTGGGTACCTAGGGGACGGCCGGCCTCTTCTGGACGGTCCACACCTCCTGTGTCCAGCAGGGGGCTGCCCCCGAGAGAAAGGCGGGGTCGGGGGATGGGCCGCCCCCGGTGACCGATATAGATGTGCTCAGTGGCGGAATGTATGCTGCCCTTAAGTTTATTCATCGCCCGTACTGCATGAATATTTGATATTGTTGCCGGTTCCTGTGGTTATCTTTAATGTTTTTCTTGCATGCACGGAGCTCGGCTTGGCTATGTCTGACATCCTTTTTCCCCAAATAGGTCGGGATCCTCTGTCCTGCCTAGATCAGGCGGATATGTTCCCCAGGAACAATTGTTCGGATTTAGTTTACTGTGCAAGGTTTTTTTTGCCTGATGTTCTCCTTGTTTTCGTTACTCTTTTCCTCTTATCCCCACTTTATCCTACTTGCCTCCAGCTTTCCCTTCTTTCTATTCTCGGCGGCCGGGCTGATAGTGTTCGATACCCTCTCTTATATATCTCTAATGTACTACTCTTTTATAGATGGCGGATCTAACCATTGCTTCTTTCAATGCCAGGGGCCTCAATGTTCCGGAGAAAAGGACACAGATACTGTATCATCTTCATAAACGGAAGGTGAGAATAGCGTGCCTCCAGGAGACTCACTTCAAACAAGGACATGCCCCTATTCTTAAAAATAAATATTACCAGACATGGGTATCCTCAGATAACCCAGACTCCCGTTCTAAAGGCGTGGCAATAGCCATCCATAAATCCCTCCCACATCAAATCTTAAAGTGCACGACAGATAGTCTTGGAAGATATATTATACTTTCACTGAGGGTGGGAACCCACATTTTCACAATAATTAATGCTTACGCCCCAAATCAAAAACAGGACAGCTTTGTTTCCCGTCTGATTGACGTCGCGATCCCCTTGCTACAGGGCACGGTGATTTTATGTGGCGACCTAAATGTCACCCTCGACCCCACATTAGACAATTCCAAAGGGAAATCTAGCATTGCATACACCACCATTAAACGGATCAAAAAAGCTCTACTGCGCATTCAATTGTTTGATACCTGGAGAATACAGCATCCCTCGGACAGAGACTATAGTTTTTATTCACACACTCAAGACTCTTATAGTCGTCTTGACTACATACTAATTCAACATAGCGCTCTCCCATGGATCCAACATACGGGAATTGATAATATATTGTGGTCAGACCACGCGCCGGTGTATTGCACAATAGAGATCCCCTCTCTTTCGGCTCCTAAAGGGTCGTGGCGGCTGAATGAGTCATTGCTACTGGATGAGCTTTGTGTTACTGATATTCAGACCTCTATTACTAGGTTCATGGAGGACCACTCAGTAGATGACACAGCCCCCACATATAAGTGGGAAGCATTGAAATGTGTCCTACGAGGTATTTTTATTAAACACGGGTCCCGAATCAAGAAAGAAAAGGCCCAAAGCATAGTAAAAGCTCTCCAGAAGGTCTCTGAACTGGAGCTCATCCACAAGCGAGCCTTATCGGCCACAAATCTACAAGCCCTTTTACAAGCTAGGTTCCAGGTTAAAAAACTGCTTGATTCCTCATATCAGCGTCTAATACAGGTGGGAAGGGGGAGGTTTTACGAGTTTGGGGACAAACCCGGCAGATTGTTGGCCAACGCGCTGAGGGAAGAAAGAGCTCATACCCTCATACCTTGCATCAAGAACCCACGCGACGAAATACTCTATGCCACCCCAGAAATCTCGAATACTTTCCACGACTATTATTCCAAGTTATATAATTTACCGGTCGAGCCCCCCAGGTCGAGCGATGAGGGCCCTTTAATGCCCTCACCTTTTGGACGTCTCGATAGCTCTATAATTGACAACTTGGAAAGTCCATTTATACTGGAGGACCTGCTGGCAGTGATTCGCGACACGCCTGGAAACAAGAGCCCTGGCCCCGACGGATTCCCCGCCAAATTTTATAAATCCTTTTCGGAACAATTAGCACCCCTAATGCTCCTTTCCTTTAACTCGATTTCGGACTCTGTCCCCTTCCCACCCCATTCCACCGCAGCACACATCTCATTACTCAGTAAGGCTGGAAAGGACCCCACGGTGTGTGGTAGTTTTAGACCAATATCACTTCTTAATGTAGATTTAAAAATTTATGCCAAGCTCTTGGCAAATAGACTTGGTCCTTTGCTTCCTGACCTGATCCATTTGGACCAGGTTGGGTTTGTTCCAGGTAGAGAGGCAAGGGACAACACCATAAAAACCTTGGATTTAATTCAACACTCACATACTAAACAACTGCCGATGATGTTGCTATCCTTGGACGCTGAGAAGGCTTTCGATAGAGTCTCCTGGCAGTCAATTGCACAGACCTTGGACCACATAGGTTTGGGACCGGTTTTCTCATCCAAAATTATGGCTTTATACCATGCCCCGACTGCTCACCTTAAGATCAATGGCACTCTATCGAAACCCTTCTCCATTCGAAACGGGACCCGGCAGGGATGTCCCTTGTCACCTTTATTGTATGTCTTAGTCATGGAACACTTGTTGTCGGCAATCCGGGCCAACCCGGACATAAAGGGAATTAAAATCGCCAACCGGGAGCATAAATGTGCTGCTTTTGCTGATGATCTCCTTATTTATCTATGTAACCCCATCACCTCTCTCCCATCCTTAATGGTGGAGCTGAACCGCTTTAGCAAATGGTCTAATTTTAAAATCAATTTTGATAAATCAGAAGCCTTAAATATTTCTCTACCCCAAACAACTGTGAATGTTATAAAACCAAACTTTCCCTTTAGATGGCCACCCCACGGTAATATTGGGTACTTGGGCATCAAGATACCATCTGACTTGTCCAAGCTCTTTCAATTAAACTACCAAAGTTTCCTGTCACGGCTCGAGGGTGATTTAGCCCGGTGGCACAGAGGCACTCTTTCATGGTTCGGCAGGATCAGCGCACTCAGGATGACGGCGCTGCCGAGATTGCTGTACTTGATACAGACAGTTCCGGTGTATGTCCCAGCATCCTATTGGGCCAAGATGCAGCGCATATTCAATCAATTTGTTTGGTCCGGAAGGCGTGCCCGTATAGGGAGTAGCGTCCTAACTAGGACCAAGAATGCGGGAGGGACAGGACTACCTGACTGTAGGCGGTACTACTTAGCAGCCGCTTATGCCAGGATCCTGGACCTTCTACATAATACTGGTTCTAAGCTTTGGGTCTGTATGGCACAGGATATGTGCCCCTTATCATTACCGACCCTGCCCTGGACCTGGCCGCTCCTCACCAGACATAAGATTGAGATGTCTTATAGTACTAAACAAACACTGAAAACGGTCCACTCTGTGACACCACGCAATCTCATGATTCAGCCTGGAGGGCCCCTTATGCCACTAACCGATAATCCGGAGTTTTTACCGGGAGCGTCATCTAATAATTTTCTGGGCAGCACGAAACTGACTCCTTTAAGATTAAACCGGGTGGCTCCGGGCGGGTCTCTCATCCCACTCCTGGAGATAGTAGAGGGCCGGAATTTCAAAATGCGATTTAACTTTGAGTATGCTCAACTCAAGCATTTCCTAGCCTCTCAGGACACTACCAGGGCTCATTCTCCACCCCAAACTCCTTTTGAAAACCTTTGCACTGGGCCTTCCGACACACGTCATGCAATATCAAGGGTGTATAAGCTTATGACAAGTGCAGCAGAAGGGTCGCTTCCTCGCTTTTGTAGAACTTGGGAGTTGGAACTCAATCAAACGATCCCCAGGAATCTATGGGAGCGTTGTTTCCGCTTGACCCACAGGTCGGTAGTTGCCACTAGGATGCAAGAAACCAGCTATAAAATACTTTCCAGGTGGTACAGGGTTCCGGCGTCTCTTCATGCGTGGTGCCCCGAAATACCGGACACGTGCTGGCGTTGCGGGGCCTCAGGAGGTACCATGTCTCACATCTGGTGGCACTGCCCGGGCCTGTCGGTCTTTTGGAACAAAGTACTGGTAGCCATAAAAGAGGTTACAGGGATCGTAGTACCCAGCCGCCCGGAGGCAGCTTTACTGTATATCTTTAACGTACCGGAAAAGGTTTTTAAAAAATCCATTTTGGGTCACCTTCTTCAGGCTGCCAAGACAGTGGTCCCACGGCGATGGAAAGACTCTACCCCCCCAACATTGGACGAGTGGGTAACAGAGGTGAATGTGATACATCGCATGGAGAGGGTGATGGCCCAATCACGAGGGCAAACAGTGGAGACAGCCACTAAGTGGTTCCAGTGGGAGGCTTTCCTGTCCAGTGAGAAATTTCTTGAACTAATTTAATCTCCGGATTGGGGGCACCCTGGCCTTTTCTCTTTTAGACAGTACACACCATCCTTCCGACAAATTTTAGCTCAATAGACAAGGCATCAGCCCCGGTCGCCTCTCCCTACTTTCTATCTCTCCCCTCTTTTCTCTGAAATACCTCTCCTTCTTTGGATTCTATGACTTTCACTCAACTTAATCTCTTTTTCTTGTTACATTATCATCTAAGGTTTTAAATGTTTACCCGGGTATTATTTCTACTATCCATAGAATATCACGAAGCCTGTGAAGGCATGGTATTGCATTGACTTGGGATTTCTGATCTGTATCATTTGGTACAGCATGGATGTATGATGTATGTTTTAATTTTGTAATTCCTTTGAAATTTAATAAAATCTTAAATTGGAAAAAAAAAACAATATTTCTGGTGTTCCCGATTAGGTACAATCTATACAATGTGACTTTCATGCCTAAATGTAGAGCTCCGGGGCCACACACTTTTTGAATCTAATTATGCTTTGGATAATAGATTAAAAAAGGGGGGGAAAGATGATGTGGAAAGACACACGTATTATTTAAGGTTTTAATTTGTTCATCGATTGGGTTTTTCTATTAAGTTGTCTTTATATTTTTATCTGTAAGGAGGATACAGCAGACAGACATATCTTATGATTGCTCTGATGTAACAAGAATTGTCAGGTTTTGAACATGTCTCAGATGAGCCCATTGCTAATGCAGATTTTGAGTTTTTCTGTAGATGGATCCAGATACCAAGATGCTGGTTGATTCTGCACTGGATATGCTGAGGTTACGCAACATGAGGTATTAAAAAATCAAACCACTCCTCTCTCATCGGAATAGGAGAATGAGATGAAGATTTGCGATCACTATGGTTCGTAGAGCGGAAAGGGGTAAGATAGTCAAAATGTGGATATAGGCAGCAGCCGGAGGAGATGCTCGCACAGGTGCACAACAAAGAAGCAGTGAATGGGCCTAGAGTTGAGAGTCCAATGCAGACCAGTACCTCGGTGGCTCCTGTCACGTCGTCCGTGACATTGGTCACTCCTTGTGTTCTTAAATCCTTACAGGAACAAGCGATTCAGCAAGGAACGGAGTGTGAGACGCAGGGAGTCAGTGACTGAGGAAGGTCTGTGGATAAAGGGCGGTAAGCTTTCTCTGCCGTGAGCGTTCTACTCAATAATGGCCCAGGTAACCCATGTGACAAAGGTGTTGGGATGGACAAGATATGGGCAGCACCACTGCTTCAGTACCCAGGTGGCGAGACACCTCCAGTCTTGTAAGACGTGTGCCTATTAAGGTAGAAAAACTGTAAAGACCTCGTAGAAACACCCCCTCATCCGCTCTACTGCTCCGGTGATTGCAGATTAGTCATATACATCTACCATGAGTAGGTTTATATGAGTTTTGTGCGTGTTATGTGAATTTCTTTTCAGGTCTGCTCTGAAACATATCCAGTGTGGAAAACGTTACTGCTGAAAAACTCATGGTGCTGGTGGTATGTAAAGATGGAGTTCCTAAAAAAGTGGTAAAAGTACATATCCTATAGCACAGGTCATTATAAAGATCTTACAGTACCTGGGTATGCCCCTGATGAACCCTGTCTGCCACTGTGAAGAGGGGAGAAACGCGTTGCGCTTCTTTCATGCTAAGTGTCTGATAAATATGCGTTTATTTTATTAGCCTGAGTGTGAATTGGACAGTGGAGAGTCTGTGATTGGACGAGATCTCCTCATGACTTTACCTGGCTTTATTATTATTATATTTATACAGTGGGTACATGTTATACATGTGAGATATTTAATTTATTTTAGGGTTTGGTCCTTCAATTTTGCTGTATCATATTGATTTAAGCTACCAAACAGCTATGTAAAATACAGAGTGTGAATATTTAATCTTTGGGAATGACTTGGATATATATAATTGCATATTGACGCCTCTTTATCCCCTGTATCTCACGGTTTCTATATTCCCTCACTGACATTAGCAGCACGTATTAGCTTAGCAGTGTAGGGATAGGGAGGGCGAGCCGTCGGTGAGCGGGGGCGCCAATTCTGCTTATAGGGTGCCGACCTCCGCTGCGAGGTAGGGAGAGTTTAGGGCTATTGCCCCAATCCCTGCCCCCTCCTTTATTGGAATATTTAATTGTGTCTATAGTCACATGGGTGGATGTTGTTTGGAATTTTAATGATTATAACATAAACATGTAACGATCCACAAGATCACAGTGAACGCTGCAAATCATGTAACAAATGTTCGTTTTCCTTTAATAATTAGATCTTTATATAAGGTATTTTTGGTTTAGTACCTAGAACGTGATTATATTTCTCACAGATACTGCAGATACAGTGTGATATCCTGACCAGTGATGTACGAGCCGTATACAACTGCCTATATAGTGTGTTAAACATGTGTATCCTCCAATTCCAGATCCTAAATCAGGGTCAGGAGCACGTGGTCTCAAGCCAGGAGACTGGGTGATCCTAAAAAGACAAGTCAGAATAATCCCTGAGTCAGAATCAGGTGGACCGGTCCAGCTTATCCCAACCACAGCGACTTCCATGAAGCTTGAGGGAAAACCCATCTGGAGACAGCAGCCGCTGTAAAGAGTCCATCGTACCAGCAGAATGAGGGTCACATAGTGCTGGATTATCTCACATAGAACCTTATGGAGAATTTCTAGATTGGGGATGATACATGGGAAATAACGATAAGGGAACATTGGGTACAGGAACATTACACAAATAAGGGCTCATGGTGGAAAAAAACATTATCTGACCTGAACCAATCAATTATTTTAAGGGTTTAAGTGACTTTTAAGGATAACATACACTTGTAGGTAACTGGTATTGTTTTATTTGTTGGTATTTGAAGCCGTAAAAGTGCTACTCTGTGTTACTGAAGGTAATCGGATCCATGTGTAAGGGAAATCTTGTTAAAGGCCTCCTGGTGGTAGATTATAGACCCGAGACAAGAAGAGATCCATTAGTGTTGTGATACAATCAGGTGTATTCGGGTAGAAAAGTCTCGAAGATGCGGACAGCACTCAGATGTTGACTGAGATTCAGTCTTTCAGAAACAGTAACGCTAAAAGCTGCAGCATAACAGTAAGAAGCTTATTCTTACAATTGCCTTACTCTTTCTTATCGATTAATCTCAAAATCTTCGGTATTAAATAGTCTGTTCTAAGGACTGGTTCGTTACCTGTGCCTCTGTGAACTGTGTGTGCGGGATGTGATCAACTTTCTGATTAGCAGTCTGTACCAGCGGGGGCAAAGGCTTAGCATTGCTTGTATAGCGGATAGAAAAATGAAAAAGTTGCAGTTAAAGCATTAGAGCTGATGTGTTAGAGGACCACGGTAGGGTCAGAAGGTTAATAAAGTATTTAGGGGGGACTGTTGAGGAGAGCCATAAAATGAAATACTTAATTAACCTCTGGACATAGAACATTGTGGGAAATATGTCGATTTGCCTTACATAATTCAGGTTTCAGATCATAAACATGACACAGATATAAAGGTGGCTGTCATTGCCTGTTTCTCCACACCTTGCCTGGAATGCAAGGAATGTCCAGGTGTAAGAAGATACCATATAAGAGCAGACCAAACCAAAGATCAGATGACATTACAGACCAGACCATCCAGCATGGATCCACCAGATGACGTCCCTCCCATCACCATTGCCATGGATCCATCCAATGATGTCATAGACCCGCCTACAATGACGCCTACCAATCAGCTCATGGACTAATACATTGTTCGACCCACTGACCAATGAACACATCCGGACATGCCCCTTTGCAAGGTTATATCAGAGCAAGCTCAGTTGTAATAAAGCAGAGCATGGGCTGACTTCTGTCGAGGAAAGATGCATATCCGACTGTGTCTGATCTCATTTTTCAAGCATGCACTTGATCCACACCAATTAGTCCAGGCAGTAGGCAACTAGTGATCTCTGGTTAAGAGTTCACCTTAACACATGCAGCTAAAAAAGTTATAGAATACTGCAGGAAACTTCATTATACACAGTGGACAACCTCAAAAGAGAGAAGACCCCACGATCATACTCACCAGACGCCGAAAGGGACCAGTGGAACGCATCAAGGACCTGTGGAGGAATGCACACCCACACACATAACAGATCACACACACACACGAGCTGACACACACACACACACACACACACACATCAGATTGTACGCACACACCACATCCAGCAATATTGATTTCTTCTAGTTGGCATAAGGATCTGTGACGCTGTGCAGTGGAGCTCCAGGACCTGCGGGTGTAATGCCAGGAGGACCCATCGGTGGAACGCATCATAGGGACAAGACAGCAGAGAGTCCCCTGCTGGCCAGAAGGAAGTGGTAGCACTGGATGTGCTGATTGTGTGTGCGCGCGCGTGATTGTATGTGCGATCCCATGAGTGTGTGTATGCGATCTGCTGTGTGAGTGTGTATGCGATCGGACGTGTGAGTGTTTGTATGGGATCTGATGTGTGATTGTCAACGAGAAGCAGGGGAGGAATGCATACAGCATACCTGCTGGGAGTGCCAGCCGGAGATCACATGAGGACTTGGGAGCCACGCAGATGCCCGTGGTCTGATAAGCATGACGACCCTGGGAAGGGGGATATGCATTTTTTGAGGGGGGTAAACGTACCCCCAACCATGTCTCTCCGAGAATAAGCTCTCCCCCAAAAATAAGACCTAGCGCTTTTTTCGGGGCAAAAAAACCCCATAAGACAGTGTATTATTTTTGGGGAAACGGTACATAGAGTAGACAGAGAGAGTGAGACCGTAGGGGTCAAGGCAGGTTTAGGTGCGGCGGGACATGCAAGGAAAGTAAGGAGATGAGGAGTAAAAATTGTGTTTAATAGTATTAAATGTCTGCTGGCAAATGCAAGAATTCTTGTAAACAAAATGAATGAATTGGAGACTCTAATGCCAACCTCACCGTAATCCGTGGTTGACATAACAGAACCTGGCTGGATGAGAGCAATGAGTGGATGTCAAATGTAAAGGCTTACACAACATTCAAAAAAGCCAGGAAAGACAAAAAAAATGGAGAGGTGTGTATATTTATCACATCTAACTTAAAGGCCTCGTTACACGCAATGACGTATCTAACGATATATTGCCGGGGTCACGGATTCCATGACGCACATCCGGCATAGTTAGCGACGTCGTTGTGTGTGACACCAACGAACGGCCGTTAACGATCAAAAATACTCACCTTATCGTTGATCGTTGACACGTCGTTCATTTTCAAAAAATCGTTGATTGCTGAGGTCGCAGGTTGTTCGTCGTTCCCGAGGCAGCACACATCGCTATGTGTGACACCTCGGGAATGACGAACTACAGCTTACCTGCGGCCGCCGGCAATGAGGAAGGAAGGGGGTGGGTGGGATGTTACGGCCGCTCATCTCCGCCCCTCCGCTTCTATTGGGCAGCCGCTTAGTGATGGCGTTATGACGCCGCACGAACCACCCCCTTAGAAAGGAGGCAGTTTGCCGGCTACAGCGACGTCGCTAGGCAGGTAAGTCCGTGTGACGGCTCCTAACGATTTTGTGCGCCACGGGCAGCGATTTGCCCGTGACGCACAAACGATGGGGTCATGTGCTTTCACCAGCGATATCGCTAGCGATATCGCTGCGTATAAAGCCCCCTTAAGACCTGTGCTCAATGATGAGATTGGGGGTGCTGCAACAATGTAGAGTCAGTATGGGTAAATGTACAAAGGGGGGGCAATAATGGAAACCTGTGAATTTTTATTTGCTATAAGCCTCCTAACATACCCAAACAGGTAGAGGGTGAAATGCTGCAACAAAGTGAAAAGGCAGCAAATAATAATAAACGGGTCCTTATTATGTGGGATTTCAACTGAAAGTGACACTGGTCAATATTGAAAAGTTTGGCGAGGTCAGAACGGTGAAAACAGACTTTCTGGTGAAGGAACATGCTGAAGATCAGAACAGACTTGTCTCTGAGGCTTTTGCTCTATCTTCAAAAGTCAGCAACTTGTGCGTCATAAGGTGACTTTTAATTGCACATAAACTGTGCAGAAAACTTTCTAAATATCACTAGAGTAACAGAGAGGAGGTATAATAAAAGAAAAGATCATTCCAAGAACAATCAGGTGAAGCACTATACAACAAGCAGCGTTCCCATGGACAGAGACAAGGTGACGTCATCAGAATTGAAGCATGAGCTGGGCACCCGACTCACAAAGATGCCACTTGTGCCTGCCTTAAAAGACGAAAGAAGAAAAATCCAGACGTTTTTAAGGACAAAGCAACAATTTATGGAATTTTATTTTCATTTATGAACATACAGATTAAAAACAACATTAACCTGTGACTATCATGGACTAAGCATTAGATTTATTGCAGCCTAAAAAATAAGTATCAAGCGACAATGAAAATATAAATGTAAGTATATATAGTGCTTGTCATACCCTCCCTTCTCTTTTTAACCTCTTTACTGGTACGTCTTTGGTCGCTTCCTCCCGGTTACAGCTGGCTCTGGCAGCGAGTCCCTGGTAATTCCAGCCCATCTCTGCTGATCTGATCAGCAGACGTGTATAGCTAACAGACGCAGGTGGATCGCCTGTTAGCTATACATATCTGCTGATCAGATCAGAAAATACTGACAGCGCAATTTAAATGGTAGCTGATGACCAATGATGCTGCCATGACTCACTTCCTGTGAGAGCCGACAGAGCGCTGCCACTCACAGGAACACTGCATTTCTGCTGATCAGAGCGATGCTGCTCTGATCAGCAAAAATGAATAAGCGATCGCAGTGTGCAGTGATAAATTCCCCTAGGTGGGACTAGTAGAATAGATAAAAAATGTTAAAACGTTTTTAAAAATATGAAAAAAATTAAAAAAACAAAAAACCTAAAAGTTCAAATTACCCCCATTCACCCATTGAAAATAAAAGTTAAAAAAACTGAAAAAATATACACATATTTAGTATCGCCACGTTCAGAAATGCTCTATCAAAATATAAAATCAATTCATCTGATCATTACACGGTGTGGCAAGAAAAAGTTCCAAATGCCAAAATTACATTGTTTAGTTGCCGCAAAATTGTTTAAAAATGCAATAAGTGATGAAAACAGTGCATCTATACAAAAATGGTAAATTTAAAAATGTCAGCACAAGACGCAAAAAAATAAGTCATCGAAGACCCCAGATCCCGAAAATTGAGAGCGCTATGGGTCTCAGAAAATGGTGCCAAAAGCACTATTTTTTTGGAAAAGCTTCTGAATTTTTGTTAGCCCCTTAGATAAAAGTAAAAGTGTACTGTACATGTTTGGTATCTAAGAATTCATGAAAATATGAGGCATCATATGGACACATCAGTTTTACCATATAGTGAACACTGAATAAAAGAACCCAAAACCAATTGTGTAATTACATTTTTTTTGCAATTTCACCGCACTTGGAATTTTTCCCCATTTTCCAGTACACTATATAGTAACATTAATGATTTAATTCAAAAGCTAAAAATCCCTCATATGGCAAAATTGACAAGAAAATAAAAAAGTTAGGGCCCTCAGAAGGAAGGGAGGAAAAAACGAAAATGAAGAACAGAAAATCACCCCGGGGGTGAAGGGGTTGAAGCCTTTTCGCCTACATGAGCTCTTTAATGTTTAACACAAGTTGTTTTGAAAGAAAAGAATTTCTCACATTTTCAACATAGATGTGACTTCTTTCCTATGTGACTTTTTTGATGTTTAACCAAATATAATGTACACACAAAACTTTTCCCACATTTTGAACATGAAAATGATTCTCCCCTTTGTGAGTTCTCTGATGTTTAACAAAATTTGATATGTTGTTATTAAAGTATTTTCCACACCAAAGGTTGAGCTAGATGAACCTAGCACTTTTTCAACCTATGTAACTAACTATGTAACATTAATATGGCTTCTTGTCTGTGTGAATTCTCTGATGGAAATGAAGACTTGATTTCCGAGTAAAATTTTTCCCACATTCTGAACATGAAAATGGCTTCTCCCCTGTGTGAATTCTCTGATGTGTAAAAAGAGTTGATTTATTTGCAAAACATTTCCCACAGTCTGAACATGAATATGGCTTCATGTCTGTGTGAGTTCTATGATGGAAACGAAGACTTGATATCTGAGTAAAATCTTTTCCACACTCTGAACATGAATATGGCTTCTCCCCTGTGTGAGTTCTCTGATGTGTAACAAGAGTTGATTTATTTGCAAAACATTTCCCACATTCTGAACATGAAAATGGCTTCTCCCCTGTGTGAATTCTCTGATGTATAACAACAGTTGATTGATCTGTAAAACATTTCCCACATTCTAAACATGAAAATGGCTTCTCCCCGGTATGAGTTCTCTGATGTCTAACAAGTTTTGATTGTTTTGGAAAACATTTCCCACAATCTGAACATGGATATGGCTTCTCCCCTGTATGAATTATTTTCTTTACAACAAGGTTTGATTGATAATTAAAACACTCTCCATACTCTGAACATGAAAGTATATTATTTCCTTTGATATTGCTGTTATCCCATCTGTGACATTTATTTTCCTGACTAGTCTGTGATGAATCAGGAGAAAAGACCTGTTTAATAGGATCAGTTGATAGATGTTTGCTGTGAAGCATCAAGGATACAGGTGAGATAATGCAATGTTCTTCATATGACTGAAAGTCTGAAGATGTCAGAAATCCCTCTGATCTCCTAATACAGTCACCTGCCAAGAAAAACACATATTACTTTTTCAATAATATAACCTTAGAAATAGTTTTTTTTTTACCATATCAAATGTCCATTAAAATTGCAACTCATGTTGCAAAATTTGCTATCCACGAAGGTATTAGTGACAAAACAATTCACATTCTAATCGAAGACCACAGAGCAAGGACCACTAGATAATGATATCAGGCCACCAGGATAGGCTCTAGCAGTTTCTCATTTCAGTGCAGAATTCAGCATCTTCCTAGGTTTATGTCTCAGAGTGTCGGTCACCACTATTTTGTAGTAAGACACTCAGTGGAGAATCATAAATGAGCCTGTCAGTCAGTACTATTAGGCCCTGTGCCCACGCTGCGTACTTTGAAGCAGATTTTGACGCAGATTTTCAGAAATCTGCAGCATAATCTGCATGTCCTTTGTGAAGCCAGCAAAGTCTATGAGAATTCAGAAGTGCTTGGCCCACGTTGAGTATTTTTCCCTTGCGTATTTGGTGCAGATTTCTTTTTTTCTGCACCAAATCTGCACCAAATACACAAGGGAAAAATAAGCAACTTGGGCACAGCGCTTCTGAATTCTCATAGAATTTGCTGGCTTCACAATGGACATGCAGATTTTGCTGCTGATTTTGGAATATACTACACAGCGTGGGCACTGGGCCTTAGGGGGGTCTGTCAGGCACAATCCCTCACAGCCACATGTATTTTACTGCAGAATGGAGGAGCAGTGCAATTATATATGAAGAAGCTCTGACTTTGTAGAACGTATAAAACTTGGATTGCAAATTAATATGTAAAGTGGTTTTCTCATTGTAACATCTGCCTGGAACCACATTCTCAGGATGGCTGTCACGGACAGACTTGAGGCTAGCCGCCCAATATGCAGGACCCAAGAACCCCAAAACACTTTAAACCCTATACAGGGATTTGGAATTACTACAGGGCCCCGGAGATCACTAACTGTGGAAGTCTGCAATCCCAAGAAGAGTAGCCGTCAGGCAGGGTCAAACCAAGAGATACAGAAAACAGGCAAAATCAGCAGACAAGAGCGTAGTCAGGAAATCAGGCTAAGGTCAAAACCGGAGATGGCAGGAAGGTACAAGGTACAAAAATAGAAGGCAGGCGAGCAGTCAGAGAGCAGGCAGGGGTAAAAACACAGGGATCAATATACAGAGCAGGGCGGGAACCACAGACAAGCAGTACTACAAGACTATATCTGGTGTCGACCAGCAGACAGGAGGGGGAATAACAAGGGTGTGGTGCCTTCCCATTGGCTGTAGCTGAAAAGGTGGTAATTTCAGTTGGAAGACGCCACCACAGTCAGCCACTGGTACTGCAGGTCCCAAGGAAACCTAGCTTAGTGGATGGGAGGAGCCTGTGCCCACCAAACCTCCTTTTGTAAAAAAGTGAGAAGTAAATCCACTAAGTGCATCCATAATTAAGTTCTGGTAACTGAGTGTTGAAAAAAGGTAAAAAAATGGGTGACATACCGGCCTCCAGATCAATGCTGAGGGACGTAATGTAGTGGGAACAATTGTGTTATTTAGGCATTTCCTAAATGTATTTGCAAATTGTCTTTTTCCAATAAATTTTATAGAACCTTCCCTTGGAGCAGATTTGCTGTGGACCTCTGGCAGTGGAAGACCATCATGATATCCAGAGTGACAAATCACACTGCAGTAATCAATGTGAAAAATGTGCCGGCAAGTTGCACATTTCACTCTTTGAGGCCCTGTGCACACACTGTGTTTTTTGCTACAGATTTGCCGCAGTTTTTGCTGCAGAATTGGTGCGTTTTTTGTTCATAAGCTTCAGGCAGTCCTTTCTCAGCAAAGTCTATGAGAAATCCAAAATCCTGTGCGCACACTGCTTTTTTTTTCCTTACAGGTTTTGCTGCAGAATGTATGCAGCAAAAAGAAGTAGCATGTCACTCCTTTTCTGCGTTTTTTTCTCTTAAAAACTGCAGGGACAATACCGCAGGCAAAAACGCAGTTTTTCTGCAGGTAGGTGCGTTTTTTCCGCAGGTAGGTGCGTTTTTCACTGGAGAAACAATTCTGCAGTGTGCGCACAGTGAGACTCACACCTATACCAACAGAATAAAATCACATACTGGGTGTAAAACCGGCGCTACTATCCCTGCACAGTCCAGCTTCCTCCACCAGAGACGGTGGCACAGTTACCATCCGGGCTGCCCTGTGGTGTCTCACGTTCTTGTCGCCGCTTCCTGTTACAAGGGCCTGCACACGCCACAAAGATCTCCTATGAGCGCACTCTCTCCCCTCTTCTTTTTTTCATATCAAATAGTCTTTTTATTAACATTTTAGTTTAAAAAAAGAAGAAGAACGCATACATGAAAGTATGCAGACCCATCCTCCTCCCCAAGCAAAATCGCTTATTTGACTCAGTAAACAATATATTCTTCTGTACATTTACATTCATAATCACATTTAGGCATAGATCAGCGACCAAACTACCACTCATAAGGCCCCATTACACGGGACGATACATCTAACGATATGTCGGCGGGTTCACGGAGTTTGTGACGCACATCCGGCATCATTAGAGATATCATAGCGTGTGACACCACCGAGCAACTGTGAACGAGCAAAAATACTCACCTTATTGTTGCTCGTTGATACGTTGTTCATTTTCATAATATCGTCCCTCCTTCTGTGCGCTGGTTGTTCATCGTTCCCGGGGCAGCACACATCACTATGTGTGACACCCCGGGAACGACGAACATCTCCTTACCTACATGCCTTAGGCAAAGCGGAAGGGAGGAGGTAGGCGGGATGTTATGTCCCACTCATCTCCGCCCCTCCACTTCTATTGGCCGGCCGCTGTGTGACGTCGCTGTGACGCCGAACATCCCTCCCCCATCAGGAAGAGGATGTTGGCCGCTCACAGCGACGTCGTCTGGGAGGTAAGTACGTGTGACAGGTGTTACCGACTTTGTGCGCCACGGGCAACTAATTGCCCGTGACGCACAAACGACGGGGGTGGGTGCGATCGCACGATATATCGTCCCGTGTAACGGGACCTATAGAGAAACTGACTAAAACACCTGCAATCCGACCTGACACTTTGGCCCATTCCCAAGTAGCTAAGCTAAAACAAGTTCGCCATCAGAGCTCTAGCCCAGGTCTATGTCACCAGAGCGAAATTTGGAGTATGAAGCCACAGGGTCTACAGATCCTCACATTTTTTGTATGCTCTTCTCTTCTGGTAGCCATACTTCTCCAGCCGGAGGGTATAATTTACCTTGTCAACTAACTAATTAATATCGGGGACCTTTCTATTTTTCCAGTATACTCCTATGACCTTCCGTGCCTGATATACTATACACGTGATCGCAATCTTACAGCTCTCCGGAATAGGTAGTTCCGCCGTGTATCCAAGAATATATGTCAAAGGTCCACGGTCAATACGACAATCATACACAGAATCAATCAGGTCAAGCACTACCGTCCAGTATCTTCTCAAACGTGGATAGTTCCACAAAAGATGAATCAGATCAGCGTCTGGAACGCCACATTTCCAGCAACACGAGTCAGGGCTAGCGCCTATTTTTAATAAGGATGCTGGCGTACTGTATAACCTATGTACTACAAATATGTGTGACAGCACTCTGCGACTCGCTTACAGACAATAGCGGAATATTTTGCAGTAACTCTTCCCACAGCTCCCCAGAAATATTTCCTAGGTCTCTCTGCCACCTATCTCGCAGACCGCAGGTCACCACCCTGAGTTTGGCATCTTGGAAGTACATGTAGTACCAGGAAATCACACCCTTAGTGTCACCAGCCGCCACCAAAATATCCAATAACGGCGTCCGGTTCACCGGTGACAAACTCACAGATACCGACTGTACCTCACAAGCATGTCGAACTTGAAGGTATTGAAAGAACCTGTTATTCGGGATATTAAATTCCCTCCTGAGCACTACAAACGTCTAATCTGCCCCTCTTCAAACAGTTACTGCACCTTCTTGAACCCCTTCCGCTGCATTAGCTCGAATCCACAGTTTATCAAGTTCAGGGAGATTCGAGTTTCCCCAAAAAAGTGAGTATTTGGTGACTACTCCCACCTTCAAAACATCTTACTTTTTCCCAAGTCTTCCCTATCTCCCTTAAGGTATGACACTCTGAGGTATTTTCAGAAAGCCTCCTGAATCTAACTCCGCAGGCAAATCCCTCCTCCCCCAGAGCATGACACAGCATTGCCACTATTGACAGTGAAGATCCCGCACACTCCTCCCCCCAATTCTTAAAGTGCTGCAGTTGCGCTGCCATATAATAGAGAAACGGGTCCGGAACCGCCAACTCCCCCTTCATCTTAGGCTTTTGCAGTGCTTGCAATTTTATCGGCGCAATTCACCTTTTCCAGATTAACTCCTTGAAAATGCTATTAATTTTTTGAAAGATATGTTGGGGTAGCCAGACTGGTGCATTATGTAATAGGTATCGTGCCTGCAGCATCAAAATCATTTTTGCTAAATTAGTCCTGCCAGTTACCGATAGAGTAAGTTTACACCAGGCCTTGGTTTTCTGCTGAAATCTACTCAAAAGAGGAATAATATTCAGTTTCTCAAAGTCTGTCACCTTCTCACTAATCCAAACGCCCAAGTATTTAAAGAAGGGAACAAGCTTCAGCTGCCCTACTAGACTCTCAGGAGTAGGAGGGACAGGCCCTAATGTCAACAAATATGATTTATTCCAATTAATTGTTAAGCACGACAGTGTGCTAAATCGATCAATAACACCTATGGCTTCCTTTAGGGAGTTCGGGCAACCATTTAGGAATAAGACCATGTTGTCTGCATAAGAGCAACTTTCTCTGTTAAATTACCGTGACGGAAGCCTTTCACACTGTCATGATGTATATAGTTTTCTCCATCCCATATTTCTGTATAAGATGCCATGTGATGTATTTTACCTTCTCACTGTATTTGCTGTAATACTATGTCAGGATGTGATGTAACTTTCCTTTGGTTGTACTTACTGAACACTTTGAAATGTCTTGGGATGTAAGTGACCATACCTTCCCCCCAGCCTGTATCATATTGCAATCAGGCTTCAGCAGTAGCTATTGTCATTGATTTGGTGGGGGTTGCATATATATATTGTTCTTCTCAGCATGGGACTTCTCCAATCTACAACTTGGTAAACAGAACAGAGCCAGCAGTCTAAAGTCCATTCATGCATCAAATGGCCAGGGGGAGGTGTGCCCACCTAAGGGGCTGATCCCAGGAGAGAAGAACATGTTAGTTCAGTTAGTTGGATCTCGGCTGGAGACGTACTAGGATCTATAGCTGAGGCTGGATCCTGGGGTCTGTGTGTGTGGACTGTTACAGACTGGAGATCCGCGGCCACGTGGGATTGTGTTTTGTTGGTTGGACTCAAGGAACTCATATAAGGACCATTGCCCTAATTTCCCTAGCATCGGAATACCAGGCGGTGCCCCTGGATCTTTTGTTTTTTGTTGTGGACTCCTTGCAGATTTGAAGGATTTATATTTATGTTTGCTGCTTTATCTTTGTGGTTCCAATAAAGCCCTTTGGATTGTTCCTTGGCCTGGCGTCCCTCACTGCTCTGTTACATACCCCGTCACACACACCACTTGATACTCTCAGGGCCACAGCGCCAATGGCAAACAGCAATGGGGATAGTGGGCATCCCTGCCTAGTCCCCCTGGCCAATGAAAACCCCTCTGATAACAGCCCATTACCTTTACCTAGGCGCTGGGAACTGCATATAGCAGTTTTACCCAGGAGATTAATTTTTCAACAAAACCCATATGAGTCAATTCCATCCATAAAAAGTTCCATTCGACACTATCAAATGCTTTAGCGGCATCTAAGGAGACCACCACTTTAAACTGATCCCCTTCCACGGGTAATTGCAGATTCAGATAGAGCCGTCAGATGTTAATGGCCGTAGATTTAGTTGGCATAAAACCTGTTTGGTCGGAGTATAAACAGTAAGGGCAGTTATTACCAGTGCTAGTGGTTGGCCAAGAGCTTTGCCAGAATTTTAACATCCACAGGAAGGAGGGATATGGGGCGATAGGATTCCGGCAGGCCGGGGTCTTTATCCTGGTTGGGAATTACCACAATGATGGCTTCATTCATGGAAGGTGGCAGCCTCCTATTCTCCAGTGCCTCATTAAATACTTCCAGCAACTGGGGCAATAGTACAGAACTGTGGGACTTAAAAACCTCAGCCGGCAAGTCATCCGTGCCCGGGGACTTGTTAGACATTGATGACTATTCTGTCTCTTCCTGGTAGCAATGAATCCAACCGCTCTAATTATCAGTCCCTTAGATAACTGTATGATTTTACTCACTCTACTGGCTTCCACAGATAGTGTTAACTCAGCCCAAACGATGACTTGTAGGAAGACAAGGAGAAACGCTGTAGTTTTCTTCTAGAATCTTGTATTAAGTACAAAGTAAAGGCAGGTGAAAAGGAATAATCTGTACAGGGTTGCAGACATGTCTCTTCAGCAATGGCGCCTCTAGACTAAACTGAAGGAGAAGGGAGGAGCTTTCTATACAGAAGCCAACTAAGGGAGGAACATAGGGACAAACTTCATACAGTCTAATCTACCTAGTAACAATAAGGAATTTCCTGATAGGAGGAAAAATATGCAATGCAAGAATTATATACATCAGGTTGTTCCCATTCATGGGACACAACAATGACAGAGCATGCTCCAATTCCTCTAGACTAAACAGGGCGTCTAATGCCCTTGCATAGTCATGCGAGAGGGCCGGTATGTTTCCCTGCAGCAGAAAAGCCTTTATGTCTTCCACCACAGGGGACACTTTAGAACTATAGAATTACCCAAAGAATTCCCGAAACACTATCAGTACCTCCCTATCAGACTGCTTCAGCGAGCCCTCTTCTTCATTTCCTCAACGAAGGATGCTCCCTGCTGGGCCCGCGACACCACTGCCAACAAATGACCTGCTTTTTCCCTTCTTCAAAGTAGTTTTGCCTTTTAAAGAATAACTTATCCCCTGCTGTTATCAACATGTGCTGGACTAGCTGTTTCTGTGCGTGTTCCAACGATGCCCTATTACCGTCTGATGGGTGATCAACATAAGATGATTCTGCCTTGTGGGCCTCCCTCCTCAGTGTGTCCCCAAATACTCTAGAAGCATTTTTAATCCCATTTACCTCTTTAATAAGGATTACTCTGAGAAACGCCTTCATTGTGTCTCATACCATAGCCCTCGAGGATGACCCCTTGTTGTTCCTGTCATCTGTCGCTTCACCCAGCGCTCCAGGCAGGTACACCACACCACCGGCCACTCCATCGTCCGTGCACCTCACCAGGGGCCCTTAGGGGGTCAGTTGTTGTCTCCCCCGCTGGGGTATTTAGAGGATTTCTGATAAGGATAAGTGGAGCTCGCCAGAAACACGTCCTCCAAGCGCCAGACTATAGCCACGCCCCCTCATCTCCCCTCTCCTTAAAAGGGACAGTATATTTAATCTGGAAATGCACCTCAGGCTATGGCTGTGAGCTACTTGGTACTTAAGGCATTTTACCCTTTAGGGATGTGCCTGACCAACATTTCTTGTCAGTTTGTCTTTACGTTAACTAGTTGTCAGGTCCTTTGTATTTGTTCCAGTCCTGTTTCTGTACTCGTGTTCTAGAATCTGTTCTAGCCCTGTGTTCCTGCACACATATTCCAGTCCTGCATACCCGTACTCGTGTTTCAGCTATCTTGCCAGTACAAGCCTGCCAGTATGTACCAGCCATCTGGGGTCAACTGCCGCAAAATAGGGGGAAGGCCTTGAGTGGTACCTTGCGGCTACCTTCCAGCACAAGCCTAATTTCCCAATCAGAGGCTCTAGTGAAGACTAAGTAGTTGCTTAGTATCGCTCCTCCAAGGTAAGCCCATATCAGTGGTGCAGTGGGTCCATACCCTACTGCGTGACAATTTTGTCAGGCCATGGATCCCACTGACCCAAGCTCCACTACGCCTGCGGTGATGTATCAAGAGATGATCCACCAGTGGGAACAGCAGGATCACACCTATCTGTGGTCTGTGAACACCTGCTTGAATGCTCTTTCGCCGGCAACCTCATCTGCACCAGTCCAGCTTGCGGTTTCAGTACAGCCACTTATTCCTGTTCCGAGGTCTGGACCTCATTTGTTTGCTCCTCCATGGTCCTCAGACTCGGCCAAGGTGGCATTCACAATGTCCCACCTGGAAGGAGAGGCCCTTGTGTGGCTCATCCCCTTATGGGAATGAGGGGATCTTGCAATCGTGAACCTGTAGATTTTTCTGGAGGGGTACCACAAAAGGTTTTCGATGAGCTGGGCTGTCAACTCAGCAACGCCATCTCTTCTCAGACTGTGCAAGGGACGTCTTTCAGTAGGTCAGTATGCCGTTTGTTTCTGCACCAAACCAGCAATAATGAGGCACAGATGGCAACCTTCTGAAAGGGCCTGACCAGAAGAACTAAAGATGAGTTTTGATTGTTGTGATGGCTTCCTTAGACAACCCGGTTTCCTGGCTTTCCGGAATGACCTCAGGTTTTTAGGTACGCTCTACAGAGGTGAACCAAGATAGGAGGTCGATGCATCTGTCTTTGTCATTCCAAAGGGTAATCATCTTCAGTCTTCATCTACTATTAAATCTATGCAAGTAGACGAAGGGAAGTTGGCTAAACATTGCCAGCCAGGAGGTCCATAGCACCAAAGGAAAGTGTTTTAAGTCTGGCAGTCCAGAACATCTAATCCGCTACTGTCCCAAGAAGTCTTTAATCTCCCATGATTTGGGTCTGTTAGAGAGGCTACCCTGGGCAAGAGCAACTCCTCTCCGGCTGTAACTTTGTTGGTGACCATTTCTGTGGTAACACCCGGTTAAGCAAGTCGGCTGATCTGGATTCTGGATCCACAGGATATTTCATGCAACAGGCATTGGGGGACAGGTATCAGATTCTCGTTCAATATCTCCAAAGTTCCTTGGTGATTTTGTCCGTTGACGGGAGAGCTCTGTCCGAAACCGCTTAATTTGTTACTGAACCAGTGGAACTTCGGGTTGCTTTCAGAAAAGATCACCTTCTATTTGCTACCAGGCCTATCACATTCTTTGCTTCTGGGTCTGCCGGGCATGGGCCAGTCTTGGATTGAAGGTCCAAAGAAGTGCTTTGTTGGGATCAGTCTTGTCATGAGAAATGTCTTGTCCCCATTTGTTTTGCTTGACCTACGGCAACTCCGTCCAACCAACTGGGCTTAACACCTGCTTATTGGTCTTATGCAAACGTCTTCGATAAGATGGAAGCATAGACTCTACCTACTCACAGGCCGTATGATTGTGCTATAGATCTACTTCCCAGTTTCACTCCTCCTTGAGGTTGTATTTAACCTCTGTCCCAGGCGGAGACCCAAGCCATGTCCGAATACATCAAAGGGCTAGAGGATTTATCCAGAAATCTTCATCCCCGGCTGGAGCTGGATTCTTCTTTGTAAGGAAAAAAGGATGGTGTGGAGACACGGGGGTCAGTGGGTGCTCTCGTCCGCTGGCTCGGCCGCCTTTAGAAAGACAGCATGGCCCAGGGCTCATCCCAACTGAACGCTCGACCTCCTTAACCGTGGACGGAACACTACTTAGACAACACAGGGTGAGGGAATCACAATATTAAGACTTTATTGGATCCCCAAACAATTAACGGCACATAGCACATAACCAGCAAAACCACAAAATGTAATCGCCAACAGTTTCTCACCCTTCCACTGGCTCACCAGGGATTAGAATGTCCATGCCTCAGAGCTTCCAGGGCTACTTACTCCAATCCAGCAGCACCCCGCTTTCGGCGGGCACCCACCGAGAAAGGAATAATGCCAGATTTAGGAAGCTGACCGAGTACCGCAAAGTCTGTAGTCAGATGACTGGATTGTCCCAAGCTGGATTCCTTCCTTAGGCTATGTGCGCAGTTACCGAATTTTGCCGCGGATTTTCCGCGGATTTGCTGCATGTTTCGCTGCAGAAAATGTTCATAACATCTCTGCAGTGAATCACCAGCAAATCCTATGGAGAAAAAAAATCCTGTGCGCACTGGGCGGAATTTGACAGCTGCATGTTTTGCTGCGGGAATCCCGCAGCAAAAACAAGTGCATGTCACTTCTTTTCCGCACATCGCTGCGGGATTTCACTCCATTGACTCCAATGTTAATCATGAAATCCCGCAGGGAATAATGCAGGAAGCAAATTCTGTGCGGTTCACTGCGTTTTCCTGCGTTATTCCCTGCGGTATTTCGCGGTTTACCTCTGGTAATGTACATCGCTTGCTTGCGGTTTTGCAGGGAAGTGATGTCATTACAGGAAGAGGAAGCCGTGCAGAGAGTAAACACACACAGATCACAGACACACAGACATAGAACACAGACACAGACACATAGAACACACATAGAAAGAAAACGGAAATATAGAAAAAAAGAACGTGGGCTCCGCTGCATATTTACCTTCCAGCCGAGGTAAGCACACAGCGGCGGCCCGGTATTCTCAGGCTGGGGAGGGAGAGGGGCAGGGTTAATGTCCCCCGCCTCACTCCCCCTCCGGCAGCCGAGAATACCAGCCGCAGCTGCCCCGGCACTGTCACATGCATTATGCGGCACTACCGGAGTGTCCCCGGCTCTTCTTGCCACCGTGTAGCAGTGGCAGCAAGGTAATACAAGGGGTTAATGGTGGTGGGGGACCACCGCCATTAACTCCAGGCTTGATCATGGCAGCGTCTATGTGACAGCTGACATGATCAACCCGTAAGTAAAGTGAAAAAAACACAGACACCGAAAAATCTTTTATTTTAAATAAAACAAACAAGCCTCATTCACCATTTTATTAACCCCTCCCGCACCAAAGCTCCGGCGTAATCCACCGCTCCGGCGTAATCCACAGGTCCTGCGCTGCTTCCATCCAGCCGCGACTGTCACAGACACAGCGCTGAATGAAAGCAGCAGACAGCCGAGGTAATTACCGGTCATTTCCCACGGCCGGTAATGTGAACTCACCGTGGGAAATGCAGCGATCTGTCCTCTATCTATCTATCTATCTATCCCTCTGTCTGTCTATCTATCCCTCTATCTATTCTTCTGTCTATCTACTATCTCAGAATTAAATGACTTTTTTTTTTTTTTTTTCAATGTGCTTTATTGCATTGAATGCAATAAAGCACATCCCAACCCGCACGCGGCAAAACCGCGGCAATACCGCGAATAATACCGCGGTAAAACCGCAGCAAACCGCGGCAAACAGCATGCGGTTTTCGGGTGCGGTTTCCCGCGGTTTTTTACCGCAGGTGCGGTAATCTTTGAGAGCATGCGGAATTTTCTCCTGAAAATTCCATTTCCCAGTGCGCACAAGGCCTTAGGTAGTCTTTGATATCACAGCCGAATCCTTGCATTCGATGCTGAAGTCCATGTAGTGTTATAATCCAGGTTCAGCTATGGCTTGCCAATCGGATCCGCAGATCCTAGATTGGTAGCATGTAGCAAGAGTCTCCCCGGGCAATGGACAGTCCTCCTTCTTATACCCCTGAGCTCTCCTTTCAGACCATTGGGGTCTTCACGATTGGTGGATAAGACTGGGCTCTTATTGGCTAGATTTCAAGCCACATATAAAATATCCCTATTAGTAATGGTCTCTGACAGTCACAAGGGAGAGACAGCCCATGTCTGGCTGAATTTTAAGAACTTAAACCTATGCTAGGCACTGACAAAGTCCATGTTGTCACAGATGGCTCTCTCCAGCCCTGTATTAACAGGGGTTTCAATCAAATCACAGCAAGAATAAGTATGCGATGCCCCTCATTCTAGAATTGTTTCATCATCTCCGAGGCTCCAGAATCTTCACTAAATTCGATCTTTGAAATGCATATAACTTGATCCGCATACACCAGGAGAACGAATGAAGACTGCGTTTAACACCAGGGACAGTCATTATGAGCATTGAGTAATGCTGTTTGAGATCAGCAATGCCACTGCAGTCTTCCAAGAATTCGTAAATGCCATTTTCCGTCCTCTCTCCTCCTGTACCAGTCTGTTTTTGTATAGTTCATGATTGTTGTACTTGTTTTTTAGGTATACCTTTTTCACTTGTAAAGCGCCATGGAATAAATGGCGCTATAATGATAAATAAGAACAACAATAATAATAATGATGATGAGTATTCTATACTCTTGAATGGTTTTATACCTTAACGACATTCTGGTGTTCTCCTCTAATCCGCCCCACTCACAGGAGGAATGTCCAACAGATCCTCCAGAGGCTTAAAGAGAACCATGTGTACGGCATGTTTGAGAAGTGTGTGTTCGAGCAGACGTCTCTTCCCTTCATGGGTTACATAATCTCTGTGTGACAGCTGTCCAGGGCCACAGGCATAGAATGGTTATCACAAACAGACTAGGCCGAAGCCACCCACTAACCAGAATCCCAAGAAACCCTGAAACCCTATAACTCCTATACAGGGATCTGGATTTACTACAGGGTCTGCAAGATTGCTGCCTATGGAAAGGCTGAAGTCCAGAGAGGAATAGTCCCTAGGCAGGGTTAAAACCAGGAAGCACAAAAAGGGCAAAAACAGCAGGAAGAGAATTGTCAGTAAATCAGGCCGAGGTCAAAACGGAGAACAATGCTACAAGAGCAGCAAAGAGTCTGAACCAGAAAAGCAGCAGTATAAGGCTACGTGCGCACCCTGCATCTTCATGGTGACCACAAAGATGCACGTTTTTGGTCCCAAAAAAACACTTCCATGGCATGCATTTTTTTCCACGGTTTACTGCGTTTTTCACCGCATTCTTGCCCAGTGCGTTTTAAAAATCAAATCTATTGACAGGAAGGACTCAAAAACACTGGCAAAAGCGCAGACAGAATTGTTGACATGCTGCATCTTTCTGGTCACTACAAAGATGCACCAAATAAAAAGCTGCAACGTGCAGACAGAAAGACTGAAATCTCATAGATTTTGCTGGGGAAGGAAATGCATGCAAAAACGCGGCAAATAACGCACCGTGCGCACAAAGCCTAAAGGGTACTTTACACGCTGCGATCTTGCTAGCGAGTGTACCCGCCCCTGTCGGTTGTGCGTCACGGGCACATCGCTGCCCGTGGTGCACAACATCGCTAGGAACAGTCACACATACTTATCTGCCTAGCGACGTTGCTGTGACCGGCGAACCGCCTCCTTTCAAAGGCGGCGGTTCGTTCGGCGTCATAGCGATGTCACTAAGCGGCTGCTGAGCGGACCGAACATCCCGCCCACCTCCTTCCTTCCTCATTGTCGGTGGACGCAGGTAAGGAGATGTTCCTCGTTCCTGCGGTGTCACACATAGCGATGTGTGCTGCCGCAGGAACGACGAACAACCTTGCTTCTGACCAGACAACGATTACTGTTAAGTGAACGACGTCTCACAGACCAACGATTTTTACCTCTATTGCGATCGTTTAAGGTTGCATATAGGTGTCACACGCTGCGATGTCGCTAACGATGCCGGATGTGAATCACAAACACCGTGACCCCGACGATATAGTGTTAGCGATGTTGCAGCGTGTAAATGGCCCTTTAGACTAACATAAGGCTGGGAACAGCAAAAGGCTGAAGGCTAAAAAAATGGTGTGCTGCTCTATAGTAGGCTGAGGCAGGGGCTGATGACTTCAGCTGGAAAGCACACACAACCAGCATTCGTTGCGAGTGGAAAAAAAAGGCGATTCCGGCTGCTAAGGCCAGTTTCACACATCCAGTATTTCGCCAGATTCGTCACACTCCAGTACAGTGCAATACAGTACAATGGCATCGCGGCAAGCTCTGGTCACATGACAGCAGGTGACCGGAGCTTGCCACGATGCCATTGTAATATATTGCACTGTAGTGGAGTGTGACGGATCCAGCAAAGGGGCGAAATGCCAGATGTGTAAAACCGGCTTAAGTAGGAAAGGGTTCTTTACAGTTAGAGCAATCTGATTGTAGAATTTCTCTACTACAAGAGGTAGTAATGGCAGATACTATAACAGCTTTTAAAAAAAGGGCTAGATAATTTCCTCAGTACACACAACATTGTGGGTTATAAATGACAATGACAAAATATATAGTTAGGGCAGGAAGGTTCATCTAGATCAGTCGTTCCCAAACTCCAGTCCTCACGACCCCCAACAGGTCATGTTTTCAGGATTTCCTTACTATAGCACAGGTGATGCCTTGATAATGATTCCATCACCTGTTCAATAGTAAGGAAATCCTGAAAACATGACTTGTTGGGGGCCATGAGGACTGAAGTTTGGGAAACACTGATCTAGATGCACTTAGTTACATAGGTTGAAAAAAGACCTATGTAATCAAGTCAGACAGAAGCACCACAGGTCCCAGCCACACCAACCCTAGTAGGTGGGCAGCGTCTGTGCACTCCAAAGGCACTGGCACTGATGACTTCTCTATCACCAGCACCGCCTGCAGAATGAATATGGCGGTTTCTGGTGACAGAAACCGAAGTCGCAAAAGCAAGCTCTGGTAAAGACATGACACTCTTATTCTGGGCAGACGATGGATCCTGAGAAGGTGTCTGCGATTCTGAAGTGGCCCTTTCCTGATGGTGTGAAGGCTAGGCAATGGTTTCTGAGTTTCGCTAATTTCTATCAGGGAACATTTATCATTGAGTTTTCACCAAAATGTGGGCGCAAGTTCTTTTTAGAACATTAATACACCACTCCAGCATTTTGGGGTTTTTTGACAGTTGGAGTGCTGTTTTTAACCCAAGGTCTCTGCCACTATCTTATACTCACTTTTTTGTTTTCTCCTTTTTATTTTGACCTGTGGCTTCATCTTGTGAGCTCCATTTCTGACTGTCCGTAAGTCATAAGTTACTTCATAAGTGCTCAATACACGAGAACGAGGCTCTCAGACTTTTAAAGAGGTGTGACCTCTGGCTCCATGAAACACTGGAGCAGCCGACAGGTCACAAACTGCCGGAGACCGACAAGCTCATTAGCACTAGAAGGTGAAGATGCCAGAAGGGGAGTATAAGAGTCAAGGACCCTAGAAGAGAACCCCAACTCCAGCTGTAAAGGAAAAAAAACTTGGAGAGAAGCTGTAAGAAGTGTATTACTTGTATTATACTCTGATATTAGCACGTTTTGCCACACAATTGATGGTCTTATATTTATTTATATGTAGCTACTGTTAAAGAAGACTCTAAAACTAAAAATCCAAAAAGCCATGGCAGAAACAGGAAAGTCATAGACTGAATGTCTTCCTATAACACTGTACTCTGTATGGGTCACCCCAAGCGAAAAGCCTGGATTAAGCTCATGTGAGATATTATTTGGGGGACCACCAAAAACAGGAATATATTATCCTCAACAATTTCAGACATTACATTCTGACATGACAACATATGCGGGAGCTTTACAGAATGTATTGCATCAAGTTCCATTCCAGATCCCTCCTCCCTGGACAGCACACATTCTTTAAAGCCTGGGGACTGGGTGACAATCCGTAAACACGTGAGGAAAAGCTTGGATCCTAGATTTGTAGGACCAAACCAAGTCCAACTTACCACACCATCCTCACTAAAAGTCGAGGGAAAGGACATTTGGATCCATGCATCCCATTGCAAGAAGTTCCACAAAGACTGAAAGAATGATATTAGGGAAGTATTGTGTTTTGATTCTATTTTTATATTATACCTTCCTTCCAGTAACAGGAGGTGATAATTTACTTAAACCAAAGGAGAAAGCAGTATTTGAACAGAAAAGTAGCTGAATAGAGTGACCAACAGTGGGATGAAGTACCCAAACAATGGTACAATAAGTTTGTAATGTACCATTATTACATAATAAAAGCTCGAAATCTCTCAAATTCTTGGATATATTCACATGGGCCTATTGCAGCAATAACTATGCCTTATTTTGTTACCCCTATTCCAGAGAGTGAATTAATGGGTCCAAAATGTTGGAGGCTGCAAGCTTTAGGTTTAAATGAAAAACAAAGTAAGACCTCTGGACCCTTGCCTATAACAGGGTGGACAAAACAACCTTGGTTCCAAATAAATTTAACATAAAAAAAGAAAAAGACACAGAATCACTCCATACTCAAGTGATGATGACAATGGCTACCGCAAAGAGATGCAGATGCATACTATGTGACAAGGAAACCCTAGTGGACCTGGTAGACTGCGCCCACTGCAGAAATTGTATTGAATTGACTCAAGAAAGTCAACAAAATGAGAACTTTAACACTGTGTAGAACACTCATATATAAGTGTGTGACATATATAATAAACAGTGCCTACAAGTAGTATTCAACCCCCTGCAGATTTAGCAGGTTTGATAAGATGCAAATAAGTTAGAGCCTGCAAACTTCAAACAAGAGCAGGATTTATTAACAGATGCATAAATCTTACAAACCAACAAGTTATGTTGCTCAGTTAAATTTTAATAAATTTTCAACATAAAAGTGTGGGTCAATTATTATTCAACCCCTAGGTTTAATATTTTGTGGAATAACCCTTGTTTGCAATTACAGCTAATAATCGTCTTTTATAAGACCTGATCAGGCCGGCACAGGTCTCTGGAGTTATCTTGGCCCACTCCTCCATGCAGATCTTCTCCAAGTTATCTAGGTTCTTTGGGTGTCTCATGTGGACTTTAATCTTGAGCTCCTTCCACAAGTTTTCAATTGGGTTAAGGTCAGGAGACTGACTAGGCCACTGCAACACCTTGATTTTTTCCCTCTTGAACCAGGCCTTGGTTTTCTTGGCTGTGTGCTTTGGGTCGTTGTCTTGTTGGAAGATGAAATGGCGACCCATCTTAAGATCCTTGATGGAGGAGCGGAGGTTCTTGGCCAAAATCTCCAGGTAGGCCGTGCTATCCATCTTCCCATGGATGCGGACCAGATGGCCAGGCCCCTTGGCTGAGAAACAGCCCCACAGCATGATGCTGCCACCACCATGCTTGACTGTGGGGATGGTATTCTTGGGGTCGTATGCAGTGCCATCCAGTCTCCAAACGTCACGTGTGTGGTTGGCACCAAAGATCTCAATCTTGGTCTCATCAGACCAGAGAACCTTGAACCAGTCTGTCTCAGAGTCCTCCAAGTGATCATGAGCAAACTGTAGACGAGCCTTAACATGACGCTTTGAAAGTAAAGGTACCTTACGGGCTCGTCTGGAACGGAGACCATTGCGGTGGAGTACGTTACTTATGGTATTGACTGAAACCAATGTCCCCACTGCCATGAGATCTTCCCGGAGCTCCTTCCTTGTTGTCCTTGGGTTAGCCTTGACTCTTCGGACAAGCCTGGCCTCGGCACGGGTGGAAACTTTCAAAGGCTGTCCAGGCCATGGAAGGCTAACAGTAGTTCCATAAGCCTTCCACTTCCGGATGATGCTCCCAACAGTGGAGACAGGTAGGCCCAACTCCTTGGAAAGGGTTTTGTACCCCTTGCCAGCCTTGTGACCCTCCACGATCTTGTCTCTGATGGCCTTGGAATGCTCCTTTGTCTTTCCCATGTTGACCAAGTATGAGTGCTGTTCACAAGTTTGGGGAGGGTCTTAATTAGTCAGAAAAGGCTGGAAAAAGAGATAATTACTCCAAACATGTGAAGCTCATTGTTCTTTGTGCCTGAAATACTTTTTAATAGTTTAGGGGAACCAAACAGAATTCTGGTGGTTTGAGGGGTTGAATAATAAATGACCCTCTGAATAAACTTTTCACAATTTAAAAAAAAAAAAAAAAAAAAGAAATAACATTCTTTTTTGCTGCAGTGCATTTCACACTTCCAGGCTGATCTACAGTCCAAATGTCACAATGCCAAGTTAATTCCGAATGTGTAAACCTGCTAAATCTGCAGGGGGTTGAATACTACTTGTAGGCACTGTAAGTACATTAGACAGATCCAGTAAACTACACCGTGTGCAGAATTATTAGGCAAGTTGTATTTTAGAGGATTTTTTTATTATTGATCAACAACTATGTTCTCAATCAATCCAAAAGACTCATAAATATCAAAGTTTAATATGTTTGGAAGTTGGAGTGGGATTTCTTTTATGTTTGGCTATCTTAGGAGGATATCTGCAGGTAACTATTACTGTGCAGAATTATTAGGCAACTTAATAAAAACCAAATATATTCCCATCTCACTTATTTTCACCAGGTGAACCAATATAACTGCACAAAATTTAGAAATAAAAATTTCTGACATGCAAAAACAAAACCCCCAAAAATTAGTGACCAACATAGCCACCTTTCATTAGGACACTCAGCAGCCTAACATCCATAGATACTGTCAGTTGCTTGATCTGTTTATGATCAACATTGCATGCAGCAGCCACCACAGCCTCCCAGACACTGTCCCAAGAGGTGTACTGTTTTCCCTCCCTGTAGATCTTTCTGAGGGACCACAGGTTCTCTATGGGGTTTAGATCAGGTGAACAAGGGAGTCATGTCATTATTTTTTCATCTTTTAGACCTTTACTGGCCAACCACGCTGTGGAGTAGTTGGATACATGTGATGGAATGATACCGACTTCTTCCTGTACCACTGCTTGAAGAAGTTGTCTTCCAGAAACTGGCAGTAGGTCTGGGAGTTGAGCTTCACTCCATCGTCAACCCGAAAAGGTCCCACAAGTTCATCTTTGATGATACCAGCCCATACCAGTACCCCATCTCCACCTTGCTGGCGTCTGAGTCGGAGTGGAGCTCTCTGCCCTTTACTGATCCAGCTTCTGGCCCATCCATCTGGCTATCAAGAGTGACTCTCATTTGATCAGTCCATAAAACTTTTGAAAAATCAGTCTTAAGATATTTCTTGGCCCAGTCTTGACGTTTTATGTTTCTTGTTCAAAGGTGGTCGTTTTGCAGCCTACCTTACCATAGCCATGTCCCTGAGTATGGCATACCTTGTTCTTTTTGGTAGTCCAGTAACGTTGCAGCTCTGAAATATGGCCAAACTGGAGGCAAATGGCATGTTGGCAGGTTCATGCTTGATTTTCCTCAATTCGGCACGGTGGCTCAGTGGTTAGCACTACAGTCTTGCAGCGCTGGGATCCTGGGTTCAATTCCCACCAAGGACACCATCTGCAAGGAGTTTGTATGTTCTCCCCGTGTTTGCGTGGGTTTCCTCCGGGTACTCCGGTTTCCTCCCACACTCTAAAAACATATAGTTAGGGACCTTAGATCGTGAGCCCCAATGGGGACAGTGTTGCCAATGTATGTAAAGTGCTATGGAATTAATAGCGCTGAATAAATTATTATTATTAATAATTCATGGGCAGTTATTTTGTGCCTTTTTTGTCCCGGAACGCTTCATGCGACCCTGTTGGCTTTTTGCGATGAAACGCTTGATTGTTCGGTGATCACGCTTCAAAAGTTTGGCAATTTCAAGACTGCTGCATCCCTCTGCAAGACATCTCACAATTTTGGACTTTTGAGAGCCCGTCAAATCTCTCTCTAGGAAGTTGCCTAATAATTAAGCATACCTTATATAGGGTGTTGATGTCATTACAAAAAAAGTATCATGTGATCAAAATACTCATTTGCCTAAAAATTCTGCACACGGTATATAGCTATATACATAGCCGGCTTTAGGCATGTGCAAGTTGTGCGGCCGCACAGGGCGCCGGCAGGCCGACAGCAGAGGTGGCGCCTAGGGAGCAGCTGTTTACTTTCATTTTGCTGCTCGCGCCCCTCCTCTGTGCCCTGCGTCTGGTCTCCTCCCACTCGGCACAGCCACAGGCAAGGGGCGCCCTCCTCTCCTCTCCCTACACAGCCTCCAGCAGAGAGCGCCCCTCCCCCTCCTCTGTGCCCTGCGTCTGGTCTCCTCCCGCTCGGCACATCCTCAGGCAGGGGGCGCCCTCCTCTCCTCTCCCTACACAGCCTCCAGCACGGAGCGCCCTTCCCCCCTCCTCTGTGCCCTGCATCTAGTCTCCTCCCGCTCGGCACAGCCTCAGGCAGGGGGCGCCCTTACCTGCTCTCCGCTCTGTATCCTCTCCTGTCTTTACCATAGAGAGGGGGGAGGGGCAGCAGCAGCTCTGCCGGAGATGCAGTTACAAAAGCCACACTGAACTCCTGGAGCCCAGGAAGTGACTGTGAGTATAACATGCTGTGTGTCATCTGTAATGTATTATGTGCTGTGTGTGTGTTATGTATAACATGTGTGTGTCCTGTATACTGTGCAATGTCTGTCTGTCTGTCTGTCTGTCTGTCTGTGTGTGTGTGTATCTGTCTGTCCGTCTATTATCCGTCTGTCTGCCTATCTTGCTATTATATATCTCTGTCTATATATCTCAATTATCTATCCTATATCTATCTATTTATTATCTATCTATTAATCTATCTATTATGTCTGCCTATCTGTCTATTATAAATCTGTCTATATCTATGTATCTCTATTATCTATCTATCTGTCTGATATCTATTTGCCTATCATCTATCCAGCGTCGGTCTGGTACACAGACACCAGTCAATGCCCCAGAAAGCTCTCTTAGGCGGCTTTCACACCTCCGGTTTTTGCAGTGTGGCTCAATCCGGCTTCAAAACCTATGCAACAGATGCGGCGAAAAAAACGGATCCATTACATAAGTTTTTCCATGCGGCCTGTCCGTTTTTTGATGGATGCGTCTTGATACTGAGCATGCGCAGTGTAAAAAACCGCATCCGGCGGCTGGATGCGGTTTTTGCTGCAGGACGCCGCATCCGGCGTCCATAGGCTTGCATTGTAAATAGCGCCGGATCTGGCGCAGTGCGGTTTTTGCGCCGCACAAAAAAAGTGCCAGGCAACATTCCATCCGGCCGCCGCATGGGCTAAATATGCCGCATCCGGCAAAAAATGGAAACAACGCAAGGCCATGCGGCACAATACGGCGCTAATGCAAGTCTATGCGGGAAAAACGCAACCGGCGGCAAAAAAAACGGTTGCGTTTTTTCTGCAAAGCGCCGTATTGTGCCGCTTAGCAAAAACCGGATGTGTGAAAGAAGCTTAACTGAACAAGGGACCCGCTGGCAGGGGCACCACTGGCATCAAAGATCTAGAGCTCCGACCCAGAACTTCTTGGCCAGAGCCCAGAGTCTTCTGCAACCACCGCACTGAACTATGTCGGCGTCACCGCGATACAGTTCAATCCTGTGACAGAGCACAGAGCTCCCTGCTCTATCACTGCTCATCTCCTAAGCCACAGACCGCTGCAGGCCTGTGTCTTAGGAGACCGTATATCCACAAGGGCAGAGCAGTGACATCATTGCATCGCGCTGCCTCCGCAGGCCACCATAGAAGAGAAGATGGAGGCTGCGGTGCTGGGAATCAGGATTAGGTGAGTATAATTTTTTTTATGTCTATATGGGATCTGTGAGGGCTCCTGTTGTATATAAGAGGCTATGTGGAGGCCACTGCTGTGCATAGGAGGCTGTGTGGGGGCTCCTGCTGTGTATGGGAGGCTATGTGGGGGCCCCTGCTGTGTGCAGGAAGCTGTATGGGGGCTCCTGCTGTGTGCAGGAGGCTGTGTGGGGGCTCCTGCTGTGTGCAGGAGGCTGTGTGGGGGCTCCTGCTGTGTGCAGGAGGCTGTGTGGGGGCTCCTGCTGTGTGCAGGAGGCTGTGTGGGGGCTCCTGCTGTGTGCAGGAGGCTGTGTGGGGGCTCCTGCTGTGTATAGGAGGCTGTGTGGGGGCTCCTGCTGTGTATAGGAGGCTGTGTGGGGACTCCTGCTGTGTATAGGAGGCTGTGTGGGGACTCCTGCTGTGTATAGGAGGCTGTGTGGGGACTCCTGCTGTGTATAGGAGGCTGTGTGGGGACTCCTGCTGTGTATAGGAGGCTGTGTGGGGACTCCTGCTGTGTATAGGAGGCTGTGTGGGGACTCCTGCTGTGTATAGGAGGCTGTGTGGGGGCTCCTGCTATGCATAGGAGACTGTGTGGGGGCTCCTGCAGCGATTTGCATATAGTTGTGTGGCCTCTAGAGTTATCTCCTCCTGTGGACCCCAGACACCCCAGTCCAACCCATCTATCTTTTCTACAGTATCTATGTGTGTGTCATGTATATGGTGTAATTTACGCAGTGGCAAAATGACTGGGCCTGTCGCTGATGGTGGCCATTGCTATTTTCTCGGATGCATGGTTGAACACCATTGAGGACTGGATGGCCACTGGCTCTCTGTTTCGCCCTTGCTCTGCAGCTGTGGGCCCTGGGTAGGTGTAATGACATCAGGGGGAGCCTGTGATGTGATGCCAGTGGGCCCTGCAGCTGCGGCCAGAGTGGGTGCAGAGCATGTGTAGGGGTAATAGATACATATATATATTTACTAGCTGTAGTACCTGGCGGTGCCTGGGATAGTAACTGTCTCTCTCCCTCTCTCCACTCTCTGTGTCCCTCTCTGTTTGTCTGTCTCCCTCTCTCTCTTTCTGTTTCTGCCTGTCTGTACTTGTGTTTGTATGTATCTCTGTGTGTCTCTGTCTCTGTGTATCTGTCTCTGTGACTATATCTGTGTCTGTCTCTGTGTGTTTCTGTCTTTGTGGATCTCTGTGTGTGTCTGTCTGTGTATCTCTGTCTATGTGTCTGTCTCTGTGTGTCTCTGCCTCTGTGTGTCTCTGTATGTGTCTGTGTTTCTGTGTGTGTCCGTGTCTTTGTCTCTGTATGTGTGCCTCTGTGTGTCCCTGTGTGTGTCTCTGTCTGTGTGTCTATGTCTGTGTCTCCGTCTCTTTCTCTGTGCCTCTGAATCAGTCTTTGTGTGTCTATGTCTCTGTGTGTCTCTTTATCAGTCTGTATCAGTCTGTCTCTGTGTGTGTCTTTGTGTGTCTCTGTATCAATCTCTGTGTCTCTGTGTGTCTCTGTGTCTCTCTCTCTCTTTGTCTCTGTGTGTCTCTTTTCTGTCTCTATATCAGTCTCTGTGAGTCTATGTCTGTGTTTATGTCTCTGTGTGTCTGTTTCTGTGTGTCTCTTTCAGTCTGTGTCCCTGTCCCTGTCCCTGTGTGTGTCCCTGTCCCTGTGTGTGTCCCTGTCCCTGTGTGTGTCCGTGTGTGTCCCTGTCCATGTCTCTGCATCAGTGTGTGTGTGTGTGTGTGTGTCTCTCTCTGTCTCTGTGTCTGTCTCTGTGTTTGTGTGTCTCTGTCTCTGTATCAGACTCTGTGTCCCTGTGTGTGTCTGTGTGTCTCTGTGTGTGTCTGTGTTTGTCTCTATCGACATCATATTATCTGACACATTACCTGTCTTAAAAAAAGAATGTCCTTTGTTGCCTATAGCAACCAATTACAGCTCTTATTAATGACCTGTAGTTCCCAGCGCCATTGATTTTAGTGTAAGCAGGTTTTTGCAGGGGATGTGCAGGAGGAATCAGCTGTCAGATTCCTCACCTGGTAGCAAATAACAGTGGAGTCTCGTATGTTACATGGCCTCACTGGCGTCTGCACATCACATGGAATGGTTTAGGCTATGTTCACACAGGGGCATCTTTTTTTACCACAAATATGGAGTGTTTTTGTCCCAAGAGAGCACTAAATGCACCGCGGCAAAAACGCATAAAAAAACGCAATGTGTTTTTGACACATTTTTACCGCGCTTTGCCTAATGCGGTTTTTAAGTCTAATCTATTGACTGGAAGGGTTCAAAAACGAAAACGCAAAAACAAGTGACAGCTGCATCTTCAAAAACGCAGCCAACAAAAGATGCCCAGTGTGGACAGCAAAAGAGAGATCCCATAGACTTTGCTGGAAGGAGGAAATGCTGCATATAGGGGCATCTGTGTGACCTCAAAAATGCTACAAAAGATGTCCTGTGTGAACTTAGCCTTAATGTTGTTATGAAGGCCATTCTATCAATGTAATCCATCGTCAGCAACTGAGGTGTATTATGAGGTTCTGCAGCAGCTGAGTTGTGTATGAAGAGGTCCTGCAGCAGCTGAGGTGTGTATTATGGGGTTCTGTAGCAGCTGAGGTGTGTATTATGGGGTTCTGCAGCAGCTGAGGTGTGTATTATGGGGTTTTGCAGTAGCTGAGGTGTGTATTATGGGGTTCTGCAGCAGCTGAGATGTGTATTATGGGGTTCTGCAGCAGCTGAGATGTGTATTATGGGGTTCTGCAGCAGCTGAGATGTGTATTATGGGGTTCTGCAGCCGATGAGTTGTGTATTATGGGGTTCTGCAGCCGCTGAGTTGTGTATTATGGGGTTCTGCAGCCGCTGAGTTGTGTATTATGGGGTTCTGCAGAAGCTGAGGTGTGTATTATGGGGTTCTGCAGCAGCTGAGGTGTGTATTATGGGGTTCTGCAGCAGCTGAGGTGTGTATTATGGGGTTCTGCAGCAGCTGAGGTGTGTATTATGGGGTTCTGCAGCAGCTGAGATGTGTATTATGGGGTTCTGCAGCAGCTGAGGTGTGTATTATGGGGTTCTGCAGCAGCTGAGATGTGTATTATGGGGTTCTGCAGCCGCTGAGTTGTGTATTATGGGGTTCTGCAGCCGCTGAGTTGTGTATTATGGGGTTCTGCAGCCGCTGAGTTGTGTATTATGGGGTTCTGCAGAAGCTGAGGTGTGTATTATGGGGTTCTGCAGCAGCTAAGGTGTGTATTATGGGGTTCTGCAGCAGCTGAGGTGTGTATTATGGGGTTCTGCAGCAGCTGAGATGTGTATTATGGGGTTCTGCAGCAGCTGAGATGTGTATTATGGGGTTCTGCAGCAGCTGAGGTGTGTATTATGGGGTTCTGCAGCAGCTGAGGTGTGTATTATGGGGTTCTGCAGCAGCTGAGGTGTGTATTATGGGGTTCTGCAGCAGCTGAGGTGTGTATTATGGGGTTCTGCAGCAGCTGAGATGTGTATTATGGGGTTCTGCAGCAGCTGAGATGTGTATTATGGGGTTCTGCAGCAGCTGAGCTGTGTATTATGGGGTTCTGCAGCAGCTGAGGTGTGAATTATGGGGTTCTGCAGCAGCTGAGATGTGTATTATGGGGTTCTGCAGTAGCTGAGGTGTGTCTTATGGGGTTCTGAAGCAACTGAGGTGAATTATGAGATTTTGCAGCACCTGAGATGTGTATAATGAGGTTCTGCAGCATCTGAGGTGTGTATTTTGAGGTTCTGCAGCAGCTGAGGTGTGCATTTTGAAGTTCTAGAAAATATTACATTATTCGGTGTGGATTTATCTTACAAATTTTCCAACAAAATTATTTGCAGCATTGCCAATTGGGGTGTGCCCAGTCTGGTTAATAAAGAGATTACAATATATATGCCGTAGTTCTTCCATACACCGTGCCCCTCCCTCATGGTGTGTATGTGGTGCTGCACCTCAGTCTGTTCAGGTCAGTGGAGCTGAGAGGCAGCAACACATACACAGCGCCCCCATCCTCATGGTGTGTATGTGGTGCTGCACCTCAGTCTGTTCAGGTCATTTTAGCTAAGAGGCAGCGACACATACACAGCGCCCCACCGTCCTTACGGTGTGTATGTGGTGCTGCACCTCAGTCTGTTCAGGTCAGTGGAGCTGAGAGGCAGCGACACATATATCCTGAGGACTCACTATTACATTATTTATTAGAAAGCAGAGATTTTTTTTCCAATTTCGTACATTCCCCTTTAACATCTGTATTTTGGACTTTTTGGTCCGGCGTACACACAGCATCGGCCGCTGGCTCCATGGTACCTTGTCTGCTATCATCTGGTACATTTATCCTCAGGATTTGTATAGTAGATGTCGATCCCACCAATGGAACCACGATCTGCGCCGCTCTAAGTGTATAGGAATTTATACCATCTCTCCACAAAGAGCAGCAGCGCCTCATTCTGCAGATACATGTGCGCCCCATTGGGGGGGGATCCATATGTACCATCCATAATGTAATATACAGGCATACAGCATGTACGAGATGAGAAGACCCCAATAACAATAATTTTAGATGTGGTGGAATTAATATGGATTGAGAATCAGATTCTCCAGCACAAATCTGGAGGACTTTATTGTACATTTGAAGAAATCAAATTTCTTAGGATATAAAAAAAACATGGCCTCTGATCCTCATTTGTTTCCTGGAAACTGGGTACAAAATCAGTAGGGGGGGCACCAAAGGGAAGTTTTGCACAGGGCGCCATACAGGCTAAGGCCGGCCCTGGATATAGATATATATATATTATATATATATATATATACCGTATTTTTCGCTTTATAACACACTTTTGTTCCCCCCAAATTTTGGTGCGTCTTATAAGCCGAATATACGGGGGGGAGGGGGGTGTATAATATATATATATATATATATATATATATATATATATATATATATATATATATATATATATATATATATATATATATATATATATATATATATATATATATATGTACACTGCAGGGTCCAGGGGAGGTGGGGGCAGCTCTAGAGCGCAGGTGAACGCTGATCGTTTGATCTCCTGCTCCCGCTCATATAATATGCACAGCCGCTGTCCATCTCCGGTGGTGCTGAAATCGCACCGCAGTGATGGGCTGGGGAGCGGTGCATATTATATGTTTCTGCGTCCCCCTGTGATGGCACATGCCCCCCCCCGTGTTAGATTTGGCCCCCAGGCTGCTGCTCATTCTAAAATAAAAAAGCTTTACTTACCCCCTGCAGCGTTTCTCACCGGTCTCCTGCTTCCACTGTAATCAGGCAGGCGCGCAGAAAGCTCAGGCTGCTGTGCCGATCACATGACCGCACTGAGAACCAGGAAGTAAGGAACAGAAGCATGGAGGGAGACAGGAGGGAGATAAACGCTGGAGGAGGTAAGGAAAGAGTGTTTTATTTTACTATGGGGAGCAGCAGGGGGGTGATATCTAACACAGGGGGACTTGTGCGATCTATATCGGGGCCATGGGCAGCATTATGGGGGCGATATCTAACACAGGGGGACTTGTGCGATCTATATAGGGGCCATGGGCAGCACTATGGGAGCGCTATCTAACACAGGGGGACTTGTGCAATCTATAGGGGCCATGGGCAGCATGGGGGCGCTATCTAACACAGGGGAACGTGTGCAATTCATAGGGGACCATAGGCAGAACAGGGGAACGTGTGCCATCACAAGGGGGCTATATTCAATATAAGGGGCCATATCCAGATTAAGGGGGCTAATTTTAGGATGGGGGGCTATGACGGACATATACCCTATATGATTTGTTAGAGGGACACTGGCATTATAAGATGGACCCCATTTAACATTAAAAAAAAAAATCTCTCTTCCTTCACCAAATTTGGGGATGCATCTTATAATCAGGTGCGTCTTATAAAGCGAAAAATACGGTGTGTGTATATATATATATATATATATATATATATACACACATACACACACACACACACACACACAGTACAGACCAAAAGTTTGGACACACCTCATCCACTGCTAAGGACAGGCAACAATCAGAAGAGACTTGTTTGGGCTAAAGAACACAAGCAATGGACATTAGACCAGTGGAAATCTGTGCTTTGGTCTGATGAGTCCAAATTTGAGATCTTTGGATCCAACCACCGTGTCTTTGTAGAAAAGGTGAACGGATGGACTCTACATGCCTGGTTACCACCGTGAAGCATGGAGGAGGAGGTATGATAGTGTGAGGGTGCTTTGCTAGTGACACTGTTGGGGATTTATTCAAAATTGAAGACATACAGAACCAGCATGCCTACCACAGCATCTTGCAGCGGCGTGCTATTCCATCCGGTTTGCGTTTAGTTGGACCATCATTTATTTTTCAACAGGAAAATGACCGCAAACAGACCTCCAGGCTGTGTAAGCGCTATTTAACTAAGAAGGATAGTGATGGGGTGCTACCCCAGATGACCTGGTCTCCACAGTCACCAGACCTGAACCCAATCGAGATGGTTTGGGGTGAGCTGGACCGCAGAGTGAAGGCAAAAGGGCCAACAAGTGCTAAGCATCTCTGGGAACTCCTTCAAGACTGTTAGAAAACCATTTCTGGTGACTACTTCTTGAAGCTCATCAAGAGAATGCCAAGAGTGTGCAAAGCAGTAATCAAAGCAAAAGGTGGCTACTTTGAAGAACCTAGAATATAAGACATATTTTCAGTTGTTTCACACTTTTTTGTTAAGTATTTCATTCCACATTTGGTAATTCATAGTTTTGATGCCTTCAATGTGAATCTACAATTTTCAGAGTCCTGAAAATAAAGAAAACTCTTTGAATGAGAAGGTGTGTCCAAACTTTTGGTCTGTACTATATATACACACACACACACAAACACACACACACACACACACACCGTATTTTTCGCTTTATAAGACGCACCGGATTATAAGACGCACCCCAAATTTAGACATAAAAAAAAAGGTAAAAAAAAGGAAAATGGGGTCCGTCTTATACTCCGGTGTTCTCTTACCGGAGGGGGGGCAGTAGCGGTGGTGAAGCGGGGGTCACAGGAGGCACAGGTTGTGCTGGCAGGTGCGGCGGGTCAGTGGCAGCGGGGTCCGTGGTTGCAGGTGCCGTGGCGTCCGTGGTTGCAGGCGCGGTGGCGTCCGTGGTGGCAGGAGCCGTGGGGTCCGTGGTGGCGGCAGCAGCGGCGGCAGGTGAGCCGTGCAGCAGGCCGGTGCAGTGAGTGTCCGCGGTCCCGGTTCAGTGGTCGCAGGGGCGGCGACTGCTCAGTGGTGGCAGCGGCGGGGACTGCTCAGTGGTGGCAGCGGCGGCGACTGCTCAGTGGTGGAGCAGATGGATGCGGTGTTTTCCCAGTCTGTCCGCGGTCCCGTTTCAAGTAATGGCGCCCGGAGCGACGCGTGCGCAGATGGAGCTCTCATCCAAGAGCTCCACCGTCGCCATCATTTGAAAGTGGGACCGCGGACAACTGGTAACTTGCTGCACAGCCACCCGCCCCGCACGCAGAGTGGCAGCCAGCAGGCTGCCCGCCCACCCTGCGTGCAAGCCGCCGGGTACCTGTGCTTGTGTGCGGTGGCAGCCGGGTACCCGTGGCTGTGTGCGGGCGGCACATGGGTGCCCGCGCGGGCACTTGACTGCCGCCCGCACACAGCCATGGGTACCCGGCTGCCACTGCACGCAAGCACAGGTACCCGGCTGCCGACCCCCCACCGCACCCGGCTGCCGCCCACACACAGCCACGGGTACCCAGCTGCCACCGCACGCAAGCACAGGTATCCAGCCGCTTACATGCAGCCACAGGCACCTGGCCGCACGATCGCCTCAGACAGGACCCCCCCCAGGTACCGCTATATAAGACGCACCCCACATTTTCCTCCCAAATTTTTTGGAGGAAAAGTGCGTCTTATAAAGCGAAAAATCCGGTATATATATATTATACATCTGTAACAATATAGCATGCATAGTCTCAAGTGTATCTCCCCTCCTTCCTCACATATTAATAGGATTAGGCTAAGGGAAAAGCTTGGGGAATGGGTGGGCCGACCAACAGGGTCTGTCTGAATGGCAGTGCCTCATAGTGCGCGTAGGAAAAGCCTTGTGTATTGTGAAGTAGGACAGCTCTGCGGACCTAATGACAGGTAGGGATAGGTAAGATAGCTAAGAATAGAAATGATAAAAAGAGGGGAATTGTTAAAGAAGATACCATTTTGTTAGCTTCAGCCATTTTGTCATCTGAGTCTGTTCATGAAAAGTTATCATATTCGATTCTCTCATTTCGTCTTGTTCTTGACCTATTATTCCATCTGGCATAACATAGGAGCCATAGTCAAAGAGGGGAAGGAAAACAGATAATTCATGGAAATGATCTGTACTCCCAATATTTCTCAGAAATAGCAAGAAAACAGATTTCCTGTGACCTTTATTATTACTGATGATTCTCTTGTTCTCTAATCTAATGGTTATTCGCCAAGGTCAGAACCAAAGAATGTCCATGTTCAGCCAAATCATAAAATCCTGTCATTGTACTTTTGTCAAAAATGATAAAGCACTTATTATAAAATATAATATGCTATGCATGCAGCAATCTATTCCTGTATACTACATGAACCTATATAAACCACTCTAATACAATAAAGGAGTGTAAACCTCTATTGCAAAGACCAGTGTCTGCCTCTTTTTGTTGAGTGTTTCCAAGAACACGGTGCCGATCCTTTCATTATCAGGTCTACTTGAGTGAGTCTCTAACACTACATAGTGGGCCCCAAGAATGATTATCTTTGGTGGGCCCAGGATACTCCAGTCCAGCGCTGGTTATGTTCATTCTTTATAGTCCCACATTATAGCAGCTGCTGAATGAGAGGAATCTGTGACTTCTCTGCATTTAGTGGTCACTACTCACCTGGGCGGTTATCTGTAGGAATCTCCTCTTTACTCCGCTCATCACCCCTCACAGATGTCTCTGTAGTATTAATATGGGGCAGATCTTCACCCTGAAACAAATATTGTAAAAGTCACAGACAGATGGAGAAGTCCCATCTATGATCAGCTCTAATCCTGCCATCTCCACCGCTCTCATTACACAAGTATAACACATATAATACTGGAGGATAAAACAAGACTGAGCACAAGACCTTCACAGCCGTCTACACATCATAGGGAGATTTCATGGCCCCTTCTCTCCATCTACCTGATGATCCTGAGGAACATCGGGATCTTCTTGTTTACAGTCCTGTGGGAGAAGAGGACGGGGACATCTCTCTGGTGTTGTCCTCTTACTGGATAGACCTGGAGGAGACACATACAGGGACTGAATTCATTCCTTACATACAGATAATTATAGGCCGTGTGTATTTAGTCCTGTCTATTACCTGGTGATGTGAGGGGTCGGGGAACCTCCATCATGACGTCCTTGTACAGATCTTTGTGTCCTTCTAAATACTCCCACTCCTCCATGGAGAAATAGACGGTGACGTCCTGACACCTTATAGGAACCTGACACATACAATGATACCGTCACCCCCGATCCCTTCATAGCGTTACTGTATAATGTCCCAGCATTCCCAGCAGTGTCACCTCTCCAGTCAGCAGCTCAATCATCTTGTAGGTGAGTTCTAGGATCTTCTGGTCATTGATGTCCTCATGTATCGGGGGGTGAGGTGGAGGCCCCGTGATTGGGCTCAGGGGTCTTCCCTCAGACACAGGGGCCTGACAGCGCTCACTAGAGGTCTTCTTCACTACTGTGTAATCCTGGTTATGGAGAGACACAGTAAGAAATCTCACTCCAGACATTTCCAGAGTCCTCACCTCTCCAGTTCTGTCCATCTGTTATTCCCATAGATAAGAATGGTGTAATGTGACGTCATCAGAATCTCTCACCTCTCCAGTAAGCCGGAAGAGGATCTCTAGGGTGAGGTGTAATATCCTCTTCGCCATCTTGTCCCTGTCCATATCCATCCTTCACGGGGCAATCAGGAGAATTCTCTTCTATAGAGCGATTGTTCTCCCCAGCATCTAATGTGTATGGAGCCTGAGCCCAGTAATGGGGAATCTCCACACACCTCCTCCTGCAGAGCCGCACACTAGATATATAGTTCAGCCTAGAATGTACGGGCTCCTTCCCGGTTAATGGGCGTGACCAGCTTGGATGGTGGGAATGTCCAGCCTGGTTGAGGGCGTGGTGATGTTTCTTCCTGTAATCATGCAAGGGGGCGTCGCCCTCCCTGCAGCTCCCATATGAGGTCTTACCTCCAGACCCCTGCTTCTATTATAATCACCTCTATGCCCATGTGGACTTAGAGAAAGAATGTTTATTTCCTCTGGAAACATCAGGCTCCATTTTTAACACGCCCTATCACATGACAAGTTACATCATACCGCGCAGGAGCCCATACACTCTAGAATCTACCCCAGATATATGGCTGCTCTGTGCTTCCAGGACCTGTGATGATGTCACATGGAGGGGAGGAGTCAGGGGTCACATGATCAGCTCCTCAGTGTACGCGCAGGGCTCTACTGTAGTGATGGGAAATCTAGTTCATTTTGGTGATTAGTTCACTGAAAAGATTAGTTCAAAAGATTAGCTCATTTAGTTCATTTAGTTCAGTATTTCTCTGACCCTATCCTGTGAGGAGCTGACAGGAAATGCATCATGTGACCTGTGAACTAAATGAACTATATGAGCTGCTGAACTAAATGTTGTATTGAGAATGAATCAGGACAGTCTAGTTCAGTCTGATGCATCTCACTGAGCCCAGCAGCGCCCCCTGTGGTAGTGTAGAGTACTGACCCATAATGAATGTGTGTGAGGGAGCCCAGCAGCGCCCCCTGTGGTAGTGTAGAGTACTGACCCATAATGAATGTGTATGAGGGAGCCCAGCAGCGCCACCTGTGGTAGTGTAGAGTACTGACTCATAATGAATGTGTATGAGGGAGCCCAGCAGCGCCCCCTGTGGTAGTGTAGAGTACTGACCCATAATGAATGTGTATGAGGGAGCCCAGCAGCGCCCCCTGTGGTAGTGTAGAGTACTGATATAATGAATGTGTATGAGGGAGCCCAGCAGCGCCCCCTGTGGTAGTGTAGAGTACTGACTCATAATGAATGTGTATGAGGGAGCCCAGCAGCGCCCCCTGTGGTAGTGTAGAGTACTGACTCATAATGAATGTGTATGAGGAGCCCAGCAGCGCCCCCTGTGGTAGTGTAGAGTACTGACTCATAATGAATGTGTATGAGGGAGCTGAGGAGCAGTTCAGCAGCCACCATTTTGAGAACAGAACAGGAGCCAGTGGTAAAGATTTTAGCAAGACTAATCTAGGCTACAGGAGGCCGATCCTCTACAGGAGGCCGATCCTCTACAGGAGGCCGATCCTCTACAGGAGGCTGATCCTCTACAGGAGGCTGATCCTCTACAGGAGGCTGATCTTATCACACAGACAGGTGAGGGGCATGAACCACACACAGAAAAACTCTCTCTCATACACACATATGAGCTGTGTCTGTCTGCTGTGCAATTTCAGTTATTAATATTATTATTACTATTCTATTTGTATGTGATGTGTGGTCTAGTGTTTTACTACCTTCTTTTCCAGCATCAGGAGCTATAAACAGCCACTGTGAAAGCAGGAGCCCCTGGAGCTGTAGAGGATCACTCTGTCTCCTCACACTGCTGTTTAGTTCAAAAGATTAGTTCATTTAGTTCAGTATTTCTGTCCACCCTGTCCTGTGAGCTGACAGGAAATGCATCATGTGACCTGTGAACTAAATGAACTATATGAGCTGCTGAACTAAATGTTCTACTGAGAATGAATCAGGATGGCCTAGTTCAGTCTGATGCATCTCACTGAGCCCATCAGCGCCCCGTGTGGTAGTGTAGAGTACTGACCCATAATGAATGTGTATGAGGGAGCTGAGGAGCAGTTCAGCAGCCACCATTTTGAGAACAGAAGGAGCCAGTGGTAAAGATTTTAGCAAGACTGATCTAGGCTACAGGAGGGTGATCCTCTACAGGAGGGTGATCCTCTACAGGAGGGTGATCCTCTCTACAGGAGGCTAATCTTATTACACAGACAGGTGAGGGGCATGAACCACACACAGAAACTCTCTCTCATACACACATGAGTTGTGTCTGTCTACTGTGCAATTTCAGTTTTATTATTATTATTATTATTACTATTATATTTGTATTTGATGTGTGCTAGTGTTTTTCTACCTCCTTTTCCAGCATCAGGAGCTATAAAGGCAGTGTGAGAGCAGGAGCCTCCTGGAGCTGTAGAGGATCACTGTCTGTCTCCTCACACTGCTGTTTAGTTCATAATGAACTAATCTCTGTCAGAATGGTGAACTAGATGAACTAGTTCACTCTGAGGAGTAGTTCATTTTGAACTACTCACTCACGAACTACCCATCACTACTCTACTGTGCTGGTTGTCATGTCATGGATGAGGTGAAGGTGTTGTGTGGGGTCAGGAGGGAAATACGGCCTCCTCAGCATGATCACTCCAGCTTAGCATTACGGACTTCTTCCCTTTTAGACAGTCTGTCAAAGGAGCTGACAATGTGGCAAAGTCGGGAATAAACTGCCTGTAAAATCCAACCAAACCCAAGAAAGATCTCACTTGTTTTCTTGTGAATGGACGGCTCCAGTTTTTATTCGCCTCTATTTTGTCTACTTGGGGTTTGATGACTACTTGTCGATTAGCATACCCCAGTTACGAAGATTCTTCCACCCCTAGGGTACATTTTTTTTTGGTTGGAGGTTAACCCCTCCTGTCAAAAGAGAGTCCACTACTGCCTGAAACATTGGTAAGTGATTCTCCCAATCTGCACTAAATACCACAATGTCATCAAGGTATGCAGAGGCATATCAGCGATGGGGACGGAGGACGACATCATTAACCATTGAAATGTCGATGGTGCACCATGTAAACCAAAAGGCCAGTACCACTTTGTGAGGTCCTGGGTCAAAAAGTACTGAGTTTTCCCCAACCTCTCTATCAACTCATCCACCCGGGGCATGGGGTAGGCATCAAATTTTAATATTTCACTAAATTTTCGAAAATCATTACAGAACCACAGTGTACCATCAGGTTTAGGTATTAGAACTATTGGGCACCCGTCCGCTCACTCCAGGATTCCTCAATGACCCCCATCTGTAGCATTGACTTCACTTCCTCAGAGATGGCTTGTCGACAAGTCTCAGGCACCCGATATAGCTTTAGAAGGACCTTGGCCTGTAGATCAGTAACAATGTCATGTCGGTCTATGGAAGTATGTCCAGGGAACTCAGAGAAGACGTCTGTATTCTGACTAATGAATTCCCGGGCTTCCTGAACCTGTTTAGGGGACAATGTATCAGCTTTTAACTGTGGCGGAGGCACCTACCGAAACCATTGGAGGTAACAGAACCTTTTCCACAGGAAACACAGGCAGCGGATTGTCCCTATTGTCACTGTCCCTGTCTTTTCAAGACTTTAGCAAGGTTACGTGATCAACCTGTTTTGGATTACTTTGCCCTGGCTGCAGTACCTTGTAGTTTACTGGCCTCACCTCCTCTAATATCTCATAGGCACCCTGCCATTTTGTGAGGAGTTTGCTGTCCATGGTGGATACAAGTACCAGCATATGGTCACCAAGGTTAAATTATTAAAGCTTCTTACCCAAGTGGCTTGGTTACAGACCCGTCTCTGTGGTAGTTGTGCAGCCTCCCTATGTTCCCGTACAAGTGGCAGAACCGTCTCCATGCTCTCCTGCATTTTAGCGACATGTTCTATCACACTCTTATGTGGGGTGGGCTAGTGCTACCATGTCTCTTTAGACACGTCTAGCAACCCCCAGGGATGTCTGCTCTACAATAGCTCGAAGGGCGAGAACCCATGTATACCTGGGGCACCTCTCGCACTGCAAACAATAAGTAGGGCAGCAAGAGGTCCCAGTCTTTCCAATCCATGGATACAGCCCTTTTTAGCATGTTTTTTTAATGTTTTGTTGAATCTTTCAAACAGGCTGTCTGTTTGGGGATGATAGACTGATATGAATATCTGTTTGACATTCAATAACTTGCTGAGTTCCTTTATGATCTTTGACATAAATGGGGTTCCCTGCTCGGTTAAGATCTCTTTAAGAATCCCCACCCGAGAGAGCATTCCCATAAGTTCTTTGGCTATGAGCTTAGCCGACGTATGACGCAGAGGGACCACTTCTGGATATCGGGTGGCATCATCAAGAACCACAAGTACAGTACAGAACAAAAGTTTGGACACACCTTCTCATCTCTAGAACAACTATTAAGAGGAGACTTTTTGCAGCAGGCAGTCATGGTAAAACAGCTGCTAGGAAACCACTACTAAGGACACACAACAAGTAGAAGAGACTTGTTTGGGCTAAAGAACACAAGGAATGAACATTAGACCAGTGGAAATCTGTGCTTTGGTCTGATGAGTCCAAATTTGAGATCTTTGGATCCAACCACCGTGTCTTTGTAGAAAAGGTGAACGGATGGACTCTACATTCCTGGTTCCCACCGTGAAGCATGGAGGAGGAGGTGTGATGGTTTGAGGGTGCTTTTCTGCTGACATTGTTGGGGATTTATTCAAAATTGAAGGCATACAGGACCAGCATGCCTACCACAGCATCTTGCAGCGGTGTGCTATTCCATCCGGTTTGCGTTTAGTTTATATAAATGAATAAAATTATTATTATTATTATAGTTGGACCATAATTTATTTTTCAACAGAACATTGACCCCAAACACACCTCCAGGCTGTGTAAGGGCTATTTGACTAAGAAGGAGAGTGATGGGGTGCTACACCAGATGACCTGGTCTCCACAGTCACCAAACCTGAACCCAATCGAGATGGTTTGGGGTGAGCTGGACCGCAGAGTAAAGGCAAAAGGGACAACAAATGCTAAGCATCTCTGGGAACTCCTTCAAGACTGTTGGAAAACCATTTCCAGTGACTACTTCTTGAAGATCATCAAGAGTGTGCAAAGCAGTAATCAAAGCAAAAGGTGGCTACTTTTAAGAACCTAGAATATAAGACATATTTTCAGTTGTTTCACACTTTTTTAAACATTTCATTCCACATGTTTTAATTCATAGTTTTGATGCCTTCAATGTGAATCTACAATTTTTAGAGTCATGAAAATAAAGAAAACTGTTTGAATGAGGAGGTGTGTCCAAACTTTTGGTCTGTACTGTATATATTGGTGTCCCCTTGCAAACTTATTTAGTGGACCCACCAGGTCCATTGTCACTCTTTTGAATGGGCCCTCTATAATCAGCAGTGGTAACAAAAGGCTTTGAAAATATGGCTGGGGACTGGTCAACTGACACACTGGTCAAGAATCACAATACCGTTTTACTTCTTTAAAGACACCGAGCCAATAAAACTGTTGCAGAATACAATCCAGGGTTTTCTTATGGCCCAGGTGTCCGCCAAGTATGCGGGGATTGGCCAGGTCCATTACCGACCTGCGATAGGAATGTTACATTACCAATTGTGCTACCACCTAACCCCGTATTTTGACTACTCAATACAGCAGGTCATGGGTCCCCTCAAAGCATGGAAACCTTTTATCTGCCTCGGGGTGTTGGGGTTTCCCATCAATTAATACACCTTTCCTCGCTAGCGACAAATTATATTCTCGGAGTTGTGCCATACGAAAATTGTCAACCGAGACATTTAAGTCTGCCAATTCAAGACCCGGCGGCAAGTCCTCTACTTCCCCGGCCATTACTTCCATTAGGGTCACCTCCCCCTCCTGAACCCGATTGGAGGTTACCCCTACAGCCGGCACCTTCTCCTTGGGCCCACAAGGCTCTTACACTCCTTCTGTAGAACCTTCTGTGGACTTTATTAGCCCCGACTTGTGTTCCCCAAGTGGCATAATTGTTGGCCATAGAGCCGAAAATAGTGGAAAGTCCCTCCCAACTATCAGATCATAATGCAGGTTTGTAACCACCTTTATTTCCTGGCATTTTATTCCGACAAGTGTATTTATTATTAGCAGAGCAGTAGGATAGTCTTTTAAGTCCCCGTGAATGCATAATACACTAAATTTCTTGCTGGTGAGCTCAGTAGGTTGCACAAGGTCATGAGACTTCTGGAGTCCAGTAGGGCGCAAATGCTGGGGTGCCCTCCACCTCAACATGACACAAATGTCCATCATCGAGATCCTTTGGAATGCCAGTTGCATAACCCTTTTTTAGCATAAAGGGACTGATGATACCCAAAGTTAGTGTCCATAGGTTCAACCAGTTGGGGTAGTCGTTTGTTAGATGGCCTGGTTCCTGGCATCGCCAGCAGACAGCGGGGGCCCATTCCCCCTGATAAGTCCTGTGCGACCCTCCTGGGCTTTGCTTGACTTTCCTGTCACCCTCCCCGGGGTCCCTCCCTGGAGGTCCTTGATAGCCCCATATTACTCTATAAGGTCCACCATCTGGAGCATATTATTGAGAGTCACCTGTCCCACCCAGTATTAGAGAAGGAAAAGTAAGGCCTTCCAGAATTTGTCAGCTACTATGCGGTCAACCATAGCAGTGGGTGACAGTACCTCGGGCTGCATCCATTTCTGTATCACATGTACTGTGATAGGAGAGAAAAAAGGCGCAATAGGGTCTTACCCGGTTTACAGGGTGAAAAAAGAAAAAGGCAATGCACTCACCTGGCAGGGTTGTGCCAGTCACAACCCCTTTGCAGACGTGGATGAGCGCTTAGGTGGTTCAGCAGCGGCCCCGTTACAGAGCAAATTTTCTGCGTAAAAAAAACTGGGGAAAATGGGTTTTATGTTTTTATGGAATCTGTTCTATGGGTGTGATTTTAAAATCTAAACTTTTATTGTGAAAAATTGTACAATGTTTGGATAAACCATGTTGCAAGAAGCCTGTTCTTATATTATAACGATGGGAGTTCAGCCTATTGTGAAGTGCCTGACATGTCCTACCCACATATTGTTTAACACATGAACAGTCCACCAAATATATGACGTGGTCGGACTGACATGTTAAACGGTTTTTTATTTTAAAATTTTCCGAATTTCCCAGAGAGCAAAAAGTAGTTCTCCCATGGCAGATGCTCCTGCAACAGAGGCAATTTTTTGAGCCACATCTATAAGAACCCACCACAATTTTTCTCCGTAATTTTTCTCCGTCATTTATATATATATTTTCTTTCCTTTACATTCTTTCTCCTTTGTATGTCCACAATACACTACCATATATCCCTTTCTTTCTTTATATATATATATATATCTCAAATATCACATTATTAATCTGAATCACTTCATATTAAATATATGTTTGCCGGAATGTAATGCAATTCACTACCAATTTTTCTTTCTCTCTACATATATTGATTAGTATATCATATATAGAGTTGAGCGCGGTTCGCGGTTCGAGGTTCTCCAGTTCTAGGCTCGAGTGATTTTGGGGCCTGTTCTAGATCGAACTAGAACTCGAGCTTTTTGCAAAAGCTCGATAGTTCTAGAAACGTTCGAGAACGGTTCTAGCAGCAAAAAAACAGCTAATTCCTAGCTGGCTTTCCGCTGTAATAGTGTAAGTCACTCTGTGACTCACACTATTATGAAATTTCAGTGTATAGTGTGCGGGAACAACGCCTTCAGATCACTGCTGCTTGTATAATGGCGATCGCCATTTTTTTTTTTTTCCTTGTCGTCCTTCCCTAAGCGCGTGCGTGTAGTGGGGAGGGCCATTATGGCAGCCAATCCCAGACACACACACAGCTAAGTGGACTTTTAGCCAGAGAAGCAACGGCATGTTTGATAGGATGTCCATGTCACATGTCCCTGCATTATAAAAATGGACATTTTCCTCCAGCACGCCATTATCTGCCTTCTGCGTCCTTGGTGTCAGACATCACTGGCGCAGCTCCGTCCTGAGTCCTATCGCCGATACTGCTGTATGCGCTCCATACACAGCGCTGGACAGCTTAGGGAGAGCACTTTCTATCAGTCCTTTTAAGGGCTCGTACCGGCAGGGTCAGAGCCATAGGTGACAGGTCCTGAAAACAGAGACAGCGTCTGTGTAGCTAAGGTCAGGGATTTCCTCGCTGCATTTCCCCATTAGGAGGGAATAGAAAGGCAGGCTTCCATTCCTCTACCCAGAGCCCCACAATCCTGGCACTGTACCCTCCTGTCCTCTGCACACTCCAACTCATTATAACTAAGCCATTATACTAGCAAACACTGAGTGTACCTAGTGGCATCCTAAACGTGGCTATTGGACTTTTGTATAGTCCCACTAGTGCAAAGATATTTGCAGCACGTCTGCCTGCATTGCACACTCCAACTCATTGTTACTAAGCCATTATACTAGCAAACACTGAGTGTACCTAGTGGCATCCTAAACGTGGCTATTGGACTTCTGTATAGTCCCACTAGTGTAAAGATATTTGCAGCACGTCTGCCTGCATTGCACACTCAAACTCATTATAACTAAGCCATTATACTAGCAAACACTGAGTGTACCTAGTGGCATCCTAAACGTGGCTATTGGACTTTTGTATAGTCCCACTAGTGCAAAGATATTTGCAGCACGTCTGCCTGCATTGCACACTCAAACTCATTATAACTAAGCCATTATACTAGCAAACACTGAGTGTACCTAGTGGCATCCTAAACGTGGCTATTGGACTTTTGTATAGTCCCACTAGTGCAAAGATATTTGCAGCACGTCTGCCTGCATTGCACACTCAAACTTATTGTTACTAAGCCATTATACTAGCAAACACTGAGTGTACCTAGTGGCATCCTAAACGTGGCTATTGGACTTTTGTATAGTCCCACTAGTGCAAAGATATTTGCAGCACGTCTGCCTGCATTGCACACTCAAACTTATTGTTACTAAGCCATTATACTAGCAAACACTGAGTGTACCTAGTGGCATCCTAAACGTGGCTATTGGACTTCTGTATAGTCCCCCTAGTGCAAAGATATTTGCAGCTCGTCTGCCTGCATTGCACACTCAAACTCATTATAACTAAGCCATTATACTAGCAAACACTGAGTGTACCTAGTGGCATCCTAAACGTGGCTGTTGGACTTCTGTATAGTCCCAGTAGTGCACAGATATTTGCAGCACGTCTGCCTGCATTGCACACTCAAACTGATAGTTACTAAGCCATTATACTAGCAAACACTGAGTGTACCTAGTGGCATCCTAAACGTGGCTATTGGACTTCTGTATAGTCCCACTAGTGCAAAGATATTTGCAGCACGTCTGCCTGCATTGCACACTCAAACTCATTATAACTAAGCCATTATACTAGCAAACACTGAGTGTACCTAGTGGCATCCTAAACGTGGCTATTGGACTTTTGTATAGTCCCACTAGTGCAAAGATATTTGCAGCACGTCTGCCTGCATTGCACACTCAAACTTATTGTTACTAAGCCATTATACTAGCAAACACTGAGTGTACCTAGTGGCATCCTAAACGTGGCTGTTGGACTTCTGTATAGTCCGAGTAGTGCACAGATATTTGCAGCACCTCTGCCTGCATTGCACACTCAAACTCATTGTTACTTACTAAGACGTTATAATACCAAAAATTGAGTAAACTTAGTGGCATCATAGAACTGGCTGTTGTATTCCATTAGTGCCCCACTGGTGGCAAGCTATTTCTAGCACCTGTGCAGGACACCCTCCTGCTCTGTTTTTAATAAGCTATAATGATAGCAAAAAATACTGCCATTTAGTGGCATCATAGAACTGGCTGTTGTATTGCATTAGTGCCCCACTGGTGGCAAGCTATTTCTAGCACCTCTGCATGACACCCTCCTGCTCTGTTTTTAATAAGCTATAATGATTGCAAAAAATACTGCCATTTAGTGGCATACAAAAAGTGGCTGTTGGACTCCTTTATTGTGCCACTTGTGCCAAGCAATCTCAAGCACCTCTGCATTCTACCCTCATGCACATTTAGCTATGCTAATTTTATAGCAAACTCAGGGAATTCCTTGCTGCATTTGATCTTTAGGAGAGATAGAAAGTGAGGCTTCTTTTACTGTCCTGGTACCCACAGAACACGGCCACTGTACCCATCTGTCCACTTTTGCCACGCTATTTAATTTGCCCAAAGAGCTGACTCTTTTTCTGCCATCCTAAAATTGTCTGGAATACTAACTTAGTGTTCCTTTGCTGCCAAGCAAGGTACAACACATGTGCATTCTACACTCCTTTCCATTTCTGGAATGCAATTATTAACTGCAGGTAGTCCAGCCAATCTGTGACAAAGGTGCAGGCGTGGATATAATGTAGCCTGCATCCAATGATGGTTCTCTCGATGTCTGACAGCTCAACAATACCTTCTGTTACCACTTCCAAAACAAGTGATGACCTGCCAATCACACTCCCTGTTGCGGGTAAAGGAGTGGAAGTTCAGTGTGAAAAACCATGTGTGACTGCTGTCCCCACAGTCACAGAGGATGAAGAGCACGCAGATGCACTTGATGGGGCAGGCGGTGGTTGCACAGGCACGCTAGGCCGCATTGTAGCACAGTGAAATTCACATTGAGACTTATGCTTCATTTTAAGTTGTGTACAGGGTGGGCTCCCCAGTATGCAGCAAAACCAGGCAACAGGAAAAGGACTCTAGGCAGTTGGGTTGATAAATGATTGTTTAACTTTACCAAAACAAACAATAAGAACCATGCATACAATTTAAATAATTAAACAATCTATTCTGTTGCCTACTACCTGCTAATCCCTCTGCGTAGCAGTAATTGTGTGTTTGTGCGTGTGTGTGTGTGTGATTGTGTGCGCGAACACGACTTACCAGTGGCGCATCACAAGAGCTTCCAAGTTATCTACCTAAACATAGTCAAAACACATTACCCCCCCTGAATACCCTTGTTAGCTGAAGCCTCACAGATAATGCAGATGATAACAGTGTGAATGCAAACCACACAGCTCTGCAACACAGTCATGGAAATCTTGAAAAGCAACAGTCAATGCAAACATGTGTTGCTATCCCTCTATGATTTAAACTGTACGTGACAATTTGACAGTGCAGAGGCAGCAAGTCTTATTGTCTATATAGTTGGCCTACCCAGAACAGATATGTGTTTTGCTAATAAAACAAAGTGTTGCGTGCCCACATTATTGTCTGGGCACAGCCTACCGTACCCAGGTACTGTGATGTCCAGTTTCCAGAAATACAGACTTTACGCTCCTCTCACGGTAAACAGTATAGACAGCACTGTAAGAATGTTGGTCTGTGGCACAGGATGTTGCTCACTGGCATTACGGGGCTCATCATCAAAGTACAACATGACTCCCCTCACAATTCAACGAAGTGTTTCCGCGGTGGCTCCTTGCTGTAACACACACCTTTAGCTTTTCCTTCTGTTCATAGACAGCATCTCCAAGTCCACATCCGAAGAGCAATTTGATATTGCTATAGTGACCAAACCAAGGCAGATCCAAAAAAACAGCAACCCCTTGTGTGTAGTCTGCAACAATGCATGCAATGGCAAATAAGCATGTTGCATTGACAGTGGCTAAAGCTGAGCAATACACCTTCACGCTATCAATTCATATCCATGTGACACTTCAAGGAGGAACTACTCAAAGGTGTGAGTTTTTGCCTTCTACTTACAGATTGTTGACAAATCTTACAGATTCCATGACTTGGGTGATCCTTTGCGATGTCCAAAAATTCACAGGCTAGGCAAGGCTTACAGCCCATGCGACCTGCATAGCCAACACGACTTCTGCTCAGAGTCAAAGTTGTGGTCCAGGATTCAGTTGTTGACTTGCTTCCAGTACTTTGTCTCTGGCCAGGAAGACGCAACGTAACCTCGTCGTCAGTAGCATCCTCCTCCACTTCCTCTGCTGACCTCATCGACTGGCTGACTTTGGTTTGACAGTAAGTGTGGTCTCCAATCTCATCAATAACCCTGTGTGTTTTCATTCCCCTCGTCCTGAGTCCTCCGAGAAAACCTCTTCCTGCCCTGACCGAATAGTAAAGTTGTCATTCCAATCAGGTATCTGTGCTCCTCATCATGTTCCCCATTGTCTCCACCAGGAGGATTGACTTTTTGGAAATGAGGGTGTAGATTAGGCTCAGCACCTTCTTCATCGGGGCCTGGATCCCACTCACAAAGCTTCTGGCCATCTGCGCAGATCATTTCCCCTGTCTCATGGAACTCGCTACCTCAACATGTCAGATTATCTGCTACACCCGCAAGCTTCAAACTGAATCTGAAAACTCATCTGTTCAGAAATGACTATAACCTTCAATGACACCACCACCATACGTACTTGACGCTCAACCTACACCACTCCTACTGTCTCCTCCCAAAAATCCTTTAGAATGTAATCCCGCAAGGGCAGGTCCCTCTTCCCTCTGTACCAGTCTGTCTATAGTTACTTGTATATGTATTCTGTATGTAACCCCCTTCTCATGTACAGCACCATGGAATCAATGGTGCTCTATAAATCAATAATAATAAAAATAATAATAACTTCCTTGTCTGTTCTCATTGCAGCTTTGGAGCAGACCTCTGATTCCCAGGCTATAGTGCGACTGAACAGCTATGCAAACTCAACCATCTCTGTTACCCCATACTCAGCAGGGCTGGTGGAAACTTGAGAGCTGTTAGGAAGCAAGTGCGATTGGATTGACACCACAGAGGAATGGAGTATTTGGGATCTTGAAATTGGGGTGGAGGAGAGGCCACTTTATGGAGCACTTCAGATCCATTGAAGCAGCTGCTGTTTTGGCCTCATCTACATTTGTTAGCGATGGTTGTGTCCGTGAAAAAAAGGATCATATCAGATTATCCATGGGAAGAAGTACACCTGTTCTTTTGGATGGTATTTGTTGTTACAAAACCTGTAACCTGAAGCCTGCTGCGGTTTCATTTGCGCCCAGGCGTCAGCTGCCATTTAGGGCTGGGCCTTGGGTTGTCCAGCTGGCTGATTTCTCCTCCACGTCTAAGTGTGGAGAGGCAGCTAGTGTGCATGCGTGTGCCGATTTACCCCAGCCGCAGCCTTACTACAGTGTTTCGCCTAGTGAGTATGCTCAGCCTGACTGTGCCATTGCTGAGGCTAAGTCTTCATTTCGGGATACAGCGCATGCTCCCACACTTAGTGCAAAAAGCCTCTTTGCACAGGTACTTGCACTCCGTGCCGGGTCTAGGTCCTGTGTTGTGCCTAGACACCATAAAGCTGATAGTCTTTTTTCAGACACTGTATTTCATGCTACTGAGCATGCTCAGGCACTTACTGCATCAGAGACTATGTCCGGTAATGAACTCTTTGGCCCTGCCCCTGATGTGGGGGTCCCATATAGACCACAGGGCATCAGGTGTCCTGACAATGTGGCCAGGCCACTCCCAAATGGCTTGCAGAGGCTCGCCCCTATGACTTGTCACCGCATTATTGATGGTCAGACGATGACTGGTAAGGTGTTTGGGTCATGGCAGCCATGAGGTCATCATTGAAGTTGCGGTTCCAAATAGGACGCTAGTTATGCCACTCATGACGTGTCACTCTGCTTTTGTCTCCAGGAGGTGCATTGTGGTTCACCCTGGTTTGGGGCGGACCCAGGTTATAAAAGGGGCTGGAGCCAACAAGGTGGTGCGCAGTCTTCTATTATGCTCCGAAAGAGCACACCTCCATGTGTTGAACCCATTGCGGCTTTAGGCCAGAGGTAGGCAGGGATAGGGTGTCGATGCAGGCCACCACCACAGTTGGTAACGCAGAACGGTTAAGACCAGCTCCTGTCCTACCAGTCCTGCTTGTGCAGCCCAGTGGCATTAACAGGCCTGCTGCTGCTGATGCACCTGCTGTCCACAGGTGTGGCCCCTACGCACACGGTCAGCATACTCAATGGCCCCTGTGTTGTTAACAGTGAGTTCCTGGGCTGGGTGGGCATGTGGACCCTGTGATGCTAACAGGGCTCCCAGTCTCCAGATCCGAATGGCGTCTAACTCGGTTCAGGCTACTATTAGTTTCATAGCCACACAGCTCTGTATCCTCCACCAAACCTTCCAGTTGCCAACCTCTCCTTTTCCATCTGGGAGCACGGTGGACACTGACTGCTGATGGGGATATATACCTTTCTCTTTCTTTTCTTAATAATTTTCGGTATATAGCGGTAACATAGTATATACCACCTTATCCAAATCTGCCAGTCCCACTGTAACAGATGGTGTTTCTTCAGCAAATGTTACTGTTGCTTAACCACCAAACCCACGGACCAAAACTTTTTTCCCCTTTCCAACACACTCATTTTGTATATGACCAAAAGTGCAACTCTGCAGGGACACCGTACTCAACGCCATCTCAGCACAGCAGCCAGCCCTCGGTCCCTCAGATGTGGACAAGTAAAAGACCATTTCCTCCTATCCATGACAAAGCGTTGAGATTCACTCTGTGCAGCACTGGTGTTTAGTGGAAAAGCAGATCTAAGATTGCGTACCACCTTCTGCAGATACTCCTGTATACGTGCGTCCATTTCTATGGCAGGAATTATTTTGCCAAATTTTGTCTTGTACCGGGGATCTAACAGTGTGGCAACCCAGTAGTCAGGATTACTTTGAATTCCTACAATCCGAGGGTCATGTTGTAGGTAGTGCAGCAAGAAGGCGCTCATGTGTCTTGTGCATCCAGGAGGACCAAGTCCTTGGTGTGTTGGTGGCAGAGAGGTGAGAATCGTGCTTCCTTCCTCTGCCCTCTCCCCCCAACCTCGCACAACCGAAATGTGAGCAAGCTCTCACTCATCTGCTGAGTCTTCCATGCCCATCGCCAGTTCGTCCTCCATTTCTTCATGGGCTCCTGCACCTTCCTCAACACTTTTTGCTGATACTATGCGCCCTTGTTAATCCCTCTCCCTCACCATGACTGCCGCCTAGGTGCCGCTGACCAGCTGGACCTCGTAGATCTTGTTATCACTTCCGCATATGACTCCTCCTGTACTTCCTCCCCTTCCTCTTGTCCTAACACCTGACTCCGAATAATAATTACAGTGTGCTCCATCATGTAGATGACCAGAATTGTCACGCTGAGAATGGCATCGCCAGTGCTAAACATCTTCGTCGACATTTGTAAACTGTGTAGAAGGGTGCATAGGTCCTTGATCTGACACCACTCCAGCAGCGTGATCTGCACCACCTCTGGATCAAGTTATCCCAGGCTATATGTCATAACGTATTGCAGCAGGGTTCGGCGGTGGTGCCACAAATGCTGCAACATGTGCAGATTAAAATTCCTGCGTGTCGGCACATCGCATTTCAGGCGTTTAACCACCAGACCTAAAGACTTCTGTAGCGACGAAAGTTGTTGAGCTGCTGTGTGCGCACGATGGAAGTGAGTACATAGCGAACGTGCCCGCTGCACAAGGCCATGTAGGCCGGGATGGTGTTTTAAAAATTGCTGGAGAATTAGGTTCAACACGTGAGCCATACAAGGCACGTGTCTCACATTGTCCTGACGATGGCCCGCAGCCAGGTTTGCATCATTGCCACACACGGCTGTTAAGTCACCAACGGAGTCCGCTCCGTCAATTTGTACTCCGGTCGCCAGGTGACAACGTGTTCCTTTCATGCATAGTGCTGATGATGGGAGAGGAGTCGATGCCAGCGGCGCAGGTGGACGCAGGTTATGCTCACCCACTGGGCTGCATTACCTTGACAGATGCAGAATCTCTGGCTGAATGTAGCTGGTGGGTAACTCACAGATGAAGTACCATCATTCAGCTACAACCAATGGGAAGACACCACACCGTTTTTTATGCCCATCCTGTCTGCAGACCACTGCCAGACATAGCTATGAACCTCTGGTTACTTTTACCCCCAGTTCAGTTTTATGATTTTGTGTGCTTGTTACCTGACTACTTTTCCTGCTTGCTGTTTATGTACCTTGTTGGCCGATCCGCATTTCACCTCTGCTTGTTTTCTGATTAAGTCCTGGCCGTCCCATTCTGTTCCTGTTACTCAATTAATGTTTTGACCCTGCCTGACTACTATTCTCTGGAACTGCAGCCTTACACAGGTATTGATCACCTTGGGCCCTGTGTAATTCCTAATCCCTGTATAGGGGTTAAAGGGTTTCAGGGTTCTAGGGGTCCTGCTTGGTGAGTGGCTTCCCTCTAGCCTATCATTTACAGCCCATCTGAGTGTGTGGATCAAGGAAGGCGTTACACCGTGCTCTCTGCAGAAGGCCATGTGGGCCAGGATAGTGCTTTAAAAATTGCTGGACAACCAGGTTCAACACGTGAGCCACACAAGGCACGTGTGTCACATTGTCACAGCGAAGGGCCGCACCCATGTTTGCATCATTGTCGCACCCGGCCTTCCCTGGCTGCTGGTTGAGTGGAGACAACCATTGATGAAACTCGGTCTCCAGAGCTAACCGTCCACAACTTCTCAGCGGTGTGACTCACATTTCCCATACATTTCAAAGTAAACCTTTGACCGCCTGATGGCATTGAGCTCTGCTGCCAGCATAGTAAGGAGGTGTGTGGTATTCCTTGTGCGCAGTTACAAGGAAGGGTGGCCTGACCACACAGGGTTTGGGCCAAGGTGGAGGACCCACACGAGGTTGAAGAGGCAGAAGCAGTGTATTAACTTCTACATACAGAAGAAGGATTGACACAACTCGTGGGGACGGCAAGACTTGTACAGCAGACCCTTCTCCATCTCTCCCCACAGTAACCCATTGCCCAGTCAGCGACATGTAACGCCCCTGTCCATGCTTACTGGGCCAATTATCTGTGGTGAAATGCACCCTGTCACACAGAGTTTCTCAAGGAATCAGTGATGTTTAGGGCGACATGCTGGTGTAGCGCATGCACGCCTTTGTTGGAGAATGAGTGGCGCCTGGGCATCGGCTCTTGGGGCACTGCGATGAGCATAAGGTCTCGAAAACCCTCGGTTAAAAAGGTTGGAAAGGCAGCATTTTGGTAGCCAACAGTTTCCAGATGCTGAAAGTCAACCTCTAAGCCATGTCATGCCCTTCTAAAAGCATGTAAAACACAGCGAGGGGACTCCAACCACAGTCTCCCTCGTTGCCACTAATTGGGCCACACACACCCCACTTGACTGGCATCGGTTGATCCCCCTTTTGAAAAAGAAAAAGATGCTTTGCATGAAGCACTCTCAAAAATACGCGTGCCTTTCCCGTCCCCTGGCTGACCCAGGGGAAGAAAAGTCCTCTGAGAGCCATGACTTGTTCATCTTGGTTCTTTTAGAAACACAGCGAGGGGACTCCAACCACAGTCTCCCTCGTTTCCACTAAATGGGCCACACACACCCCACTTGACTGGCATCAGTTGACCCAATTTTCAAGATGAAAAAGATGCTTTGCATGAAGCACTCTCAAAAATACGCGTGCCTTTCCCGTCCCCTGGCTGACCCAGGGGAAGAAAAGTCCTCTGAGAGCCATGACTTGTTCATCTTGGTTCTTTTAGAAACACAGCGAGGGGACTCCAACCACAGTCTCCCTCGTTGCCACTAATTGGGCCACACACACCCCACTTGACTGGCATCGGTTGACCCCCCCTTTTGAAAAAGAAAAAGATGCTTTGCATGAAGCACTCTCAAAAATACGCGTGCGTTTCCCGTCCCCTGGATGACCCAGGGGAAGAAAAGTCCTCTGAGAGCCATGACTTGTTCATCTTGGTTCTTTTAGAAACACAGCGAGGGGACTCCAACCACAGTCTCCCTCGTTGCCACTAATTGGGCCACACACCCCACTTGACTGGCATCAGTTGACCCAATTTTCAAAATGAAAAAGATGCTTTGCATGAAGCACTCTCAAAAATACGCGTGCCTTTCCCGTCCCCTGGCTGACCCAGGGGAAGAAAAGTCCTCTGAGAGCCATGATTTGTTCATTTTGGTTCTTTTAGAAACACAGCGAGGGGACTCCAACCACAGTCTCCCTCGTTGCCACTAATTGGGCCACACACACCCCACTTGACTGGCATCGGTTGACCCCCCTTTTGAAAAAGAAAAAGATGCTTTGCATGAAGCACTCTCAAAAATACGCGTGCCTTTCCCGTCCCCTGGATGACCCAGGGGAAGAAAAGTCCTCTGAGAGCCATGATTTGTTCATTTTGGTTCTTTTAGAAACACAGCGAGGGGACTCCAACCACAATCTCCCTCGTTGCCACTAATTGGGCCACACACACCCCACTTGACTGGCATCGGTTGACCCCCCTTTTGAAAAAGAAAAAGATGCTTTGCATGAAGCACTCTCAAAAATACGCGTGCCTTTCCCGTCCCCTGGATGACCCAGGGGAAGAAAAGTCCTCTGAGAGCCATGACTTGTTCATCTTGGTTCTTTTAGAAACACAGCGAGGGGACTCCAACCACAGTCTGCCTCGTTGCCACTAATTGGGCCACACACCCCACTTGACTGGCATCAGTTGACCCAATTTTCAAAATGAAAAAGATGCTTTGCATGAAGCACTCTCAAAAATACGCGTGCCTTTCCCGTCCCCTGGCTGACCCAGGGGAAGAAAAGTCCTCTGAGAGCCATGATTTGTTCATTTTGGTTCTTTTAGAAACACAGCGAGGGGACTCCAACCACAGTCTCCCTCGTTGCCACTAATTGGGCCACACACACCCCACTTGACTGGCATCGGTTGACCCCCCTTTTGAAAAAGAAAAAGATGCTTTGTATGAAGCACTCTCAAAAATATGCGTGCCTTTCCCGTCCCCTGGCTGCCCCAGGGGAAGAAAAGTCCTCTGAGAGCCATGACTTGTTCATCTTGGTTCTTTTAGAAACACAGCGAGGGGACTCCAACCACAGTCTCCCTCGTTGCCACTAATTGGGCCACACACACCCCACTTGACTGGCATCGGTTGACCCCCCTTTTGAAAAAGAAAAAGATGCTTTGCATGAAGCACTCTCAAAAATACGCGTGCCTTTCCCGTCCCCTGGATGACCCAGGGGAAGAAAAGTCCTCTGAGAGCCATGATTTGTTCATTTTGGTTCTTTTAGAAACACAGCGAGGGGACTCCAACCACAGTCTCCCTCGTTGCCACTAATTGGGCCACACACACCCCACTTGACTGGCATCGGTTGACCCCCCTTTTGAAAAAGAAAAAGATGCTTTGCATGAAGCACTCTCAAAAATACGCGTGCCTTTCCCGTCCCCTGGATGACCCAGGGGAAGAAAAGTCCTCTGAGAGCCATGACTTGTTCATCTTGGTTCTTTTAGAAACACAGCGAGGGGACTCCAACCACAGTCTGCCTCGTTGCCACTAATTGGGCCACACACCCCACTTGACTGGCATCAGTTGACCCAATTTTCAAAATGAAAAAGATGCTTTGCATGAAGCACTCTCAAAAATACGCGTGCCTTTCCCGTCCCCTGGCTGACCCAGGGGAAGAAAAGTCCTCTGAGAGCCATGTCCACATTGTCAGTGGACAGACACGTGTGCTTATCTGCCAGCAGACCCCCAGCAGCACTGAAGACAGGTTCCGAGAGAACGCTGGCGGCAGGACACGACAAGATCCCCAAGGCGTACGTGTCGAGCTCAGGCAATTTATCCAGATTGGAAGCCTAAAATGAGCAGGGCTCAAGTTGCACAGTAATGGCATCGATGTTTCCTTGCATATACTCATATATCTGTGTCTCCTCCTCTTTTTCCTTGTCCAGCTGTTTTGTTTTCGCATGAGTATATGTCCTTGTCACTTTCCCATGTGTTTGTGTTGTGTTGTGAGTTGTTTGTCACCTTTTGGACACCTTTGAGGGTGTTTTCTAGGTGTTTTTATGTGTTTGTGAATGCCTGCCATTGTTTCCTATGCAGTTCGAGTTCGGTATGTCGAATGTTCGACGAACCAAACTCGAACGGGACCTCCGTTCGGCGAACCGACCTCGAGCCGAACCGGGACCGGTTCGCTCATCTCTAAGATTCATATATTTGAATCACTTCACATCAATATATGCTTTTTATAAACGCACATTTTCCTTTTTTCTTTTTTTCTTTGTTTATCTTTTTCAATTAAAAAAAAAAAAAAATTTTGGTTGTTTCTTCAATACCAAGCTAGCTATCTGAGTAGAGAATTGGTAGTTTAAACAACATATGAAAATACAGACACAAATCCATTGGTTCGAGTCTGTCTTGGATACGGGAACTACTCTTTTTTCATTTTTTACATATGTATTTCTATTCATATATATATATATATATATATATATATATATATATATATATATATATATATATATATATATATATATATGATTTCTTTTTACTTTAAAAAGAAATACAGACAAATACACAGTTAAACAAAATTTTTTTATTTTATTTTGTTTGTTTGTTGTTTGTAATGTGAAGTATGTTGATATCTGTGATGTATATACCATGATATAGTCCTATTCCATGTGGCAATGAGTCATCACCCAGGAATACATGGAGTGATGATGTCACGATTGGTTGCACACACCTTTTTTTTTTTTTTTTCTCTTCTGTATGCTGCTTCATAAGGGCAAATCCTCATTGTCTGTAAGATTCTTTTCCCTGAGGAAGGAGGCAGATGAGTCTCCGAAACGCGTTGGAATGACCTAAATAAAAGAACAAATTATTATATTTATGCTTGTGGTCTCTTAGCGCGGCATAAAACCCGTTTTCCCCAGTTTTTTTACGCTGAAAATTTGTAGCACATGTAGCAAGTCATAACCTTAGGACCTGGCTGGTTTAGAAGAGTCAAACTCCCACTCATGTACCTGCTGGACCCGAACTAACACATTACAGTGCCTACAACTAGTATTCAACCCCCTGCAGATTTAGCAGGTTTACACATTCGGAATTAACTTGGCATTGTGACATTTGGACTGTAGATCAGCCTGGAAGTGTGAAATGCACTGCAGCAAAAAAGAATGTTATTTCTTTTTTTTTTTTTTTTTTTTTTTTTAAATTGAGAAAAATTTATTCAGAGGGTCATTTATTATTCAACCCCTCAAACCACCAGAATTCTGTTTGGTTCCCCTAAAGTATTAAGAAGTATTTCAGGCACAAAGAACAATGAGCTTCACATGTTTGGATTATCTCTTTTTCCAGCCTTTTCTGACTAATTAAGACCCTCCCCAAACTTGTGAACAGCACTCATACATGGTCAACATGGGAAAGACAAAGGAGCATTCCAAGGCCATCAGATACAAGATCGTGGACGGTCACAAGGCTGGCAAGGGGTGCAAAACCCTTTCCAAGGAGTTGGGCCTACCTGTCTCCACTGTTGGGAGCATCATCCGGAAGTGGAAGGCTTATGGAACTACTGTTAGCCTTCCACGGCCTGGACAGCCTTTGAAAGTTTCCTCCCGTGCCGAGGCCAGGCTTGTCCAAAGAGTCAAGGCTAACCCAAGGACAACAAGGAAGGAGCTCCGGGAAGATCTCATGGCAGTGGGGACATTGGTTTCAGTGAATACCATAAGTAACGTACTCCACCGCAATGGTCTCCGTTCCAGACGAGCCCGTAAGGTACCTTTACATTCAAAGCGTCATGTCAAGGCTTGTCTACAGTTTGCTCATGATCACTTGGAGGACTCTGAGACAGACTGGTTCAAGGTTCTCTGGTCTGATGAGACCAAAATCGAGATCTTTGGTGCCAACCACACACGTGACGTTTGGAGACTGGATGGCACTGCATACGACCCCAAGAATACCATCCCTACAGTCAAGCATGGTGGTGGCAGCATCATGCTGTGGGGCTGTTTCTCAGCCAAGGGGCCTGGCCATCTGGTCCGCATCCATGGAAAGATGGATAGCACGGCCTACCTGGAGATTTTGGCCAAGAACCTCCGCTCCTCCATCAAGGATCTTAAGATGGGTCGTCATTTCATCTTCCAACAAGACAACGACCCAAAGCACACAGCCAAGAAAACCAAGGCCTGGTTAAAGAGGGGAAAAAATCAAGGTGTTGCAGTTGCCTAGACAGTCTCCTGACCTTAACCCAATTGAAAACTTGTGGAAGGAGCTCAAGATTAAAGTCCACATGAGACACCCAAAGAACCTAGATAACTTGGAGAAGATCTGCATGGAGGAGTGGGCCAAGATAACTCCAGAGACCTGTGCCGGCCTGATCAGGTCTTATAAAAGGCGATTATTAGCTGTAATTGCAAACAAGGGTTATTCCACAAAATATTAAACCTAGCGGTTGAATAATAATTGACCCACACTTTTATGTTGAAAATTTATTAAAATTTAACTGAGCAACATAACTTGTTGGTTTGTAAGATTTATGCATCTGTTAATAAATCCTGCTCTTGTTTGAGGTTTGCAGGCTCTAACTTATTTGCATCTTATCAAACCTGCTAAATCTGCAGGGGGTTGAATACTACTTGTAGGCACTGTACATCCAGTCGTGGCAGGATGTCACCCTTCACGACTGCGTAGTCCTTTGCTTGCTCTCCTGGCAAGTCACGATAGGCCTTCTGGGGTCCTACTGCCAGAAATGGAGAGACTATTTCTGCACATTGGTCTCGAGGTAGACCCTCTCTTATGGCCATGCCAGTATCTTATATTTATAACTAAGAAATTCTTGAACATTACGTTACCCTATGTTGTTGGTCAGCTCAATTAATCTAATAAATAATATAAAATTGTATTAAAATGTATCTGTAGATAGATTTAATTGACCCATTATAAACATTTTCCAACATAGGATTATATATATGTACATACAGTATATGTCCCAGTTCAGAGACAACCCTCCTACCTGCACCAGTGACACTATTCCATCACATCTCTTTCAGTCCCTTTCTCCTATCACCATTCACCTAACTAAAATATGTACCCTCTCTCTCTCCTCTAGTGTGTTCTTCTCCTCAATCAAAGATGCCAGCAAACACCCATTACTCAAAAGACCATCTCTCGACCAAAACTGCTGCAAACTACAGACATGTCTCTTATCTCCCCTTCATTGCTAAACTTCTGGAATACTTGGTCCACTCCCGTCTAATCCGTTATCCATCTGATAATTCTCTTTTGGACCTTCTACAATCCGGTTTCTGCACCTTACACTCTAATGAAACTGTTGTTACTAACTTCTCTAATGATCTACTAACACCTAAATCTAATGGTCTCTGCTGGTTTTCCTGGATATCTCTCCTGCATTCAACAATGTGAATCACCATCTCCTCCTCACTATGCTCTGCTCGATCGCGCTCAAGGACACCGCTCTCTCCTGGTTCTCCTACCTCGCTGACCACTCCTTCACTGTATCGTTTCCCATCTCCTCTTCCCATTACTGTACGGTCGGGGTTCCTCAGGGTTTAGTCCTAGGCCCCATACTCTTCTGTCTATTTACTGCCCCTATAAGACAAACCATTGGTAGATTTGGTTGCCAGTACCATCTCTATGCTGATGACACCCAATTATATACCTGTTGTGAATGTCATCTGAGGGGGTGATGTTTTGGAGTGCCCTCTGGTAGTCAGGACTGGGAGTGAAGCTGACTGTGACTCAACAGGTGTGGGAGTTAATTGGGAGCTTGGGAAGACAAATTGAAGATCAGCCTGGGTTATATAGAAGAGCAGTGTCTGCTGGCTGGGGCTGGTGATAGATGTAATTCCTCAGTCTCTGAATTGGCTTGGAGTTTGTTCTTCCATTTATCCTGTGCCTGTACCATTCCAGATAAGTTGCAAGCTTCTTTGCTTTATTGCCTGATTCACACCCAAGGGAGTTTATTTTTCTTTGTATTTTGCTGAAAGTCTGTTGTCTTGTAAGAGAGGTATTGTCTTTCTGTTTTTGTTTTTTTTTAAACCAAATTTTTTATTTCTTTTCTTGTAATGGTAAAATAGGGTACAGAATGAAGAAAATAAGGGTCAACAAATCAAAATATCAAATAACATAGTCTCTACAATTTATCGATCAAATATTTGTCACGGTCATCAAATTTGCTCCTTCCCCTTCTTCGTCATTGTATATTTCCATTATTCAGTCTCCGCTACCCCCCTTCAGCATTCCTTGATAACTTGTTACAAACATTACTTGTAAACACTATCCCTCCCATTCCCCCCTCCCCTCTCCATGCGACACAACCCAGAATTTTGCCAACTATACTTTCAGCTCACACAGGGACCCTGACAGGTCTTCCTTCATGTACCATTCCGTAGACACAAATGTGGACATTATTTGTATTGTTTCTTCTCTAGAACATATAACGCTTATGAACTTTCTCCATTTACTGAAAAATTTTGCTGTCATCCTTTCTTTACACCTCTCCACCATCACCTTCTCCAACATGAGCGTTTTTTTCAATTGATTAACAAGTTCTTCTTTTGTTGGGGTTTCCTTCACCAGCCACTTCTGAAGAATAGCCCTTTTACTTATCATTGCTATATCATGGAAAAGATTCGGTAACTTGTCTCCCCCTTTCTCTCCCTCCTCCCGATGCTGATAGTGAAATAACCAGACCATTGGATCTAACTCTACATTTCTATTCCAGATTTTCCTCACTACCCCTTGGACTTGTTTCCAAAATCTTTCAATCCTTTCGCACTGCCATATCCCATGATATAGATCTGTTTTTATTGTACCACAATTTGGACAACTCATCATCTTATCTGGATGTCTTGCATTCAGTATATTAAATCCATAGATAGCTCTATGTATGATCCTGAATTGGGTATCTCTTAAGTTCACATTCACAATCTTCTTTCTCATCACCATCCAACCATTCAAAATCTTCTCCTCCACTTCTTGATCTCCCAACTGCTTTGCCCACCCTTCCAACATTCTTCCTGATATGTTAGGGACTAACACTTCTCTCATATTTCCATAAAGACTTGATATATTTGTGGCATGGATGTCCCTTAATATGATCGCATCCATCTGATTTGCCTCATATTCGTTATTTATGTTGTATAGTGTCATCATTATCCCTTGTTTCACCTGTTCAAACTGGAGAGTCTGGAATGGGCGCAAGTCATACTTGGCTCTCAACTCCTCACACGTCATCCATCTCCGTTCTGTATCATGCATCAGGTTTTTTAGAGTTCCAATCCCTTTTTCCCTCCATTCTTTAAAGAGATAATTTTCCCTTCCCTGTGGAAAGTCAGGACAAGCCCATATATTAAGGAATTTGGAGATGTTCCAGGCTAACCCGAACTTTTTCCTAACCGCCTTCCAAGTCATCACTGTGTCTCTACAAATCAGTGAGTGTTTAATGTTAGGTGGAAAATTTGGAATGGAGGTATGTAGGATTTAACTCAGGTCCCAAGGTTTACAAAATTCAGCCTCTATATCCCAGTCAGAATACCTACTTGTTCGTCTAATCCAATCGACTACATGTCTTAAGATACAGGCCAAATTATACCCCCTGATGTTAGGTAGTCTGATCCCTCCATTTTCTGTTGATAACATTAGCTTTTTGGCACTAATCCTCGGCCTATATCCCTTCCACAAAAAACGTGAGAACGCTTTTGTCAATCTGTTCACATCCGAGTGTTTAAGAAGCAATGGGATTGTCTGCATTGGATAGAGAAGCTTGGAAAAGCTCATCATTTTTATTAGATGATTTCTTCCCAGAAGAGTCAATGGCAAATTTGCCCAACCTTGCAGTTCACGTTCAATTTTCTCGATCAAAGGGGAATAATTTAATGAATATATGGTCTTAGTATCCCTCCCAACCTCTACTCCCAAGTATTTAATTGTATTTCTAGCTATTGGAATGTCACATAATGCACCCCTCTCCCCCTCCGCTCTCTTTCCGTCCAAGAAGAGAATTTCACATTTGTTTTTGTTAAGTCTAAACCCTGCTAACCTCCCAAACTCCTCAATTTGTTCTATGACTCTACTCAATTGCGTTTTAGGTTTGCTCATGAACAGGATTATATCATCAGCAAATAAGGCTGAGTGCAATGACTTTCTCCCTACCTTGATCCCTTCAAACCACCCCCCCTCATTCAAACGTCTAGCCAGTGGTTCAATAGCCAAGTTAAACAATAGTGGTGACATCGGGCATCCTTGCCTGGTTCCCTTCATCAAAGGAAATGTTTTTGACAGAAATCCCGGGTACTCACTCTTGCCTGAGGATTTGCATAAAGGACCCTCACAAAATTCCTAAAAGCTCTGTGTAAGCCCAGGTGATCTAGCACCTGTTCCAGCCATGACCACCTCACATTGTCAAGTCTTTCTGTTTTGATGAGCATGGGGGTTCCCCCTCTGTAGGCACCACTGCAAGAAAAGGGAGATTCTCCCTGTCCTATTTGATTATTTGCACTTTTGTATTTCTTGTGTTCTTTTTGGTATTTTGTTTCTCCCATTATTTACAAGAGTACCTGATATAGTGGGGGAGAGTCCATGTTTTCTGAGTATTTTTTATTATCAGGAGATTGGTATGTTTGCAGAGTTTTTCGCTGGCCGCAATCAGTTATCTGTCCTATCTAGGAAGTCAGGCATCGCCTTTGCTAATCTATATTTCCTATCTGTGTATTGTGTTTTCTTACATCACTGTTGGCTTTATATGTTGGGGGCTTGCTATTCCTTTGGGGACTACTCTGAGTCAAGATAGGTTTTTTTCATTTCTATCTGTGAGGTGTAGTAAGTTTCTCCGGCTGTGACGAGGCATCTAGGTGTGTTTAGTAACGCTCCACGGCTACTTCTAGTGTGGTCTGACAGATAGGGGATTGCGGTCAGCTCAGGTTCCAACTACTCTTATGTTTTTCTACTCATGGGATTTTTTTGATCGTCCACAGTGACCAGATTATAACATACACCTCTTCTCCTGACATCACCCATTGCATTACTACAAAATACCAACAATTGCCTGTCTGCTGTATCCAACATCATGTCATCCCTCAAAAATTTAATTTGTCAAAAACCGAAGTTCTCATGTTTCATCCCTCTACTAAGTTTCCTAAACCCAATATTACCATTTCTGTGTGAGATTTGACCTTTACTCCCCAGCAGCATGCCCACTGTCTTGGAGTCACAATTAGCTCATATCTCTCCTTCACTCCCTACATTCGATCACTTTCTTACTCATGTCACCTTCACCTCAAAAACATAGAATTCAACCTTTTCTAACTTTTGACTCTGCAAAAACTCTTACTGTCGCTCTTATTCATTATTGTCTGGACTATTGTAACTCTCTACTAATTAGTCTCCCTCTTACTAAACTCTCCCCTCTCCAATCCATTCTGAATGCAGCAGCCAGGATAATTTTCCTCTCCAACCACTTCACTGCTGCCTCAACCTTGTGCCTGTCATTGCACTGGTTTCCCAGCCGCTATAGAGTTTATTATAAACTTATCACAAAGCTCTCCACTACCCTGTACCACCCTACATCTCCTCCCTCATCTCTATCACCCTACCCATCCTTTCCACAGTTCTGCACCGCCTTACATCTCCTCTTTTATCTCTATTACCCTACCAATGCTCTCCGTATTGCTAATGACCTAAAAAATGACTGCCTCCATAATCGGAACTTCCCACTTCCGTCTCCACGATTTCTCACGAGATGCGCCAATTCTCTGGAATGCACTACCCAGGACAATTCATTTAATTCACAGTACCCACATATTTAAGAGTGTCGTAAAAACGCATTTCTTTAGACTGGCCCATCACTTTTTTTTTTTTTACCATTTACCTTTTGTGCCTCCCCTATTTCCTCATAAATTGTTGCTTGTGAGCAGGAACCTTACTCTTCTTGTTTTCTGGTGAATTCTGTTACTCTGTAATGTCTCATATTGTCTGTACATGTCCCCTCTGAATTGTAAAGAGCTGCGGAATATGTTGGCGCTATATAATTAAAAATTATTATTACATTGTTCTGCTGTTCAGAGAGACCTGCACAAATATGGACTTCATGGAAGAGTCATCAGAAGAAAACCTCTCCTGCATCCTCACAATAAGGCTTCAGTCACATCTGCAAATAAAATGTGCATTGCACTCACACCAATGTTAAACAATAGAGCAAATCTGCTACTTTTCTCTTGGCACAATTCGTCATACGGGACAAATCGCAGCATGCTGCTAGTGGCCGAGTGCCTCGCCAATACAAGTCAATGGGTGCAAGAAAAATGCGCGGCACACAGACAGCACGCGGACATACGTTGTTAACATGAAGTTTTGCATACTGTCAAAAGCTAGATATAGATAGAAAAATGAATGGACACAGGGGGAAACACATAAATAATATCCCACCACATACAGATTGTAATATGGTAACCTTTAGTGCCTTTCATGTGGCACTAAAGTGTTCAGTCTGGTCTTTAGCCCCAAATTCAATAATTAAAAAAACAACAACGTGGGGTCCCCCCCATTTGGTAGCCAGCTAAGGTAAAGCAAAAAGCTGCAGCCTGCACCTGGCAGATTAACTTTGGCTGGTAATCCAAAGCAGAGGTCACCCCACGCTATTGTTTTAAATTAATAATATAAAATTGAATAGTAATAATAGAAAATAATTAAAAAAAAAGTGGGGTCCCCCAAATTAAATCACCAGCCAAGTCAAGCTGACAGCTGGGATCTGGTATGCTCAGGCTGGGAAGGCTTTTGTCAACATATTTGGACTGGGTTCCGGTTTGGGGCTCCCTCTTGTGGCCAATGCTAGTAGTAGAGTGATTCTGCTTAACAGAAGCCAGACAGCGGATGATGATTGGAAATCAGGCTGCTCAGACTGGGCCTATATATGTTACGGGGGCTGTCTGATAGTAGATAACCACAGGCTATCAGGCAGTCAGGGTCCACTGTGCAGGAAACCTGCTGCTGAAAATGGCAGAGGACAAGGGGGAACTTGTACCACAGAAGCAGTACTGACACTGTTACGTTACAGTGGCACTAAGGCCAAAGACGGCGTACACTGTTTAAATCACAGCGACTACCGAATTAGCAGAAACGCAAATGAGGGATATGCTAAACAACTAATGGAGACTATAAAAGTAACCAAAAGGGGACGTAGTAGAGTTTTTTAGCTGCACAGAGCTCTACATAAACGTGTGGTCACTAACCGTAACCACACACAGTGACAGGTACCTCTATTAACTCACAGAGGAGCATATGAGTGATAACAAGCGTATCGCTACACTCACACAGAGTGTGCACTGTAATGTCTCCGTTAATCTTCACAGAGACAGTATGAGATCACTTGTGCAAGAGCACAGGAGAGTACTTAAAGTCCGCTAGCTAACCGCTAGCAACAAAGGGAAAGCTCTCTTAAGTAAGAGCTGGGGTGGAACAACAAGTCCCAGCACGGCCACATGCAGCAAGCACCTGCCTAAGTCCGCTCCACTAGTGTGAGAGGATACGGACAGCAGCTATGCTGCGGTGTACAAGAACGCTATCCTACTGATAGCGCTCACCTACTTGTGACAGTAGTGGTGCAGGGAAGGAACCAGCATGGAGCGTCTACTCCTATGCATGGACCAAGACGAGTGAACGCTGAACAACGTGTGTCAGGGCTTTATATAGACTCTGTGCCTCCTCCAAGATGGAGGATCACACAGCTAATCAGCAACCATAGCGTCAGAGACATGTGACATCGCATCAGCGGTCATCACCTGCGACCAATCAGCGTTCTCCACGTGGCGTGACATCACCCGCGACCAATCAGCGTTCTCCACGTGGCGTGACGTCACGCGCGACCAATCAGCGTTCTCCACGTGGCGCACATGCGCAGATCGCAACAGCGTCGCCCTCCAGATCGCAACAGTGTCACACTATCAGATCTTAGTCAACAGCGCTACTGTGATCTGGGACCAACAGGATGCTGCAACAGAGCACCAGAAAGGGACAAAGGAGAACGCGAGTTATTAGAAGCAGAACTCGTAACATATATAACTGAGTAGTGTTCTCTCGGTTTGGGCCGGTGGTCAATGTTGTCTCCTGTGGTACTGTGACATTCTGTAGCCTGCCCTATCATCTGTTTCCATCTGAACTCCTTGCAAATAAGTTTTGTCTTTGTACCATTTGCTGGTTTGTTTACACTTTCTTGTTGTTTTTATTTCTGTGGTATTAAGGCTTGCTTCCTGATTTCTGTTTGTGTGGAGTTCTGGGTGGAGTTGGATTATACCCTGCTGGGATTGTCTGTGTACCCAGCTCCATATTCTGCAATGTATTTTTGGTTTGTCATGCTTGATATTAATTTCAGTTGAAAAACTTGAGTGCTACAAAAAGTATTTACAAGTAGTGATACTTGCCAAAGGGGGGTGCTATCAGGTACTAATTATGCAGGGTCCCAAACTTTTCCATCAACCCATTTTCCTTTTTTGTAAACTACAAATGTAAAAGATAATTTTATTTTTTTGCCTAAAAAAACAAAGGAAATGTGTGATCTTTAACTTTACGCCTTATAGACAGCATTTCATCTTCAACTTGCTTAACTGTTCACAATAATAGTAATTTTGATCTTATGTGCCCAAAAGTCTGCAAGCCAGTGTTTTCTTGTACAGGTTAAAAAAAAAGCTATTTTACAAGCTTTTTAAAGGTTATTTATTTTTTTAATGAGGGGGGAAAAACATTCCTTAAATTCAGAACAGGAATATGGCTTGTACCCATATAAGTTCTCCAATATGTAAAAAGACAATGTCTAATAAACAAAATTTAATTTTAAAATAAATCATTTCCCACATTCTGGGTATGCAAAAAGGCTTTTCATCTATGTGAGCAGTTTGATATTTAACAGTTGTTTTGAAAGAAGAGCATTTCCCACACTCTCAACACAGATATGGCTTCTTCATTATGTGACTTTTTTGATGTTTAAGCATATCTGATTTACACACAAAACTTTTCCCACACTCTGAACATAAATATGGCTTATCCCCTTTGTGAATTCTCTGATGTATATTAAGATTTGATTTCCATGCCAATATGGAAATATGAATATGGAATATATGGAATATGGCTAGTCCGCTATTCCAAGCGGGCAGAGTGTGTGGGGGGCATGGCCGAGTGGGCAGAGTGTGTGGGGGGCATGGCCAAGCGGGCAGAGTGTGTGGGGGGCATGGCCGAGTGGGCAGAGTGTTGGTAGGCGTGGCCGAGCGAGCAGAGTGTGTGGGGGGCGTGGCCGAACGGGCAGAGTGTGTGGGGGCGTGGCCGAGCGGGCAAAGTGTGGTCGGGGCGTGGCCGAGCGGGCAACTATGCAAAGCAGTTTCCATAGTATCATGGTTTCCATAGTATCATGGTTACCAGCATACGCCGGCTCCGGGACACGTGTGTCGGGAGGCGGGGTAAGCTAGTAACCATGGTACACATCAGGTAACTATTCAAAGCGACAGTGCTGGTTCATTTTTTGTTTGTTGGTCTCCTGCTGTGCAGCATGCATCGGTGTGTTTGACAGCGGGAGACTAACGATCTGAATGGGCAGGGAGACGGCATACGCTGGTAACCATGGTACACAATCGGGTAATTAAGCAAAGTGGTTTCCATGGTTACCCGATGTGTACCATGGTTACCATCGTACGCCGGCAACCCCAGCAACGCAAGGGTATGTCTCGGCTGGGTTGCCGGTGTGGGCTCCTGGGGGTGCAGCACTCACCTGGGAGTCGGGGCTCCGTGTGGGTTTGGGGAATGCGTGCGGGGGGCAGGGCCTGGCCGAGCGGCCAATCCGTGCGGGGGAGGCGGGGCTAGGCCGAGCAGCCAATCCGTGCGGGGGGGCGGGGTTAGGACGAGCCCAGCAGCCAATGCGACGGTTGTCACTATAATGACGTCATTTTGGTGACAGACAGACAGACAGAATAAGGCAATTATATATATAGATGTGTTCATCCCAGGTGAACCCATATTTAAGATTATAGTGATGCCGCTGAAACCACGCCCACCCACGGTTAAACCCTGCCCACTTACAAGGGACCAATTAGATCATGGCGTGGGCGGGGTTTAGCCGCGGGTGGGTGGGGTTTCAGCGGCGAAAAGAGCCGTTTAGCGATTTTAGTGGCTCACTTTGGTGATCCGGCTCCTGTCAGTCACAGCAGGGAGCCGGATCTTTGTGTCGGATCATTCACGACCGACACATCACTACTGGTTTTATAGGTCGGTGTAGCGGTTGCTTTAGACACATTACATATATATTGAATTCTACGGATGAAACAGGTGATTTTTATTTCTAGAATTCATAAAAGTTGAATAAGTACCTTATATTTATAACTAAGGAATTATTGAACATTACGTCACCCTGTGTTATGTATATAGCTTATATGGTGCATCTACAGTATTGTTGCTCAGTTCAGTCTAATAATCTAAAATTGCATGAAAATGTATCTGTATATACCGAATTTTTCATACTATAAGGCTATGTGCGCACTAGAAAGTGACTTTTACTTAAGAAAAAGTTGGACCCTCTGAAAGAATCCCGCACCCGCGGCAAAAACAGCCGTAAAACCGAACCCGCGGTTTTTTCGTAATTTGCACCCCCGGAGATTTTCCAAAAATTGGTCCCTGCGGTTTTTACTATTATCTATGGCAACAACCAAAGGTACCTGCGGAAAAGAAGTGACATGCTCATTAATTCCGTAGCGGAAATTCCGCGGGTAAATACGCAGGTATAAAAAAAATGCACTGTGTGCACAGCATTTTTTCAAACCCATAGGATTTGCTGGGGAATGACTACAGCAATATTAGACACATTTTCTGCAGCAATTCCACGGCAAATCCGCGGCAAAATCTGCGGTAAATCCGCAGCATGCGCACAGGGCCTAATACCCACTTTTTTCCTCCAAATTTTGGAGGAAAGTGGGGGGGTGTCTTATAGTCTGGTGGTAGAGACTAAAGGGTGCTTTACACGCTGCGACATCGCTAGCGATCTCGATAGCGATGTGACACGCCAGATCGCAGATACGATTTGCCAAGATCGCACATAGGTCGTTTTTGTAGCGCCAGTCACATGTGCGATCTCGGCAAATCGTATCTGCGAAATGGCGTGTCACATCGCTAACGAGATCGCTAGTGATGTCACAGCATGTAAAGCACCCTTAAGACTCCTTTCACATTGCGTTTTGCCTTACGTTCAAAGGTCCCGTCGGGGCATCCGTCCGAACCGCTCCTCCCCCACTCTGCAAAGCGTGTTTTGGACGCATGCGCCGGCAGGGCCATTCACTGTAATTGAGCTCATTACGTTAGCGTGTGCTCTGTTTTGTGCCATTTTTGCACATATACGTTTTCTGCAGACGGACACCCGAACGTAGTCGACTACGTTCTGGTGTCCACCTGCAGAAAACGTATATGTGCAAAAATGGCACAAAACAGAGCACACGCTAACGTAATGTGCTCAATTACAGTGAATGGCCCTGCCTGTACATGCGTCCGAAACACGCTTTGCAGAGTGGGGGAGGGGCGGTTCGGACGGTTGCTCCGACGGGACCTGTGAACGTAGGGAAAAACGCAATCTGAAAGGAGCCTAAGGCGGGCTTTGCACGTTGCGACATCACAAGCCGATGCTGCGATGTCGCACGCGATAGTCCCCGCCCCCGTCGCAGGTGCAATATCGTGTGATAGCTGGCGTAGCGAAAATTATCGGTACGCCAGCTTCACATGCACTCACCCGCCCTGCGACCGTCGCTCTGGCCGGCGACTCACCTCCTTCCTAAGGGGGCGGGTCATGCGGCGTCATAGCGACGTCACACGGCAGGCGGCCAATAGCGGCGGAGGGGCGGAGATGAGCAGGATGTAAACATCCCGCCCACCTCCTTCCTTCCGCATATCCTACGGAAGCCGCAGTGACGCCGGTAGGAGATGATCCTCGCTCCTGCGGCTTCACACATAGCGATGTGTGCTGCCGCAGGAGCGAGGAACAACATCAGACCGTCGCGTCAGCGTAATTATGGATTACGGCGACGCTGCACCGATGATACGATTACGACGATTTTGCGCTCGTTAATCGTATCATCTAGGCTTTACACAGTACGATGTCGCATGCGATGCCGGATGTGCGTCACTTTCAATTTGACCCCACCGAAATCGCACCTGCGATGTCGTAGTGTGCAAAGCCCGCCTAAGGCTGCTCAACTGTTCGGGTTGTGCACTCACACGTGTACACACACACCACACTACAGATCGCATCCACACACTCACCACATGCAGCGATATCGCTTGCTTCTCGGCGACGTAAGGACCTGCGACGCAGTGCACTGTGCGTTGAGCTTCCAGGACCTGTCCTGCATCACATGACCAGAAGCACTTGATATCACTGGATGTGGTGAGTGTGTGCGCGCGATTGTACTGGCATGTGCGATTTTGTGAGTGTATGCAATCGGATGTGTGAGTGTATGCTGTCTGATGTGGGTGTTCTGATGTGTGTGTTGTGATGTGTGAGTCAGCCAGACGAAGGGGAGGACGCCATGCAGCACAGAGATCACAGGGAGGAATGATATGGAATCTGATGTGTGTGTGTCTATATGAGTGTATGCTATCTGATGTGTGTTTGTAAGCTGTCTGATATGTGAGTGTGTGTTCTAATGTATGTTGGTTAGTCAGATGCAGGGGAGGACAGCGTGCTGCACAGAGATCACAGGGCGGAATGATAGGGAATCTGATGTGTGTGTGTGTGTGTGTGTGTGTGTGTGTGTGTCTATATGAGTGTATGCTGTCTGATGTGTGAGTATCGGACATATGCACGGGAGGACAGCGTGCTGCACAGAGATCCCAGGGAGGAATGATATGGAATCTGATGTGTGTGTGTGTGTGTGTGTGTGTGTGTGTGTGCTATCTGATGTGTGAGTGTGTGTTCTGATGTGTGAGTCGGACAGACGCAGGGGAGAACGGCATGCTGCACAGAGATCACAGGGAGGAATGATCTGGGAGCCACACAGACACCTGGGGCTGGTAAGTATGACAATCCTGGGAAGGGGGGGTCTGCTTTTTGCTTCAAATTTTTTTCCCTATTCTACACTTCTAAAACCTGGGTGCGTCTTATGGTCCGGTGCGTCTTATAGTCTGAAAGATACGATACCTTTAATTGACCCATTATAAACATTCTCCAACAACATAGGATATATATATATATATATATATATATATATATATATATATATATATATATATATATATAAAATGTTCCAGTTCAGAGACAACCCTCCTACCTGCACCAGTGACCCCACTCCTTCACATCTTTTTCGGTTCCTTTCTCTGGCTGTTACCATTACCACTCACCTAACTAAAATATGTACCCTCTCTCTCTTAGACCCGCAACACACATCCGTTTTTTTTGTACGTGTGCGGTACGTATTTGCACGTACCAGAGACACGGAGACACGGAGACCCATGTTATTCAATGGTAGATGGCACACACACGTAAAATCACACGGAACGTGTGTCCGTGTCGTAAGTACGTGTGTGCGCTTTATTACACGGACGACATGTCCATTTTTGGCCGGCAGCACGCAGGCACGAACCCGCTTTAGTCTATGGGTCCGTGCCTGCACGGACGGCACACGGAGTATGTCCGTGTTCAGCACGTATCGTCCGTGTCCGTTTTTCATCACGAAATCTGAAACACTTGTTACCAATCTATCAGGTCAATTGATGGCCATTAATTCTGGCGCCAAACATACATTTCCTGTCTCATTTGTACGCCAGACAGCAGCTGGGCACCTGTCCTCTTACTGCAGGGGAACTTTGAGCACAGAGAACACCACAGGTACTGAGCATGGCGCCCAGAATCGATACAGAGAGGCTGATTGGAGAAGTAGAGAGGCATCCAGAGCTGTGGGACACACGTGTTGATAGCTACCATGAAAGGTTAATGGTGGAACGAGCATGGATGGCTGTGGCAGAGGTAGTCTACCCTAGGAATGGATGGTCTCAATGTACCCCTGGAAGGAAAAATAGATATGGTGAGTATAGATATTTGCATTGCTTCTGTCTTTACCTACATGTGCACATTCTGTAGGCAGATTAGATCCATATTTGTATAGTTTGTTTGGCATGTATTAATGGGCCTGACTCATTTTGAGCTACACTGGAGACTCACAAACAGCAGAGTGTAGTTTTTTGGCCTTTTGAAGTATTCATTGCAGTTTTCTAGTAATGTCAGCATGTGTATATGTGGCCTGCAAAGCATTTTATGGATGTACAAAAGGCATTTCAGGGTGGTCAAGCAACAATTAAACATGTTTGAAATATATTTTTGTTTTCAATTTTGTGCTATTTCTATTGTAAATGTGCTGTGAAATGTCTATACATTTTGAGTTGTATTTTTATGTTTGGTTTATTATGCATGTCCCTTGGTGTCACCATGTCTGGAATGGTAACATTAATGTGTAGTGTGTAATGGGAAATCTGTGAGGAACATATGGCAATTCATGGGTTTATAGACATTTTGTTTCTCATGGCTTACTGGAGGTTTTTTTTTTTATTTTTGTAAGTAAAAAAGGAGATAAATGATTATACAGTGGTTTAATCTTTTTACTGGAGATCTTGTTTACTTTGTCATGCTTATTGTGTTATTATGTCACTATATGAGTGTCAGGGGTTGTTGTTTTCATACACAGGGATGTGTGTTCCAATTTATTTAAATTGCTGCAATACAAGAATAATGTTTTATTTTTTTATTGTTCAATTGTTATAATTTGCGACCTTATTATACAATTTTTTGTTTTTAAACAGTGGATCTTGTTAAACGGCGATGGCGCTCAGACTGTGACCAGTTCAGAAGAGAGTATAACCCAGTGGCCACCACAGCTGCGGCAGCCAAAAAGAAAAAATATGTCCATTATGAAAGACTCAGCTTCCTCATGTCCATTATGGAAGTACCAAAGTAAGTTTAAACCGTTACATCACATGGCGGGTTTTTTTTTAAATGCACACATTAATTGTTTTTTTTTTTCTTTCTTTCTTCAAAGTATAAAAAAAAAGCAACAATAAGAGGATAATGTCCTCCAAAAATCAAGTATTACTCACAGCAAGTTGGGCTGCAGTGTGTACATCCCCCTGGCCAAAAACTGATGCTCTAGCAGGATACAGCTAAACCCCCACTAAGTGAAGGCATCACAGGTGCAGGAGAAGCAGATCACACACACACCTTCATGGAATGGAGGGGAGGTGACTGCTAGATGATAAAACTGCACACAAGTGGCTTGCATAGAGCGCTGTTCACATGCAGATGACACAGTCACAAACCCGCAGCCTATTAGGTAACGCCCTTCTATTAGATCAGGCGGGCTGCCAAGCCGTACTCCACTGTATATCATGCACGGACAGACACTCTACAGTGCAAGGCCCAACAGAAAGGGGCCTGGCTGTATCCTGTACAAACAAAAAAATTGAGGTTTTTGTTGGTATTTATGGCCATAAAACGTAAGCCTACACCCTCGTCAAGGGACCTCATGTCTGTAGGTCCCTACACTAAATATAAAAAAAGCAACAATAAGAGGATAATGTCCTCCAAAAATCAAGTATTACTCACAGCAAGTTGGGCTGCAGTGTGTACATCGCCCTGGCCAAAAACTGATGCTCTAGCAGGATACAGCTAAACCCCCACTAAGTGAAGGCATCACAGGTGCAGGAGAAGCAGATCACACACACACCTTCATGGAATGGAGGGGAGGTGACTGCTAGATGATAAAACTGCACACAAGTGGCTTGCATAGAGCGCTGTTCACATGCAGATGACACAGTCACAAACCCGCAGCCTATTAGGTAACGCCCTTCTATTAGATCAGGCGGGCTGCCAAGCCGTACTCCACTGTATATCATGCACGGACAGACACTCTACAGTGCAAGGCCCAACAGAAAGGGGCCTGGCTGTATCCTGTACAAACAAAAAAATTGAGGTTTTTGTTGGTATTTATGGCCATAAAACGTAAGCCTACACCCTCGTCAAGGGACCTCATGTCTGTAGGTCCCTACACTAAATATAAAAAAAGCAACAATAAGAGGATAATGTCCTCCAAAAATCAAGTATTACTCACAGCAAGTTGGGCTGCAGTGTGTACATCGCCCTGGCCAAAAACTGATGCTCTAGCAGGATACAGCTAAACCCCCACTAAGTGAAGGCATCACAGGTGCAGGAGAAGCAGATCACACACACACCTTCATGGAATGGAGGGGAGGTGACTGCTAGATGATAAAACTGCACACAAGTGGCTTGCATAGAGCGCTGTTCACATGCAGATGACACAGTCACAAACCCGCAGCCTATTAGGTAACGCCCTTCTATTAGATCAGGCGGGCTGCCAAGCCGTACTCCACTGTATATCATGCACGGACAGACACTCTACAGTGCAAGGCCCAACAGAAAGGGGCCTGGCTGTATCCTGTACAAACAAAAAAATTGAGGTTTTTGTTGGTATTTATGGCCATAAAACGTAAGCCTACACCCTCGTCAAGGGACCTCATGTCTGTAGGTCCCTACACTAAATATAAAAAAAGCAACAATAAGAGGATAATGTCCTCCAAAAATCAAGTATTACTCACAGCAAGTTGGGCTGCAGTGTGTACATCGCCCTGGCCAAAAACTGATGCTCTAGCAGGATACAGCTAAACCCCCACTAAGTGAAGGCATCACAGGTGCAGGAGAAGCAGATCACACACACACCTTCATGGAATGGAGGGGAGGTGACTGCTAGATGATAAAACTGCACACAAGTGGCTTGCATAGAGCGCTGTTCACATGCAGATGACACAGTCACAAACCCGCAGCCTATTAGGTAACGCCCTTCTATTAGATCAGGCGGGTTTAGCTGTATCCTGCTAGAGCATCAGTTTTTGGCCAGGGCGATGTACACACTGCAGCCCAACTTGCTGTGAGTAATACTTGATTTTTGGAGGACATTATCCTCTTATTGTTGCTTTTTTTATATTTAGTGTAGGGACCTACAGACATGAGGTCCCTTGACGAGGGTGTAGGCTTACGTTTTATGGCCATAAATACCAACAAAAACCTCAATTTTTTTGTTTGTACAGGATACAGCCAGGCCCCTTTCTGTTGGGCCTTGCACTGTAGAGTGTCTGTCCGTGCATGATATACAGTGGAGTACGGCTTGGCAGCCCGCCTGATCTAATAGAAGGGCGTTACCTAATAGGCTGCGGGTTTGTGACTGTGTCATCTGCATGTGAACAGCGCTCTATGCAAGCCACTTGTGTGCAGTTTTATCATCTAGCAGTCACCTCCCCTCCATTCCATGAAGGTGTGTGTGTGATCTGCTTCTCCTGCACCTGTGATGCCTTCACTTAGTGGGGGTTTAGCTGTATCCTGCTAGAGCATCAGTTTTTGGCCAGGGCGATGTACACACTGCAGCCCAACTTGCTGTGAGTAATACTTGATTTTTGGAGGACATTATCCTCTTATTGTTGCTTTTTTTATATTTAGTGTAGGGACCTACAGACATGAGGTCCCTTGACGAGGGTGTAGGCTTACGTTTTATGGCCATAAATACCAACAAAAACCTCAATTTTTTTGTTTGTACAGGATACAGCCAGGCCCCTTTCTGTTGGGCCTTGCACTGTAGAGTGTCTGTCCGTGCATGATATACAGTGGAGTACGGCTTGGCAGCCCGCCTGATCTAATAGAAGGGCGTTACCTAATAGGCTGCGGGTTTGTGACTGTGTCATCTGCATGTGAACAGCGCCCTATGCAAGCCACTTGTGTGCAGTTTTATCATCTAGCAGTCACCTCCCCTCCATTCCATGAAGGTGTGTGTGTGATCTGCTTCTCCTGCACCTGTGATGCCTTCACTTAGTGGGGGTTTAGCTGTATCCTGCTAGAGCATCAGTTTTTGGCCAGGGCGATGTACACACTGCAGCCCAACTTGCTGTGAGTAATACTTGATTTTTGGAGGACATTATCCTCTTATTGTTGCTTTTTTTATATTTAGTGTAGGGACCTACAGACATGAGGTCCCTTGACGAGGGTGTAGGCTTACGTTTTATGGCCATAAATACCAACAAAAACCTCAATTTTTTTGTTTGTACAGGATACAGCCAGGCCCCTTTCTGTTGGGCCTTGCACTGTAGAGTGTCTGTCCGTGCATGATATACAGTGGAGTACGGCTTGGCAGCCCGCCTGATCTAATAGAAGGGCGTTACCTAATAGGCTGCGGGTTTGTGACTGTGTCATCTGCATGTGAACAGCGCTCTATGCAAGCCACTTGTGTGCAGTTTTATCATCTAGCAGTCACCTCCCCTCCATTCCATGAAGGTGTGTGTGTGATCTGCTTCTCCTGCACCTGTGATGCCTTCACTTAGTGGGGGTTTAGCTGTATCCTGCTAGAGCATCAGTTTTTGGCCAGGGCGATGTACACACTGCAGCCCAACTTGCTGTGAGTAATACTTTCTTCAAAGTACAGAGGATAATCTAGAAGATAGTGAGGAAGCCCAGTCAGCAGTATTAACAGCGACCTCTGCTTCCGAGATGGAGCCTACCTCATATCAACCACCAACAATCCCCAACACCAGCCAGCCAGACGCAGAAGAAATGTCCTCTGATTTGGGAACAAGTCAATCCACTAATGTAATTCCAGGCCAGTCTACAGGGCAACAAAGTGGCCCTTCACCAGTTCTTGCAGAGAGTAGTCCACAGCAACATGCAGGTACACAGCCAAGAATAACAACTAATACCATGCGCACAGTAGCCCAATCTATCCGTGGTCGCAGACATAGGCGTTATGAAGATTTACATTCTCTGCCAGATATCATTGATACCAGAATAATACACATGATGAATTCACTGATACCAGAGAGTGATGGAGAGAGATTTTGCTGCTCCCTTTCTCCCTCTCTTGCATTGGTTCATGCTGATAGGCAGGATAGATTGAAGGCGTCCTTAATAACACTAATATCTGCTACCCAACGTGAGCCAGAAACCATATATTGTTTTGAAGTGATAGAGCAATGGAGAGCTAATCCACGTGGTCCACACACAAACACAACCCAACAAACTGTGGAAACCCAAACTGATGAACATTACTCTAATTTTCAACTAAATCCTGTAGTGCAACAAACACATATACAGTGTCCATCTTCTTCTATGGGAAGTGATGTACAAATTAGGCCAACAATTGTCCCACACCAAACAGGTACATTAATGACACAAAGGCCATCTCAACAGCCATCATTTGTCCCACAAGTACCCCAACAGACACCAATGCAAACCTCTTTTAACTATCCTAGTATTGTTAGTAATGTTCATAGACTACCTCAAAAGTTTCAACAACCAACATCCTACCATGTTCCTAATAATCCACAACAGCACTTTCAACATCAGACTTACCCAACTAACTTCACATACACACATACTCAGCCTCTTCCAACACATCAATATGTACCACCTACACTTGGTCTTCCATCTGCTCAAACAACTGCATCATTATTTGTTCCAAGTACAACAACTGTTACTAGTGGAAACACTGATCAGTCACTCACTACAACATCTAGTGTTGGGCAGCAAACATATTCTGTAGGTGTCAATGCAATGGAGACTACACAGGAAAGCATCACTAGCCTAGAGGATTTAGTTGAATCATAATGTGATATTGTATGTATTATTTTACATTTTGGTATGTTTTCTAGGGTATTGCTGGTCGGAAAACATTTCAAAATGTAACACATTACTTACTCTATATGCATGGGGTCATATTTGTGTTTTCCTTTCCAAAGATTCAATAGAAATTACTTTATCACTTCCAAAACATTACCTGCCTGTTAGAATGTTGCCTTGCTCTGGACATGTTGTTTGGACCATCTATTAGAAAAAACTGGGTTTAGGGAAAAAATGCATGCACATAAACTACTACACTAACATTCAGACACCTTTATTATTAAAAATCCAGCCACTATGCAGTATCTGCATATGGTCTGGTCCCATACTTGTATTCCAATAGTGTCAAACAAATTATGTTTGCGTGACATTATTGCATAATACAGTATGGTGTTTTGTATGGGCTAATGTCCCTGACAAAATTCTGTAAAAAAATAATAGAATACAGGGTGTTTTGCAAAAGATAACAGACATACATAGGTTCAATAAAAAATCTGGACTAATTTTTTCAAATCCTATTTGCCATATTTTTATTAGTCATGTACATTCAGTAGTACTGTTACTTGCAAAACAAAAATTCCTGATTTTATAGCAATAAAGTTAAATCACAATAGCTTATTGGGACCACAAACACAACCAACCAACAAAAAAACCCACAAATTATACCTATGTATGGTCATTTTCTCTTTTGTATTACATATGTGTTTGTGATTATGTAACCAAGTGATAAAAAACACTATAACAATGTCAAATTTATACATGACTATGGCGATTTAAACTAAAATAATCTTTAAACTGATTCCTCACTTGTAGACCAGAAGTGGACACATTGGTTCTAACACTACCATTCTTTACAAATAAGAAAAAACAAAAAGCCAGCACTAAATGTGCACTTCAGCACTAAACATTCCAAACTGTACTTATTATAAAAATTTTTGAGATTTTTGGCATAAAATTGCAATTTCTTGAGCTGCCTCGCCACGTCACGGCAAATCTCATTTGAGGCAGTCCTACACTAAAATATTTTTATAAAATGTGCCATACGGCCTCACATATGAATAGTAGAACTGCTCTTAGGAGCACTCACCTGGTCTATTTCAATCCCGTACCCATGACTGAGTCATGGCTGTGGGCGGGACAGGTCCAAGCAAATGCTGCATGAAGTAAATAGCCTGTGGACAAGGCCTGATGACTTAATGTGAACAGTCACCAACCGCCAAAATCTAGACAGATGGAATACATCCCAAATTGGGGTGCATAGCAAGGTGGAGGTCAACCACCGACCAATTCAATGAAGAAAAAACAAAAAGCCAGCACTAAATGTGCACTTCAGCACTAAACATTCCAAACTGTACTTATTATAAAAAAATTTGAGATTTTTGGCAAAAAATTGCAATTTCTTGAGCTGCCTCGCCACGTCACGGCAAATCTCATTTGAGGCAGTCCTACACTAAAATATTTTTATAAAATGTGCCATACGGCCTCACATATGAATAGTAGAACTGCTCTTAGCAGCACTCACCTGGTCTATTTCAATCCCGTACCCATGACTGAGTCATGGCTGTGGGCGGGACAGGTCCAAGCAAATGCTGCATGAAGTAAATAGCCTGTGGACAAGGCCTGATGACTTAATGTGAACAGTCACCAACCGCCAAAATCTAGACAGATGGAATACATCCCAAATTGGGGTGCATAGCAAGGTGGAGGTCAACCACCGACCAATTCAATGAAGAAAAAACAAAAAGCCAGCACTAAATGTGCACTTCAGCACTAAACATTCCAAACTGTACTTATTATAAAAAATTTTGAGATTTTTGGCAAAAAATTGCAATTTCTTGAGCTGCCTCGCCACGTCACGGCAAATCTCATTTGAGGCAGTCCTACACTAAAATATTTTTATAAAATGTGCCATACGGCCTCACATATGAATAGTAGAACTGCTCTTAGCAGCACTCACCTGGTCTATTTCAATCCCGTACCCATGACTGAGTCATGGCTGTGGGCGGGACAGGTCCAAGCAAATGCTGCATAAAGTAAATAGCCTGTGGACAAGGCCTGATGACTTAATGTGAACAGTCACCAACCGCCAAAATCTAGACAGATGGAATACATCCCAAATTGGGGTGCATAGCAAGGTGGAGGTCAACCACCGACCAATTCAATGAAGAAAAAACAAAAAGCCAGCACTAAATGTGCACTTCAGCACTAAACATTCCAAACTGTACTTATTATAAAAATTTTTGAGATTTTTGGCAAAAAATTGCAATTTCTTGAGCTGCCTCGCCACGTCACGGCAAATCTCATTTGAGGCAGTCCTACACTAAAATATTTTTATAAAATGTGCCATACGGCCTCACATATGAATAGTAGAACTGCTCTTAGCAGCACTCACCTGGTCTATTTCAATCCCGTACCCATGACTGAGTCATGGCTGTGGGCGGGACAGGTCCAAGCAAATGCTGCATGAAGTAAATAGCCTGTGGACAAGGCCTGATGACTTAATGTGAACAGTCACCAACCGCCAAAATCTAGACAGATGGAATACATCCCAAATTGGGGTGCATAGCAAGGTGGAGGTCAACCACCGACCAATTCAATGAAGAAAAAACAAAAAGCCAGCACTAAATGTGCACTTCAGCACTAAACATTCCAAACTGTACTTATTATAAAAAATTTTGAGATTTTTGGCAAAAAATTGCAATTTCTTGAGCTGCCTCGCCACGTCACGGCAAATCTCATTTGAGGCAGTCCTACACTAAAATATTTTTATAAAATGTGCCATACGGCCTCACATATGAATAGTAGAACTGCTCTTAGCAGCACTCACCTGGTCTATTTCAATCCCGTACCCATGACTGAGTCATGGCTGTGGGCGGGACAGGTCCAAGCAAATGCTGCATGAAGTAAATAGCCTGTGGACAAGGCCTGATGACTTAATGTGAACAGTCACCAACCGCCAAAATCTAGACAGATGGAATACATCCCAAATTGGGGTGCATAGCAAGGTGGAGGTCAACCACCGACCAATTCAATGAAGAAAAAACAAAAAGCCAGCACTAAATGTGCACTTCAGCACTAAACATTCCAAACTGTACTTATTATAAAAATTTTTGAGATTTTTGGCAAAAAATTGCAATTTCTTGAGCTGCCTCGCCACGTCACGGCAAATCTCATTTGAGGCAGTCCTACACTAAAATATTTTTATATAATGTGCCATACGGCCTCACATATGAATAGTAGAACTGCTCTTAGCAGCACTCACCTGGTCTATTTCAATCCCGTACCCATGACTGAGTCATGGCTGTGGGCGGGACAGGTCCAAGCAAATGCTGCATGAAGTAAATAGCCTGTGGACAAGGCCTGATGACTTAATGTGAACAGTCACCAACCGCCAAAATCTAGACAGATGGAATACATCCCAAATTGGGGTGCATAGCAAGGTGGAGGTCAACCACCGACCAATTCAATGAAGAAAAAACAAAAAGCCAGCACTAAATGTGCACTTCAGCACTAAACATTCCAAACTGTACTTATTATAAAAAATTTTGAGATTTTTGGCAAAAAATTGCAATTTCTTGAGCTGCCTCGCCACGTCACGGCAAATCTCATTTGAGGCAGTCCTACACTAAAATATTTTTATAAAATGTGCCATACGGCCTCACATATGAATAGTAGAACTGCTCTTAGCAGCACTCACCTGGTCTATTTCAATCCCGTACCCATGACTGAGTCATGGCTGTGGGCGGGACAGGTCCAAGCAAATGCTGCATGAAGTAAATAGCCTGTGGACAAGGCCTGATGACTTAATGTGAACAGTCACCAACCGCCAAAATCTAGACAGATGGAATACATCCCAAATTGGGGTGCATAGCAAGGTGGAGGTCAACCACCGACCAATTCAATGAAGAAAAAACAAAAAGCCAGCACTAAATGTGCACTTCAGCACTAAACATTCCAAACTGTACTTATTATAAAAAATTTTGAGATTTTTGGCAAAAAATTGCAATTTCTTGAGCTGACTCGCCACGTCACGGCAAATCTCATTTGAGGCAGTCCTACACTAAAATATTTTTATAAAATGTGCCATACGGCCTCACATATGAATAGTAGAACTGCTCTTAGGAGCACTCACCTGGTCTATTTCAATCCCGTACCCATGACTGAGTCATGGCTGTGGGCGGGACAGGTCCAAGCAAATGCTGCATGAAGTAAATAGCCTGTGGACAAGGCCTGATGACTTAATGTGAACAGTCACCAACCGCCAAAATCTAGACAGATGGAATACATCCCAAATTGGGGTGCATAGCAAGGTGGAGGTCAACCACCGACCAATTCAATGAAGAAAAAACAAAAAGCCAGCACTAAATGTGCACTTCAGCACTAAACATTCCAAACTGTACTTATTATAAAAATTTTTGAGATTTTTGGCAAAAAAGTGCAATTTCTTGAGCTGCCTCGCCACGTCACGGCAAATCTCATTTGAGGCAGTCCTACACTAAAATATTTTTATAAAATGTGCCATACGGCCTCACATATGAATAGTAGAACTGCTCTTAGCAGCACTCACCTGGTCTATTTCAATCCCGTACCCATGACTGAGTCATGGCTGTGGGCGGGACAGGTCCAAGCAAATGCTGCATGAAGTAAATAGCCTGTGGACAAGGCCTGATGACTTAATGTGAACAGTCACCAACCGCCAAAATCTAGACAGATGGAATACATCCCAAATTGGGGTGCATAGCAAGGTGGAGGTCAACCACCGACCAATTCAATGAAGAAAAAACAAAAAGCCAGCACTAAATGTGCACTTCAGCACTAAACATTCCAAACTGTACTTATTATAAAAATTTTTGAGATTTTTGGCAAAAAAGTGCAATTTCTTGAGCTGCCTCGCCACGTCACGGCAAATCTCATTTGAGGCAGTCCTACACTAAAATATTTTTATAAAATGTGCCATACGGCCTCACATATGAATAGTAGAACTGCTCTTAGCAGCACTCACCTGGTCTATTTCAATCCCGTACCCATGACTGAGTCATGGCTGTGGGCGGGACAGGTCCAAGCAAATGCTGCATAAAGTAAATAGCCTGTGGACAAGGCCTGATGACTTAATGTGAACAGTCACCAACCGCCAAAATCTAGACAGATGGAATACATCCCAAATTGGGGTGCATAGCAAGGTGGAGGTCAACCACCGACCAATTCAATGAAGAAAAAACAAAAAGCCAGCACTAAATGTGCACTTCAGCACTAAACATTCCAAACTGTACTTATTATAAAAAATTTTGAGATTTTTGGCAAAAAATTGCAATTTCTTGAGCTGCCTCGCCACGTCACGGCAAATCTCATTTGAGGCAGTCCTACACTAAAATATTTTTATAAAATGTGCCATACGGCCTCACATATGAATAGTAGAACTGCTCTTAGCAGCACTCACCTGGTCTATTTCAATCCCGTACCCATGACTGAGTCATGGCTGTGGGCGGGACAGGTCCAAGCAAATGCTGCATGAAGTAAATAGCCTGTGGACAAGGCCTGATGACTTAATGTGAACAGTCACCAACCGCCAAAATCTAGACAGATGGAATACATCCCAAATTGGGGTGCATAGCAAGGTGGAGGTCAACCACCGACCAATTCAATGAAGAAAAAACAAAAAGCCAGCACTAAATGTGCACTTCAGCACTAAACATTCCAAACTGTACTTATTATAAAAAATTTTGAGATTTTTGGCAAAAAATTGCAATTTCTTGAGCTGCCTCGCCACGTCACGGCAAATCTCATTTGAGGCAGTCCTACACTAAAATATTTTTATAAAATGTGCCATACGGCCTCACATATGAATAGTAGAACTGCTCTTAGCAGCACTCACCTGGTCTATTTCAATCCCGTACCCATGACTGAGTCATGGCTGTGGGCGGGACAGGTCCAAGCAAATGCTGCATGAAGTAAATAGCCTGTGGACAAGGCCTGATGACTTAATGTGAACAGTCACCAACCGCCAAAATCTAGACAGATGGAATACATCCAAAATTGGGGTGCATAGCAAGGTGGAGGTCAACCACCGACCAATTCAATGAAGAAAAAACAAAAAGCCAGCACTAAATGTGCACTTCAGCACTAAACATTCCAAACTGTACTTATTATAAAAAATTTTGAGATTTTTGGCAAAAAATTGCAATTTCTTGAGCTGCCTCGCCACGTCACGGCAAATCTCATTTGAGGCAGTCCTACACTAAAATATTTTTATAAAATGTGCCATACGGCCTCACATATGAATAGTAGAACTGCTCTTAGCAGCACTCACCTGGTCTATTTCAATCCCGTACCCATGACTGAGTCATGGCTGTGGGCGGGACAGGTCCAAGCAAATGCTGCATGAAGTAAATAGCCTGTGGACAAGGCCTGATGACTTAATGTGAACAGTCACCAACCGCCAAAATCTAGACAGATGGAATACATCCCAAATTGGGGTGCATAGCAAGGTGGAGGTCAACCACCGACCAATTCAATGAAGAAAAAACAAAAAGCCAGCACTAAATGTGCACTTCAGCACTAAACATTCCAAACTGTACTTATTATAAAAATTTTTGAGATTTTTGGCAAAAAATTGCAATTTCTTGAGCTGCCTCGCCACGTCACGGCAAATCTCATTTGAGGCAGTCCTACACTAAAATATTTTTATAAAATGTGCCATACGGCCTCACATATGAATAGTAGAACTGCTCTTAGCAGCACTCACCTGGTCTATTTCAATCCCGTACCCATGACTGAGTCATGGCTGTGGGCGGGACAGGTCCAAGCAAATGCTGCATGAAGTAAATAGCCTGTGGACAAGGCCTGATGACTTAATGTGAACAGTCACCAACCGCCAAAATCTAGACAGATGGAATACATCCCAAATTGGGGTGCATAGCAAGGTGGAGGTCAACCACCGACCAATTCAATGAAGAAAAAACAAAAAGCCAGCACTAAATGTGCACTTCAGCACTAAACATTCCAAACTGTACATATTATAAACATTTTTGAGATTTTTGGCAAAAAATTGCAATTTCTTGAGCTGCCTCGCCACGTCACGACAAATCTCATTTGAGGCAGTCCTACACTAAAATATTTTTATAAAATGTGCCATACGGCCTCACATATGAATAGTAGAACTGCTCTTAGCAGCACTCACCTGGTCTATTTCAATCCCGTACCCATGACTGAGTCATGGCTGTGGGCGGGACAGGTCCAAGCAAATGCTGCATGAAGTAAATAGCCTGTGGACAAGGCCTGATGACTTAATGTGAACAGTCACCAACCGCCAAAATCTAGACAGATGGAATACATCCCAAATTGGGGTGCATAGCAAGGTGGAGGTCAACCACCGACCAATTCAATGAAGAAAAAACAAAAAGCCAGCACTAAATGTGCACTTCAGCACTAAACATTCCAAACTGTACTTATAAAAATTTTTGAGATTTTTGGCAAAAAATTGCAATTTCTTGAGCTACCTCGCCACGTCACGGCAAATCTCATTTGAGGCAGTCCTACACTAAAATATTTTTATAAAATGTGCCATACGGCCTCACATATGAATAGTAGAACTGCTCTTAGCAGCACTCACCTGGTCTATTTCAATCCCGTACCCATGACTGGGTCATGGCTGTGGGCGGGACAGGTCCAAGCAAATGCTGCATGAAGTAAATAGCCTGTGGACAAGGCCTGATGACTTAATGTGAACAGTCACCAACCGCCAAAATCTAGACAGATGGAATACATCCCAAATTGGGGTGCATAGCAAGGTGGAGGTCAACCACCGACCAATTCAATGAAGAAAAAACAAAAAGCCAGCACTAAATGTGCACTTCAGCACTAAACATTCCAAACTGTACTTATTATAAAAATTTTTGAGATTTTTGGCAAAAAATTGCAATTTCTTGAGCTGCCTCGCCACGTCACGGCAAATCTCATTTGAGGCAGTCCTACACTAAAATATTTTTATAAAATGTGCCATACGGCCTCACATATGAATAGTAGAACTGCTCTTAGCAGCACTCACCTGGTCTATTTCAATCCCGTACCCATGACTGAGTCATGGCTGTGGGCGGGACAGGTCCAAGCAAATGCTGCATGAAGTAAATAGCCTGTGGACAAGGCCTGATGACTTAATGTGAACAGTCACCAACCGCCAAAATCTAGACAGATGGAATACATCCCAAATTGGGGTGCATAGCAAGGTGGAGGTCAACCACCGACCAATTCAATGAAGAAAAAACAAAAAGCCAGCACTAAATGTGCACTTCAGCACTAAACATTCCAAACTGTACTTATTATAAAAAATTTTGAGATTTTTGGCAAAAAATTGCAATTTCTTGAGCTGCCTCGCCACGTCACGGCAAATCTCATTTGAGGCAGTCCTACACTAAAATATTTTTATAAAATGTGCCATACGGCCTCACATATGAATAGTAGAACTGCTCTTAGCAGCACTCACCTGGTCTATTTCAATCCCGTACCCATGACTGAGTCATGGCTGTGGGCGGGACAGGTCCAAGCAAATGCTGCATGAAGTAAATAGCCTGTGGACAAGGCCTGATGACTTAATGTGAACAGTCACCAACCGCCAAAATCTAGACAGATGGAATACATCCCAAATTGGGGTGCATAGCAAGGTGGAGGTCAACCACCGACCAATTCAATGAAGAAAAAACAAAAAGCCAGCACTAAATGTGCACTTCAGCACTAAACATTCCAAACTGTACTTATTATAAAAATTTTTGAGATTTTTGGCAAAAAATTGCAATTTCTTGAGCTGCCTCGCCACGTCACGGCAAATCTCATTTGAGGCAGTCCTACACTAAAATATTTTTATAAAATGTGCCATACGGCCTCACATATGAATAGTAGAACTGCTCTTAGCAGCACTCACCTGGTCTATTTCAATCCCGTACCCATGACTGAGTCATGGCTGTGGGCGGGACAGGTCCAAGCAAATGCTGCATGAAGTAAATAGCCTGTGGACAAGGCCTGATGACTTAATGTGAACAGTCACCAACCGCCAAAATCTAGACATATGGAATACATCCCAAATTGGGGTGCATAGCAAGGTGGAGGTCAACCACCGACCAATTCAATGAAGAAAAAACAAAAAGCCAGCACTAAATGTGCACTTCAGCACTAAACATTCCAAACTGTACTTATTATAAAAAATTTTGAGATTTTTGGCAAAAAATTGCAATTTCTTGAGCTGCCTCGCCACGTCACGGCAAATCTCATTTGAGGCAGTCCTACACTAAAATATTTTTATAAAATGTGCCATACGGCCTCACATATGAATAGTAGAACTGCTCTTAGCAGCACTCACCTGGTCTATTTCAATCCCGTACCCATGACTGAGTCATGGCTGTGGGCGGGACAGGTCCAAGCAAATGCTGCATGAAGTAAATAGCCTGTGGACAAGGCCTGATGACTTAATGTGAACAGTCACCAACCGCCAAAATCTAGACAGATGGAATACATCCCAAATTGGGGTGCATAGCAAGGTGGAGGTCAACCACCGACCAATTCAATGAAGAAAAAACAAAAAGCCAGCACTAAATGTGCACTTCAGCACTAAACATTCCAAACTGTACTTATTATAAAAAATTTTGAGATTTTTGGCAAAAAATTGCAATTTCTTGAGCTGCCTCGCCACGTCACGGCAAATCTCATTTGAGGCAGTCCTACACTAAAATATTTTTATAAAATGTGCCATACGGCCTCACATATGAATAGTAGAACTGCTCTTAGCAGCACTCACCTGGTCTATTTCAATCCCGTACCCATGACTGAGTCATGGCTGTGGGCGGGACAGGTCCAAGCAAATGCTGCATGAAGTAAATAGCCTGTGGACAAGGCCTGATGACTTAATGTGAACAGTCACCAACCGCCAAAATCTAGACAGATGGAATACATCCCAAATTGGGGTGCATAGCAAGGTGGAGGTCAACCACCGACCAATTCAATGAAGAAAAAACAAAAAGCCAGCACTAAATGTGCACTTCAGCACTAAACATTCCAAACTGTACTTATTATAAAAAATTTTGAGATTTTTGGCAAAAAATTGCAATTTCTTGAGCTGCCTCGCCACGTCACGGCAAATCTCATTTGAGGCAGTCCTACACTAAAATATTTTTATAAAATGTGCCATACGGCCTCACATATGAATAGTAGAACTGCTCTTAGCAGCACTCACCTGGTCTATTTCAATCCCGTACCCATGACTGAGTCATGGCTGTGGGCGGGACAGGTCCAAGCAAATACTGCATGAAGTAAATAGCCTGTGGACAAGGCCTGATGACTTAATGTGAACAGTCACCAACCGCCAAAATCTAGACAGATGGAATACATCCCAAATTGGGGTGCATAGCAAGGTGGAGGTCAACCACCGACCAATTCAATGAAGAAAAAACAAAAAGCCAGCACTAAATGTGCACTTCAGCACTAAACATTCCAAACTGTACTTATTATAAAAAATTTTGAGATTTTTGGCAAAAAATTGCAATTTCTTGAGCTGCCTCGCCACGTCACGGCAAATCTCATTTGAGGCAGTCCTACACTAAAATATTTTTATAAAATGTGCCATACGGCCTCACATATGAATAGTAGAACTGCTCTTAGCAGCACTCACCTGGTCTATTTCAATCCCGTACCCATGACTGAGTCATGGCTGTGGGCGGGACAGGTCCAAGCAAATGCTGCATGAAGTAAATAGCCTGTGGACAAGGCCTGATGACTTAATGTGAACAGTCACCAACCGCCAAAATCTAGACAGATGGAATACATCCCAAATTGGGGTGCATAGCAAGGTGGAGGTCAACCACCGACCAATTCAATGAAGAAAAAACAAAAAGCCAGCACTAAATGTGCACTTCAGCACTAAACATTCCAAACTGTACTTATTATAAAAATTTTTGAGATTTTTGGCAAAAAATTGCAATTTCTTGAGCTGCCTCGCCACGTCACGGCAAATCTCATTTGAGGCAGTCCTACACTAAAATATTTTTATATAATGTGCCATACGGCCTCACATATGAATAGTAGAACTGCTCTTAGCAGCACTCACCTGGTCTATTTCAATCCCGTACCCATGACTGAGTCATGGCTGTGGGCGGGACAGGTCCAAGCAAATGCTGCATGAAGTAAATAGCCTGTGGACAAGGCCTGATGACTTAATGTGAACAGTCACCAACCGCCAAAATCTAGACAGATGGAATACATCCCAAATTGGGGTGCATAGCAAGGTGGAGGTCAACCACCGACCAATTCAATGAAGAAAAAACAAAAAGCCAGCACTAAATGTGCACTTCAGCACTAAACATTCCAAACTGTACTTATTATAAAAAATTTTGAGATTTTTGGCAAAAAATTGCAATTTCTTGAGCTGCCTCGCCACGTCACGGCAAATCTCATTTGAGGCAGTCCTACACTAAAATATTTTTATAAAATGTGCCATACGGCCTCACATATGAATAGTAGAACTGCTCTTAGCAGCACTCACCTGGTCTATTTCAATCCCGTACCCATGACTGAGTCATGGCTGTGGGCGGGACAGGTCCAAGCAAATGCTGCATGAAGTAAATAGCCTGTGGACAAGGCCTGATGACTTAATGTGAACAGTCACCAACCGCCAAAATCTAGACAGATGGAATACATCCCAAATTGGGGTGCATAGCAAGGTGGAGGTCAACCACCGACCAATTCAATGAAGAAAAAACAAAAAGCCAGCACTAAATGTGCACTTCAGCACTAAACATTCCAAACTGTACTTATTATAAAAAATTTTGAGATTTTTGGCAAAAAATTGCAATTTCTTGAGCTGCCTCGCCACGTCACGGCAAATCTCATTTGAGGCAGTCCTACACTAAAATATTTTTATAAAATGTGCCATACGGCCTCACATATGAATAGTAGAACTGCTCTTAGCAGCACTCACCTGGTCTATTTCAATCCCGTACCCATGACTGAGTCATGGCTGTGGGCGGGACAGGTCCAAGCAAATGCTGCATGAAGTAAATAGCCTGTGGACAAGGCCTGATGACTTAATGTGAACAGTCACCAACCGCCAAAATCTAGACAGATGGAATACATCCCAAATTGGGGTGCATAGCAAGGTGGAGGTCAACCACCGACCAATTCAATGAAGAAAAAACAAAAAGCCAGCACTAAATGTGCACTTCAGCACTAAACATTCCAAACTGTACTTATTATAAAAATTTTTGAGATTTTTGGCAAAAAATTGCAATTTCTTGAGCTGCCTCGCCACGTCACGGCAAATCTCATTTGAGGCAGTCCTACACTAAAATATTTTTATAAAATGTGCCATACGGCCTCACATATGAATAGTAGAACTGCTCTTAGCAGCACTCACCTGGTCTATTTCAATCCCGTACCCATGACTGAGTCATGGCTGTGGGCGGGACAGGTCCAAGCAAATGCTGCATGAAGTAAATAGCCTGTGGACAAGGCCTGATGACTTAATGTGAACAGTCACCAACCGCCAAAATCTAGACAGATGGAATACATCCCAAATTGGGGTGCATAGCAAGGTGGAGGTCAACCACCGACCAATTCAATGAAGAAAAAACAAAAAGCCAGCACTAAATGTGCACTTCAGCACTAAACATTCCAAACTGTACTTATTATAAAAATTTTTGAGATTTTTGGCATAAAATTGCAATTTCTTGAGCTGCCTCGCCACGTCACGGCAAATCTCATTTGAGGCAGTCCTACACTAAAATATTTTTATAAAATGTGCCATACGGCCTCACATATGAATAGTAGAACTGCTCTTAGGAGCACTCACCTGGTCTATTTCAATCCCGTACCCATGACTGAGTCATGGCTGTGGGCGGGACAGGTCCAAGCAAATGCTGCATGAAGTAAATAGCCTGTGGACAAGGCCTGATGACTTAATGTGAACAGTCACCAACCGCCAAAATCTAGACAGATGGAATACATCCCAAATTGGGGTGCATAGCAAGGTGGAGGTCAACCACCGACCAATTCAATGAAGAAAAAACAAAAAGCCAGCACTAAATGTGCACTTCAGCACTAAACATTCCAAACTGTACTTATTATAAAAATTTTTGAGATTTTTGGCAAAAAAGTGCAATTTCTTGAGCTGCCTCGCCACGTCACGGCAAATCTCATTTGAGGCAGTCCTACACTAAAATATTTTTATAAAATGTGCCATACGGCCTCACATATGAATAGTAGAACTGCTCTTAGCAGCACTCACCTGGTCTATTTCAATCCCGTACCCATGACTGAGTCATGGCTGTGGGCGGGACAGGTCCAAGCAAATGCTGCATAAAGTAAATAGCCTGTGGACAAGGCCTGATGACTTAATGTGAACAGTCACCAACCGCCAAAATCTAGACAGATGGAATACATCCCAAATTGGGGTGCATAGCAAGGTGGAGGTCAACCACCGACCAATTCAATGAAGAAAAAACAAAAAGCCAGCACTAAATGTGCACTTCAGCACTAAACATTCCAAACTGTACTTATTATAAAAAATTTTGAGATTTTTGGCAAAAAATTGCAATTTCTTGAGCTGCCTCGCCACGTCACGGCAAATCTCATTTGAGGCAGTCCTACACTAAAATATTTTTATAAAATGTGCCATACGGCCTCACATATGAATAGTAGAACTGCTCTTAGCAGCACTCACCTGGTCTATTTCAATCCCGTACCCATGACTGAGTCATGGCTGTGGGCGGGACAGGTCCAAGCAAATGCTGCATGAAGTAAATAGCCTGTGGACAAGGCCTGATGACTTAATGTGAACAGTCACCAACCGCCAAAATCTAGACAGATGGAATACATCCCAAATTGGGGTGCATAGCAAGGTGGAGGTCAACCACCGACCAATTCAATGAAGAAAAAACAAAAAGCCAGCACTAAATGTGCACTTCAGCACTAAACATTCCAAACTGTACTTATTATAAAATTTTTTGAGATTTTTGGCAAAAAATTGCAATTTCTTGAGCTGCCTCGCCACGTCACGGCAAATCTCATTTGAGGCAGTCCTGCACTAAAATATTTTTATAAAATGTGCCATACGGCCTCACATATGAATAGTAGAACTGCTCTTAGCAGCACTCACCTGGTCTATTTCAATCCCGTACCCATGACTGAGTCATGGCTGTGGGCGGGACAGGTCCAAGCAAATGCTGCATGAAGTAAATAGCCTGTGGACAAGGCCTGATGACTTAATGTGAACAGTCACCAACCGCCAAAATCTAGACAGATGGAATACATCCCAAATTGGGGTGCATAGCAAGGTGGAGGTCAACCACCGACCAATTCAATGAAGAAAAAACAAAAAGCCAGCACTAAATGTGCACTTCAGCACTAAACATTCCAAACTGTACATATTATAAACATTTTTGAGATTTTTGGCAAAAAATTGCAATTTCTTGAGCTGCCTCGCCACGTCACGACAAATCTCATTTGAGGCAGTCCTACACTAAAATATTTTTATAAAATGTGCCATACGGCCTCACATATGAATAGTAGAACTGCTCTTAGCAGCACTCACCTGGTCTATTTCAATCCCGTACCCATGACTGAGTCATGGCTGTGGGCGGGACAGGTCCAAGCAAATGCTGCATGAAGTAAATAGCCTGTGGACAAGGCCTGATGACTTAATGTGAACAGTCACCAACCGCCAAAATCTAGACAGATGGAATACATCCCAAATTGGGGTGCATAGCAAGGTGGAGGTCAACCACCGACCAATTCAATGAAGAAAAAACAAAAAGCCAGCACTAAATGTGCACTTCAGCACTAAACATTCCAAACTGTACTTATAAAAATTTTTGAGATTTTTGGCAAAAAATTGCAATTTCTTGAGCTGCCTCGCCACGTCACGGCAAATCTCATTTGAGGCAGTCCTACACTAAAATATTTTTATAAAATGTGCCATACGGCCTCACATATGAATAGTAGAACTGCTCTTAGCAGCACTCACCTGGTCTATTTCAATCCCGTACCCATGACTGAGTCATGGCTGTGGGCGGGACAGGTCCAAGCAAATGCTGCATGAAGTAAATAGCCTGTGGACAAGGCCTGATGACTTAATGTGAACAGTCACCATCCGCCAAAATCTAGACAGATGGAATACATCCCAAATTGGGGTGCATAGCAAGGTGGAGGTCAACCACCGACCAATTCAATGAAGAAAAAACAAAAAGCCAGCACTAAATGTGCACTTCAGCACTAAACATTCCAAACTGTACTTATTATAAAAATTTTTGAGATTTTTGGCAAAAAATTGCAATTTCTTGAGCTGCCTCGCCACGTCACGGCAAATCTCATTTGAGGCAGTCCTACACTAAAATATTTTTATAAAATGTGCCATACGGCCTCACATATGAATAGTAGAACTGCTCTTAGCAGCACTCACCTGGTCTATTTCAATCCCGTACCCATGACTGAGTCATGGCTGTGGGCGGGACAGGTCCAAGCAAATGCTGCATGAAGTAAATAGCCTGTGGACAAGGCCTGATGACTTAATGTGAACAGTCACCAACCGCCAAAATCTAGACAGATGGAATACATCCCAAATTGGGGTGCATAGCAAGGTGGAGGTCAACCACCGACCAATTCAATGAAGAAAAAACAAAAAGCCAGCACTAAATGTGCACTTCAGCACTAAACATTCCAAACTGTACTTATTATAAAAAATTTTGAGATTTTTGGCAAAAAATTGCAATTTCTTGAGCTGCCTCGCCACGTCACGGCAAATCTCATTTGAGGCAGTCCTACACTAAAATATTTTTATAAAATGTGCCATACGGCCTCACATATGAATAGTAGAACTGCTCTTAGCAGCACTCACCTGGTCTATTTCAATCCCGTACCCATGACTGAGTCATGGCTGTGGGCGGGACAGGTCCAAGCAAATGCTGCATGAAGTAAATAGCCTGTGGACAAGGCCTGATGACTTAATGTGAACAGTCACCAACCGCCAAAATCTAGACAGATGGAATACATCCCAAATTGGGGTGCATAGCAAGGTGGAGGTCAACCACCGACCAATTCAATGAAGAAAAAACAAAAAGCCAGCACTAAATGTGCACTTCAGCACTAAACATTCCAAACTGTACTTATTATAAAAATTTTTGAGATTTTTGGCAAAAAATTGCAATTTCTTGAGCTGCCTCGCCACGTCACGGCAAATCTCATTTGAGGCAGTCCTACACTAAAATATTTTTATAAAATGTGCCATACGGCCTCACATATGAATAGTAGAACTGCTCTTAGCAGCACTCACCTGGTCTATTTCAATCCCGTACCCATGACTGAGTCATGGCTGTGGGCGGGACAGGTCCAAGCAAATGCTGCATGAAGTAAATAGCCTGTGGACAAGGCCTGATGACTTAATGTGAACAGTCACCAACCGCCAAAATCTAGACATATGGAATACATCCCAAATTGGGGTGCATAGCAAGGTGGAGGTCAACCACCGACCAATTCAATGAAGAAAAAACAAAAAGCCAGCACTAAATGTGCACTTCAGCACTAAACATTCCAAACTGTACTTATTATAAAAAATTTTGAGATTTTTGGCAAAAAATTGCAATTTCTTGAGCTGCCTCGCCACGTCACGGCAAATCTCATTTGAGGCAGTCCTACACTAAAATATTTTTATAAAATGTGCCATACGGCCTCACATATGAATAGTAGAACTGCTCTTAGCAGCACTCACCTGGTCTATTTCAATCCCGTACCCATGACTGAGTCATGGCTGTGGGCGGGACAGGTCCAAGCAAATGCTGCATGAAGTAAATAGCCTGTGGACAAGGCCTGATGACTTAATGTGAACAGTCACCAACCGCCAAAATCTAGACAGATGGAATACATCCCAAATTGGGGTGCATAGCAAGGTGGAGGTCAACCACCGACCAATTCAATGAAGAAAAAACAAAAAGCCAGCACTAAATGTGCACTTCAGCACTAAACATTCCAAACTGTACTTATTATAAAAAATTTTGAGATTTTTGGCAAAAAATTGCAATTTCTTGAGCTGCCTCGCCACGTCACGGCAAATCTCATTTGAGGCAGTCCTACACTAAAATATTTTTATAAAATGTGCCATACGGCCTCACATATGAATAGTAGAACTGCTCTTAGCAGCACTCACCTGGTCTATTTCAATCCCGTACCCATGACTGAGTCATGGCTGTGGGCGGGACAGGTCCAAGCAAATGCTGCATGAAGTAAATAGCCTGTGGACAAGGCCTGATGACTTAATGTGAACAGTCACCAACCGCCAAAATCTAGACAGATGGAATACATCCCAAATTGGGGTGCATAGCAAGGTGGAGGTCAACCACCGACCAATTCAATGAAGAAAAAACAAAAAGCCAGCACTAAATGTGCACTTCAGCACTAAACATTCCAAACTGTACTTATTATAAAAAATTTTGAGATTTTTGGCAAAAAATTGCAATTTCTTGAGCTGCCTCGCCACGTCACGGCAAATCTCATTTGAGGCAGTCCTACACTAAAATATTTTTATAAAATGTGCCATACGGCCTCACATATGAATAGTAGAACTGCTCTTAGCAGCACTCACCTGGTCTATTTCAATCCCGTACCCATGACTGAGTCATGGCTGTGGGCGGGACAGGTCCAAGCAAATACTGCATGAAGTAAATAGCCTGTGGACAAGGCCTGATGACTTAATGTGAACAGTCACCAACCGCCAAAATCTAGACAGATGGAATACATCCCAAATTGGGGTGCATAGCAAGGTGGAGGTCAACCACCGACCAATTCAATGAAGAAAAAACAAAAAGCCAGCACTAAATGTGCACTTCAGCACTAAACATTCCAAACTGTACTTATTATAAAAATTTTTGAGATTTTTGGCAAAAAATTGCAATTTCTTGAGCTGCCTCGCCACGTCACGGCAAATCTCATTTGAGGCAGTCCTACACTAAAATATTTTTATAAAATGTGCCATACGGCCTCACATATGAATAGTAGAACTGCTCTTAGCAGCACTCACCTGGTCTATTTCAATCCCGTACCCATGACTGAGTCATGGCTGTGGGCGGGACAGGTCCAAGCAAATGCTGCATGAAGTAAATAGCCTGTGGACAAGGCCTGATGACTTAATGTGAACAGTCACCAACCGCCAAAATCTAGACAGATGGAATACATCCCAAATTGGGGTGCATAGCAAGGTGGAGGTCAACCACCGACCAATTCAATGAAGAAAAAACAAAAAGCCAGCACTAAATGTGCACTTCAGCACTAAACATTCCAAACTGTACTTATTATAAAAAATTTTGAGATTTTTGGCAAAAAATTGCAATTTCTTGAGCTGCCTCGCCACGTCACGGCAAATCTCATTTGAGGCAGTCCTACACTAAAATATTTTTATAAAATGTGCCATACGGCCTCACATATGAATAGTAGAACTGCTCTTAGCAGCACTCACCTGGTCTATTTCAATCCCGTACCCATGACTGAGTCATGGCTGTGGGCGGGACAGGTCCAAGCAAATGCTGCATGAAGTAAATAGCCTGTGGACAAGGCCTGATGACTTAATGTGAACAGTCACCAACCGCCAAAATCTAGACAGATGGAATACATCCCAAATTGGGGTGCATAGCAAGGTGGAGGTCAACCACCGACCAATTCAATGAAGAAAAAACAAAAAGCCAGCACTAAATGTGCACTTCAGCACTAAACATTCCAAACTGTACTTATTATAAAAATTTTTGAGATTTTTGGCAAAAAATTGCAATTTCTTGAGCTGCCTCGCCACGTCACGGCAAATCTCATTTGAGGCAGTCCTACACTAAAATATTTTTATAAAATGTGCCATACGGCCTCACATATGAATAGTAGAACTGCTCTTAGCAGCACTCACCTGGTCTATTTCAATCCCGTACCCATGACTGAGTCATGGCTGTGGGCGGGACAGGTCCAAGCAAATGCTGCATGAAGTAAATAGCCTGTGGACAAGGCCTGATGACTTAATGTGAACAGTCACCAACCGCCAAAATCTAGACATATGGAATACATCCCAAATTGGGGTGCATAGCAAGGTGGAGGTCAACCACCGACCAATTCAATGAAGAAAAAACAAAAAGCCAGCACTAAATGTGCACTTCAGCACTAAACATTCCAAACTGTACTTATTATAAAAAATTTTGAGATTTTTGGCAAAAAATTGCAATTTCTTGAGCTGCCTCGCCACGTCACGGCAAATCTCATTTGAGGCAGTCCTACACTAAAATATTTTTATAAAATGTGCCATACGGCCTCACATATGAATAGTAGAACTGCTCTTAGCAGCACTCACCTGGTCTATTTCAATCCCGTACCCATGACTGAGTCATGGCTGTGGGCGGGACAGGTCCAAGCAAATGCTGCATGAAGTAAATAGCCTGTGGACAAGGCCTGATGACTTAATGTGAACAGTCACCAACCGCCAAAATCTAGACAGATGGAATACATCCCAAATTGGGGTGCATAGCAAGGTGGAGGTCAACCACCGACCAATTCAATGAAGAAAAAACAAAAAGCCAGCACTAAATGTGCACTTCAGCACTAAACATTCCAAACTGTACTTATTATAAAAAATTTTGAGATTTTTGGCAAAAAATTGCAATTTCTTGAGCTGCCTCGCCACGTCACGGCAAATCTCATTTGAGGCAGTCCTACACTAAAATATTTTTATAAAATGTGCCATACGGCCTCACATATGAATAGTAGAACTGCTCTTAGCAGCACTCACCTGGTCTATTTCAATCCCGTACCCATGACTGAGTCATGGCTGTGGGCGGGACAGGTCCAAGCAAATGCTGCATGAAGTAAATAGCCTGTGGACAAGGCCTGATGACTTAATGTGAACAGTCACCAACCGCCAAAATCTAGACAGATGGAATACATCCCAAATTGGGGTGCATAGCAAGGTGGAGGTCAACCACCGACCAATTCAATGAAGAAAAAACAAAAAGCCAGCACTAAATGTGCACTTCAGCACTAAACATTCCAAACTGTACTTATTATAAAAAATTTTGAGATTTTTGGCAAAAAATTGCAATTTCTTGAGCTGCCTCGCCACGTCACGGCAAATCTCATTTGAGGCAGTCCTACACTAAAATATTTTTATAAAATGTGCCATACGGCCTCACATATGAATAGTAGAACTGCTCTTAGCAGCACTCACCTGGTCTATTTCAATCCCGTACCCATGACTGAGTCATGGCTGTGGGCGGGACAGGTCCAAGCAAATACTGCATGAAGTAAATAGCCTGTGGACAAGGCCTGATGACTTAATGTGAACAGTCACCAACCGCCAAAATCTAGACAGATGGAATACATCCCAAATTGGGGTGCATAGCAAGGTGGAGGTCAACCACCGACCAATTCAATGAAGAAAAAACAAAAAGCCAGCACTAAATGTGCACTTCAGCACTAAACATTCCAAACTGTACTTATTATAAAAATTTTTGAGATTTTTGGCAAAAAATTGCAATTTCTTGAGCTGCCTCGCCACGTCACGGCAAATCTCATTTGAGGCAGTCCTACACTAAAATATTTTTATAAAATGTGCCATACGGCCTCACATATGAATAGTAGAACTGCTCTTAGCAGCACTCACCTGGTCTATTTCAATCCCGTACCCATGACTGAGTCATGGCTGTGGGCGGGACAGGTCCAAGCAAATGCTGCATGAAGTTTTTAATAAGTACAGTTTGGAATGTTTAGTGCTGAAGTGCACATTTGGTGCTGGCTTTTTGTTTTTTCTTCATTGAATTGGTCGGTGGTTGACCTCCACCTTGCTATGCACCCCATTTTGAGATGTATTCCATCTGTCTAGATTTTGGCGGTTGGTGACTGTTCACATTGAGTCATCAGGCTTTGTCCACAGGCTATTTACTTCATGCAGCATTTGCTTGGACCTGTCCCGCCCACAGCCATGACTCAGTCATGGGTACGGGATTGAAATAGACCAGGTGAGTGCTGCTGAGAGCAGTTCTACTGTTCATATGTGAGGCCGTATGGCACATTTTATAAAAATATTTTAGTGTAGGACTGCCTCTAATGAGATTTGCCGTGACGTGGCGAGGCAGCTCAAGAAATTGCAATTTTTTGCCAAAAATCTCAAAAATTTTTTATAATAAGTACAGTTTGGAATGTTTAGTGCTGAAGTGCACATTTGGTGCTGGCTTTTTGTTTTTTCTTCATTGAATTGGTCGGTGGTTGACCTCCACCTTGCTATGCACCCCATTTTGGGATGTATTCCATCTGTCTAGATTTTGGCGGTTGGTGACTGTTCACATTGAGTCATCAGGCTTTGTCCACAGGCTATTTACTTCATGCAGCATTTGCTTGGACCTGTCCCGCCCACAGCCATGACTCAGTCATGGGTACGGGATTGAAATAGACCAGGTGAGTGCTGCTGAGAGCAGTTCTACTGTTCATATGTGAGGCCGTATGGCACATTTTATAAAAATATTTTAGTGTAGGACTGCCTCTAATGAGATTTGCCGTGACGTGGCGAGGCAGCTCAAGAAATTGCAATTTTTTGCCAAAAATCTCAAAATTTTTTTATAATAAGTACAGTTTGGAATGTTTAGTGCTGAAGTGCACATTTGGTGCTGGCTTTTTGTTTTTTCTTCATTGAATTGGTCGGTGGTTGACCTCCACCTTGCTATGCACCCCATTTTGGGATGTATTCCATCTGTCTAGATTTTGGCGGTTGGTGACTGTTCACATTGAGTCATCAGGCTTTGTCCACAGGCTATTTACTTCATGCAGCATTTGCTTGGACCTGTCCCGCCCACAGCCATGACTCAGTCATGGGTACGGGATTGAAATAGACCAGGTGAGTGCTGCTGAGAGCAGTTCTACTGTTCATATGTGAGGCCGTATGGCACATTTTATAAAAATATTTTAGTGTAGGACTGCCTCTAATGAGATTTGCCGTGACGTGGCGAGGCAGCTCAAGAAATTGCAATTTTTTGCCAAAAATCTCAAAAATTTTTTATAATAAGTACAGTTTGGAATGTTTAGTGCTGAAGTGCACATTTGGTGCTGGCCTTTTGTTTTTTCTTCATTGAATTGGTCGGTGGTTGACCTCCACCTTGCTATGCACCCCATTTTGGGATGTATTCCATCTGTCTAGATTTTGGCGGTTGGTGACTGTTCACATTGAGTCATCAGGCTTTGTCCACAGGCTATTTACTTCATGCAGCATTTGCTTGGACCTGTCCCGCTCACAGCCATGACTCAGTCATGGGTACGGGATTGAAATAGACCAGGTGAGTGCTGCTGAGAGCAGTTCTACTGTTCATATGTGAGGCCGTATGGCACATTTTATAAAAATATTTTAGTGTAGGACTGCCTCTAATGAGATTTGCCGTGACGTGGCGAGGCAGCTCAAGAAATTGCAATTTTTTGCCAAAAATCTCAAAATGTTTTTATAATAAGTACAGTTTGGAATGTTTAGTGCTGAAGTGCACATTTGGTGCTGGCTTTTTGTTTTTTCATTCTTTACAAATGATGCATTTAAAGCTGGCAACTCCTCAATGTCTTCGTCATTGCTTTCATGTAATCTACAGTAATTATGTAACACTACTGTAGCTTTAATGACAGCCTTGACGGTGGTTGGTTGGAGTTGGATGGTGGTTTGATAAATGCACCATCTTGAGGCCAAAATGCCAAAGGCATGTTCAACATAGCAACGTGCTCTGGCCAATTTGCTATTAAATAGGGCTTTTGATCTGTCCAGCCCCCTTCTGGGATATGGACGCATCAAATGCCTAGACAATGCAAACCCCTGATCTGCAACCATGACAAAAGGAACAATAGGGCCATTATTACCAGACAATGGTCTTGGTGCAGGCAAACTTAAACTATCAGACATTAATCGTCTTGCTAAACGTGAGCTTCTGAAAATGCGTGCATCTGAGGCACTGCCATAGGCCCCAATATCAGCAAATAAAAAGCAGTAGTTTGTATCTACCATGGCCAAAATAACTACAGAAAAAAACTTATGATAATTAAAATATCTTGATGCAGAGTTAGGTGGTTTCTTCACTCTAATGTGCTTTCCGTCAATGGCGCCAATACAATTAGGGAAAGCTGTTTTCTCCAAAAATTCTTCTGAAATGTGCATCTATTCCTGTGTTGAAGGCAGCTGCATGACATGATGCCTAAGGGTCTCCCATAGCACAGTGCAGGTATGCAGGATAATCTTGCCAATTGTAGACCTTCCCAATAAGAATTCGAAATGTAGACTGCTGATGGATTGCCCAGTTGCAAGGTAACTGAAATAGAAAAAAAACATGACATTACTTTGACTATTGATGAAAGTTGTTTTTCAAAACAAATATTTGTGTCATCCAATGACTGGCGAGATACTGTGTATGACTATTATTTTATTGCTTTTGTTGGAAAAACATATGTGTTGATATTTACTTTCCATATTGGAAAAATAATTACTTTTCTGTTTAATAAACAAGATTGTTTGATTTATGACTCTTGTTTCTTTAATTTTGTTAGAGATAGAATGGTAGATGTGAGCACTCAGATCATATTTTAAGATTACAATGAGGTTATGTGATCTATATAAATTTTCAGCAAAACAAATACCTAAATTTAAAATTACATAATTTCTACAAAATGATGCCTTTGAGATTTAACATGTATTTCAAAATAACAGATAAAGCATGAGTATACATGACAACACCTACCGTAAAGTCACCAACAGTCGTTCCTCAGGGGAGATGCTGAGGCGCATACAGGTGTCCTGATGCTTCAAACGATGATACACAAGGCCAAGGATGTTGTCAAATTAATTCATGGTGAGATGGCAGTAGGCCTGGAATTTTGGTGGAAATTTCCGCATTTCGCCATAGAGAATATTAAAATGCCCATGTGTTTTCCTGAGCTTCACAAGGGGGTGAATCCAAATCCTTCTCTCCAGTGGTGGCTCTTCTTCAATCATATGTCGCCTAACCCCAAATCTCCTAGATATCAACCAAAGCAAATACATGGTTGCTTCATTGGAGAGAGACATTTTGGAGTGTGTATAATGTGAGAATGAGCTCAGAAACCATGTTTTTAAAGGTTTTTTAAGCAAACTAACCAAATTGGGTAGTTAATTGACCAATTTAACACACCAGAAGCACATTATGATGGGCTAACAAGGTTATTTGTGTGAAAATACGGATCTGAAAAAAACGGACGGCACACGGACTGCACACGTACGTAATTTATGTCAATACGGACATTCCACACGCATACACGGCTCGCATACGCCATCTCACGGATGCCATACGTACCGGAGAAACGCCCCTAAAAAAACGGAACACTGACCCGAAAAACTGACCGTGAGACACATACGGTTTTTTTGCGGAAGTGTGTTTTAGGCCTTATCTGGTGTCCTTCTTTCCTCCTTCAAAGGCATCAGCATACACCCCATTACTCAAGAAACTATCCCTCGACCAAAACTGTGCGGCTAACTACAGACATGTCTCCAATCTCCCCTTTATCTCTAAACTTCTGGAACACTTGGTCCACTCCTATCTAAACTACTATCTGTCAGATAATTCTCTTCTTGATCCTTTACAATCTGGTTTCCGCTCTTTACACTACTATATCTGCACCTAAGACGGGAATCACACTTGTGAATGACTCATGTATAATACGCGTGAGTCTCGCATCACATTATCTGGCACAGCCGCACACTACCTGGACAGTAGCCGGTCAGCTCTATAGAAATACATTCAGCCGACCTGCTCCTGTCTGGAGAGTGCGCGGCCGTGCCAGGTGATGCGATGTGAGACTCACGCGTATTACCCATGAGTCACTCACAAGTGTGAATCCGGCGAGTGCATTGGATGCGATAAGCTAATTACCCTCGGCTCCCACTGTTTTGCCAATGTGAGCCGAGTGTCATACAACTGTGATCCAATCCTACGATTGGATCACACCTACGGAGAAGAGGGCGGGAGCTGCGGAGGAGAGGGAGGGATTAATCTCTCCATCTCCTCCATTGGCAACTGATGCGATTATCGCACTGCACTTAAATGTCATCCGAGTGCAGTCCTATGTTTCACTCTCACCCATAGACTTCTATGTGCTATATGTATGAGTGACACGTACATCACTGATACAGTTAGGTCCAGAAATATTTGGACAGTGACACAAGTTTTGTTATTTTAGCTGTTTACAAAAACATGTTCAGAAATACAATTATATATATAATATGGGCTGAAAGTGCACACTCCCAGCTGCAATATGAGAGTTTTCACATCCAAATCGGAGAAAGGGTTTAGGAATCATAGCTCTGCAATGCATAGCCTACTCTTTTTCAAGGGACCAAAAGTAATTGGACAAGGGACTCTAAGGGCTGCAATTAACTCTGAAGGCATCTTCCTCGTTAACCTGTAATCAATGAAGTAGTTAAAAGGTCTGGGGTTGATTACAGGTGTGTGGTTTTGCATTTGGAAGCTGTTGCAGTGACCAGACAACATGCGGTCTAAGGAACTCTCAATTGAGGTGAAGCAGAACATCCTGAGGCTGAAAAAAAAGAAAAAATCCATCAGAGAGATAGCAGACATGCTTGGAGTAGCAAAATCAACAGTCGGGTACATTCTGAGAAAAAAGGAATTGACTGGTGAGCTTGGGAACTCAAAAAGGCCTGCAAGTCCACGGATGACAAAAGTGGTGGATGATCGCCGCATACTTTCTTTGGTGAAGAAGAACCCGTTCACAACATCAACTGAAGTCCAGAACACTCTCAGTGAAGTAGGTGTATCTGTCTCTAAGTCAACAGTAAAGAGAAGACTCCATGAAAGTAAATACAAAGGGTTCACATCTAGATGCAAACCATTCATCAATTCCAAAAATAGACCGGCCAGAGTTAAATTTGCTGAAAAACACCTCATGAAGCCAGCTCAGTTCTGGAAAAGTATTCTATGGACAGATGAGACAAAGATCAACCTGTACCAGAATGATGGGAAGAAAAAAGTTTGGAGAAGAAAGGGAACGGCACATGATCCAAGGCACACCACATCCTCTGTAAAACATGGTGGAGGCAACGTGATGGCATGGGCATGCATGGCTTTCAATGGCACTGGGTCACTTGTGTTTATTGATGACATAACAGCAGACAAGAGTAGCCGGATGAATTCTGAAGTGTACCGGGATATACTTTCAGCCCAGATTCAGCCAAATGCCGCAAAGTTGATCGGACGGCGCTTCATAGTACAGATGGACAATGACCCCAAGCATACAGCCAAAGCTACCCAGGAGTTCATGAGTGCAAAAAAGTGGAACATTCTGCAATGGCCAAGTCAATCACCAGATCTTAACCCAATTGAGCATGCATTTCACTTGCTCAAATCCAGACTTAAGACGGAAAGACCCACAAACAAGCAAGACCTGAAGGCTGCGGCTGTAAAGGCCTGGCAAAGCATTAAGAAGGAGGAAACCCAGCGTTTGGTGATGTCCATGGGTTCCAGACTTAAGGCAGTGATTGCCTCCAAAGGATTCGCAACAAAATATTGAAAATAAAAATATTTTGTTTGGGTTTGGTTTATTTGTCCAATTACTTTTGACCTCCTAAAATGTGGAGTGTTTGTAAAGAAATGTGTACAATTCCTACAATTTCTATCAGATATTTTTGTTCAAACCTTCAAATTAAACGTTACAATCTGCACTTGAATTCTGTTCTAGAGGTTTCATTTCAAATCCAATGTGGTGGCATGCAGAGCCCAACTCGCGAAAATTGTGTCACTGTCCAAATATTTCTGGACCTAACTGTAATCGCAACATGCTTCAACTTTTCGCTTATCCAGAATTTGGATGAGAAAAAAGTGACCATCTGTTCTCCCTCACTAAATAATATTGGTCCGAGTGCAATGTCAGATTTTATCACATTGCACTCGTTCGAACCATACATTTGTGTTAGCATACCCTAAATCTAATGGTCACTGCTCTCTGCTGATTCTCCTGGATCTCTCTGCTGTTTTTGACACTGTGGATCAACAGATCCTCCTCATTATGCTCCACTCTATGGGGCTCAAGGACACCGCCCTCTCCTGGTTCTCCTCCTATCTCTCTGACCACTCCTTCATTGTATCTTTTGCAGACTCCTCTTCCCCTTACTGTCGAGGTTTTTCAGGGTTCAATTTTGGTTTACAGTACCATCTGTGCACTTTATGCTGATGAAACCCAATTACACACCTCTCCTGAAGCCACGCCTGCATTACTACAAAATACGACGGGCAGGCAGTTAACCTACTCATCGCCGGGCCGTCGACTGCGCCACCTGTGGTATACGGCCAGGGAATGGGCTGCCACTGCTGTTGCTGTCCTCTGGGGTGGCTGGTGGTAGCAGTTATAAATGGTATCGCTCCCCACAGGTGGAGTGGGCCCCGGGGAGGATGATGAGAGGGGGAGTAGTAATCACGGGCGCTGAAACGCAGGGTGGCGGTGCCAGTAATCAAGAGACAGAGTCTATGGCTGCGGTTCCAGGTTGTTTACTCACTTTTAGTGCTGTGCCGCTCACCCGGGTAATACTAGTCAACTTCTATGATGGGCTCCGTCTAACCTGAATCCTTTTAAAGATCAGTCCGGTGTGGTGTTCGGTGGGTTCCTGCCTTGTAACGCCTGTGCTGTGGATCCCCTGACTTGGAGCTACGAGGGGACCCTGAGTTTCACGAGTAGAACTCTTGTCCCTGTATGCAGGTGCCGCGGGTCTATAGTGGGGTCTGAAGTCATCCAAGGCCCCGGATCCTATATGGCACTGTGCTCCAGGGCGCTTTGTGGTCAGGGAAGCTTGAAACTTTCCCCACCCGGGCAGATTCTGGAAAACCAAAGTGGAGTATGATATTCCCTAGGGTCCTTCCGCCCTGTGTGGCGTCGGTTCTGAGGGGAGCAGATGCATTCTCCCTGCAGCGACCATTGTGAACTTCTCCTCCTTCCCACCGGAGCACCTGTAAGATGCGAATGCTCCTTTGCTCTACTGCTGGAGACCTCTCTAACTGTTGTGTTGGCTCCTGACTCCCCCTACTGGCTGCACCTCCCCCTCCCAGGTTCTAAGCTAGTGGGACTTGGGCCCCTGTATGAGGGAATCCTATAAATGCCACTCTGTAGGCAACCCCTTTATTACCTGACCCTAGCCCAGTCCCCAGTGTGAACAGGGCAACCTGGTGTGAATTTGAGTGTGTAAGTGGTGAAACCGGGACTGGTCTCCTTAGGATCCGGGTTTAGCATTACACCCAAAATTGGGTGGAATACTCTGTCGCGACTGAAGCCTCAGGGGTGCCACAATTATCTGCTGTCTCTAAACTGATTATATCAAAAACTCAATTTCTCATGTTTCCTCCCAATATTACCTGTTGTGAATGTCAGTTATGCTTTTGCTGCTGTGAGGCTCCCTCTTGTGGCCAGGAATGGTTTAGACAGAGACCAGGTGGGTTGAGAGATGGGCGTTTCCATTGCTAACTCTCTGCCTATTTAACCCTGGTCTGCTAGCAGGCTATGCCGGATGTCAGTTGTTCTTTGTACACCAGCCTGCTTCATCCTGCTCCAGACCACATCTACCCCAGATAAGTGCTTGGTTCTTTCTTATGTTGTTTTGTTCATTTTGCTCTTATCTGAGTTTGTCATTTGCTGTGGTTATTGACAGTTTATTTGCATTCAGGAATCTTCCCTCTCAGTTGCTTAGCTGGGAAGCTCCCTGCAGCTATGTTTGGAGTATTGTTCTTATAAGTCCATGTGTTTGTTGCTTCTTGAATTCTTATGGTTCCTGCTTTCTGTTCATTGGTATGACAAGAGCGCCTGGTATAGGACGGAGTTCAGATCTAGCGATCTGAGGGCTTTTTGTACTATCAGGTTTTTGGATTTTTGTAGGGTTTTTCTCTGGCCACCATCAGTCCCTTTCCTATCTTGTCCTATTTAGTCAGTAGGGCCTCACTTTTGCTAATCCTATCATCTATCTGTGTATTGTGTTTTCCTATATCACCGCAGTCTTTGAATGTGGGGGGCTTGCTATTCTTTGGCAATCTATTTTCTGAGGCAGAGAGTTATTCATCTTTCCTTCCTTTAGGATAGCTAGTTCTCCGGCTGGGTTCGCGTTGCACAGGATGTTAGTTCACCCCTCGGCTACTTCTAGTGTTGATGGTTATTAAGGGGATGGCGGCCAGATTAGTTGCCAATGCTCTTGTCACCTTTTACCAATGATTTATGGTGGTCTTCCATGGTTCCGGATCATAACAGTACATCCGGCCAACAAATTTAAAGGGTACTCTTAAGGAAAAAAAAAGTCTGCTGAAAGATTTTTTTGGGGTGTTTTTTCCTCTTTTTCTTTGGGTTCCGTGGAAGATTTTTTTTTTCCTAGCATGGATGAATTGGGTGAGCGTGTTGCTCATCTTAATGCTAAGGTTCGTTGTATAGAGTCTTTTCTTGCGCAGACTCCCCTTGCAGAGCCTAAGATTCCCGTTCCTGAATTTTTTTCGGGAGATAGGTCGAGATTTTTGAGCTTCAAAAATAATTGTAAATTATTTTTTGACCTGCGCCCTAAGTCCTCCTAAGGAATCCTGTACAACAGGTCAAGATTGTCATCTCCCTACTGCATGGTGACCCTCAGGACTGGGCCTTCTCTTTGGCGTCTGATGATCCGATTCTCAGTGATGTGGATGTCTTTTTTCAGGCCTTGGGATTATTATATGATGAACCCAATATTGTGGATCAAGCAGAAAAGGCCTTGTTGTCCTTAACTCAGGGTCTGGATTCTGCAGAAACTTTTTGTCAGAAATTACGAAAGTGGGCGGTCCTTACCAAATGGAATGATGACGCGCTTGCGGCTCTTTTTCGAAAGCATATTGCGGATACTGTGAAGGATGTAATGGTGGGATTCCCCGTCCCTTCTGGTCTTGATACCTCTATGTCCTTAGCCATTCAGATTGATAGGTGGTTACGTGAGCGCAGGAAAATACCTGCTGGTTTCGTGCCTGTGGAACAGCCTTTGGAGCCTATGGAGTGTGATAGGGTCCTTTCTAATGCTAGTCGGCAGGGGTTCAGATGGAAGAATAGACTGTGCTTCTATTGTGGAGACGCTTCTCATAATATCTCTGACTGCCCTAAACGTGAAAGGAGATTGGCTAGTTCTGTTACTGTGGGTTCTTTGCAACCAAAGTTCCTTTTGTCTGTCACATTGATTTGCTCATTGTCATCATTTTCTGCATTGGCCTTTGTGGACTCAGGGGCAGCGCTCAATTTGATAAATTTTGGGTTTGCTAGGGATTGTGGTTTTCCCATGGTTCCTTTGCAAGCTCCTATAACTTTAAGGGACATTGATGCTACCCCTTTGGCAGAAAACAAAGTCCAATTTTGGACCCAGGTGCCTATGACAGTTGCACCAGCGCATCAGGAAACTTGTAAATTTTTAGTATTGCATAATCTAGATACCTTGGTACTAGGACTTCCGTGGTTGCAGACCCATAACCCAGTTCTTGACTTGAGATCCTTGTCGGTAGCTAGTTGGGGTTGCCAAGGTGTGCATCAGAACCTTTCCGTGTCGTCCACGTCTGCTCAGGCAGTTGATGTTCCGGCCTTCTTGTCTGATTTCTGTAATGTATTTAATGACCAGGAATCTGATTCTCTGCCCCCACACCGGGACTGTGACTGTGCCATTGAGCTGGTGCCCGGTTGTAAATTCCCCAAGGGGCGGATTTTCAACTTGTCTGTGCCCAAACATGATGCCATGCAGTCATACATCAGGGAATCATTGGAGAAGGGGCACATTCAACCCTCTTCTTCTCCGTTGGGTGCTGGCTTTTTCTTTGTTGCTAAGAAGGATGGATCGTTGAGACCTTGTATTGATTACCGTCTTCTTATTAAAATTACGATCAAATATCAGTACCCTTTGTCTCTGATGTCAGATCTTTTCTCTAGAGTGAAGAGTGCTAAATGGTTTACGAAACTTGATCTTAAGGGTGCGTATAATCTCATCTGTATTAAGGAGGGTGATGAATAGAAGACGGCTTTTAATACTCCTGAGGGGCATTTTGAGTACCTAGTGATGCCTTTTGGGCTCACTAATGCCCCCTCCGTCTACCAGGCCTTCATGAATGATATTTTTCGGGACCTGGCTGGTAAATTTTTGATTGTGTATTTGGATGACATCTTGATTTTTTCTGATGATTGGGACTCTCATGTTGGGCAAGTACGGACTGTTTTTCAGATACTTAAGGTTAATGCACTGTACGTTAAGGGGTCAAAGTGCCTCTTTGGGGTACAAAGGATTTCCTTTTTGGGGTTCATCTTGTCTCCCTCCGCTATCGAAATGGACCCGGTTAAGGTTCAGGCTATTTATGACTGGGTGCAACCGACTTCTCTAAAATCCCTGCAGCAGTTTTTGGGGTTTGCTAATTTTTACCGTACATTTATAGCCAATTTTTCTGCCATTGTCAAACCTATGACAGATTTGACCAAGAAGGGAGCTGATGCTGAGCATTAGACCCCAGAGGCGATTGTGGCCTTCCAGGAGCTTAAAAGGCGATTCACTTCTGCCCCTGTCCTGCAGCAACCTGATGTGTCTCGCCCATTTCAAGTTGAGATCGATGCCTCAAAGAGCAGGAGCTGTTCTGTCTGAACGAGACACTACTTCGGGTAAACTTAAGCCCTGTGCCTTTTTCTTTCTGAAGTTTGCTCCTTCTGAACGGAATTATGATGTGGGGAACCAGGAATTATTGGCTATGAAGTGGGCATTTGAAGAGTGTAGAAATTGGTTGGAGAGGGCTAGACATCAAGTTGTGGTGCTTACGGACCACAAGAATCTTACCTATCTGGAATCTGCCAAGAGGTTGAATCCTCGGCAGGCCAGGTGGGCTTTGTTTTTTACCCGGTTTAATTTTGTGGTCTCTTTTTTGCCAGGCACCAAGAATGTTAAGGCCGATACCCTTTCCAGGAGTTTCTGTGCTGACTCTTTGGAGGTTGTCGAGCCGTCTACTATCCTGAATGATGGTGTAGTTCTCTCGGCATTTTCGCCTGATCTGCGGTTGGCACTGGTGGAATTTCAGGGGGATAAGCCTGAGAGATGTCCTACTGGGAAACTGTTTGTCCCGGACCAATGGAGAGACAGAGTTGTCTCTGAGGTTCATTGCTCTGTTTTGGCAGGTCATCCTGGCATTTTTGGTACTTGGGATCTTGTGAGCCGCTCTTTTTGGTGGCCTTCCCTGTCCTGGGATGTCTGTAGTTTTGTGCAGTCGTGTGGAGTTTGTTCTAGGTCCAAGCCCTGTTGTTCATGTTCTAGTGGGCTATTATTGCCTTTGCCTGTACCTAAGAGACCTTGGACGCACATCTCTATGGATTTTATATCAGAGCTTCCCGTCTCTCAGAACATGACTGTGATTTGGGTGATCTGTGATAGATTCTCCAAGATGGTCCACTTGGTTCCCCTGTCTAAGTTGCCGTCTTCATGAGAGTTGGCGCCTTTGTTTTTCCAACATGTTGTTCGTTTGCATGGTATTCCCGAAAACATTGTTTCTGACAGAGGGGTGCAGTTTGTATCCAGATTTTGGAGGATTTTTTTTTCCAAATTGGGTGTTCAGCTGTCTTTCTCCTCGGCGTTTCATCCTCAGACCAACGGTCAGACTGAAAGGGCTAACCAGACGCTGGAGACCTATTTACGGTGTTTTGTTTCTGCGGATCAGGATGACTGGGTTTCGTTTTTGCCTTTGGCTGAATTTGCCCTTAACAATAGAGCCAGCTCTACCACATTGGTGTCCCCATTTTTCTGCAATTTTGGGTATCACCCCAGGTTCCTCTCGGGGCAGCTTGAGGCGTCTGACTGTCCAAGGGGTGGATTCGGTGGTAAACAGAATGCAGCAGATTTGGGGGTAGGTAGTGGATAAATTGTTTCAATCCAAAGAATCTGCCCAGAAATTTGCCAACTGGCGTCGGACTGTTGGTCCCGGTGTGATTGTCCTCTAAAAATATTCCTATGAGAGTTCCATCTCTTAAATTTAAGCCCAGATTTATTGGACCTTATAAGATTTTGGAGATTATCAACCCTGTATCTTTCCGTTTGACTCTGCCTGTGTCATTTAAGATTCACAATGTCTTCCATAAGTCCTTGTTGAAGAGACATGTGGAGCCAACAGTTCCTGCAGCAGCGCCTCCTGACCCTGTTTTGGTACAAGGTGATCTGGAGTATGAGGTCGAAAAAATTCTGGATTCCCATCGCAGTAGGCGAAAGCTTCAGTACCTTGTGAAATGGAAGGGTTATGGGCAGGATAACTCTTAGGTTGTAACTTCTGACATTCATGCGGACAGGTTGGTTCGCGCCTTCCATCATGCTCATCCTGAGCGACCCCGTGGCGTTGGTGAGGGTTTGGTAACCCCTCCTCAAGAAAGGGGTACTGTTGTGAATGTCAGTTATGCTTTTGCTGCTGTGAGGCTCCCTCTTGTGGCCAGGAATGGTTTGGACAGAGACCAGGTGGGTTGAGCAATGGGCGTTTCCATTGCTAACTCTCTGCCTATTTAAACCCTGGTCTGCTAGCAGGCTATGCCGGATGTCAGTTGTTCTTTGTACACCAGCCTGCTTCATCCTGCTCCAGACCACATCTACCCCAGATAAGTGCTTGGTTCTTTCTTATGTTGTTTTGTTCATTTTGCTCTTATCTGAGTTTGTCATTTGCTGTGGTTATTGACAGTTTATTTGCATGCAGGAATCTTCCCTCTGAATTGCTTACCTGGGAAGCTCCCTGCAGCTATGTTTGGAGCATTGCTCCTATAAGTCCATGTGTTTGTTGCTTCTTGAATTCTTATGGTTCCTGCTTTCTGTTCATTGGTATGACAAGAGCGCCTGGTATAGGATGGAGTTCAGATCTAGCGATCTGAGGGCTTTTTGTACTATCAGGTTTTTGGATTTTTGTAGGGTTTTTCTCTGGCCACCATCAGTCCCTTTCCTATCCTGTCCTATTTAGTCAGTAGGGCCTCACTTTTGCTAATCCTATCATCTATCTGTGTATTGTGTTTTCCTATATCACCACAGTCTTTGAATGTGGGGGGCTTGCTATTCTTTGGCAATCTATTTTCTGAGGCAGAGTTATTCATCTTTCCTTCCTTTAGGATAGCTAGTTCTCCGGCTGGGTTCGCAGTGCACAGGATGTTAGTTCACCCCTCGGCTACTTCTAGTGTTGATTGTTAGTAAGGGGATGGCGGCCAGATTAGTTGCCAATGCTCTTGTCACCTTTTACCAATGATTTATGGTGGTCTTCCATGGTTCCGGATCATAACAATTACCATTTGTGTGTGTGGTTCGACCATTACTCCGCTATCTTGGGGTTATATTTGACTCAGATGTCTCCTTCACTCCCTACATCCGATCACTCACTCGTTCATGTCATCTCCATCTCAAAAACATCTCTAGAATTCAACCTTTTCTTACCATTTACTTTGCAAAAACTCTTACTGTTGGTCTTATTCGTTCTCGCCTGCAATTTTCTACTAATTGGTCTCCCTCTTACTAAACTCTCCCCTCTCCAATCCATCCTGAATGCCACAGCTAGGATAAATTTTCTCTCCAACCGCTTCACCGATGCCTTTGCTCTGTGCCAGACATTGCACCAGTTGCCTCTTCGCTACAGAATCCAATATAAACTTATCACTTTCACTCACAAAGCGCTCCACAGTTCTGCATCGCCCTACATCTCCTCTCTCATCTCTATCACCCTACCCATGCCCTCCATTCCCCTAATGACCTAAGACTGAAATCCTCAATATTCCGAATCTCCCTCTCCTGTTTCCAAGGTTTCTCGCAAGCTGCGTCAATTCCCTAGAACATACTACCAAGAACAATTCGAATAATTCCCAACATCCACATTTTTAAGCGCAGCCTAAAAACACAATTCCTATGACTAGCCTATAACCTCACTCATCTAATTATTCCCATTCTACCCTCTACAAAATTTTCTTCCAATTCTTGTTCCCTGTATTATCTGGTTGCACCCTCCATGTACTTTCTTACACTCTGTATCTGTACTTGTGTAAATTCTGACTAGTGACCGGTTCCTGCAGCTGTAATTGAATCTCCTATTTATTATAGTGATGGCTGGACCATGTAGGACAAACATTTCTTCTTTTTTAATATTTACCTTTTGTGCCCCCTCTATTTCGTCATAGATTGTAGCTTGTGAGCAGGAACTTTATTCCTTTTGGTTTCTGTTGAATTTTGTTAATCTGTAATGTCTGATATTGTCTGTACATGTCCCCTCTGAATATAAAGCACCGCGGAGTATGTTGGCACTATAGAAATAAAAATTATTATTATTACACTACTCTACTGTTCAGAGACACCTGCACAAATATGGGCTTCATGGAAGATTCATGAGAAGAAAACCTCTCCGTACTCACCCTAAAGGTTCAGTCACATCTGCGTATAAAATGTGTGAGTGCCTCGCCAATACAAGTAAATGGGTGAAAGACAAACACGCGGCACACAGACAGAATGCGGACATGCATTTTTAACATGGAGTTTTACATACTGTCCAAAGCTAGATATAGATAAATAGAGGTGAAATACATAATATCTCACCCCCTTACAGATTGTAAGCTTAGATCCTTTGCCTTTCATATGGCACTTAAAAGGGTGTTCAGCCTGGTCTTTAACCCCAAATTCAATAATTTAAAAAAAAAAAACCATGATGTTTCCCTTTATTTTTAGTAGCCAGCTAAGGTAAAGCAGACAGCTGCACTTGCAGGCTGCAGATGACAGCTTCACATTGGCTGGTAATTAGTGATGAGCGAGTATGCTTGTTACTACTCGGTACTCGCACGAGTATCACTGTACTCGGGCTACTCGGCGGGGACCGAGTAATCTCGCAATACTCGTGCTGTACTCGTGGTCTTCATGTTGGCGCTCTTTTTAGAGCCAGCCCTTATGCAGGGATTGGCTGGCAGACCACTGCAATGCCACAGCCCTGTTGTGGAATTGCAGTGATTGGCCGGCCCTCACAGCATGACCGTGCCTTTAGTCCGACACTTCCCCGCTCGGCTACGGCCCCTCCCGCACTCCACTCCGCGTGTATATATATATGCACGCTTACACACACACGCACGTTTTTTTTTTTAATTTACAGTTTTATGGTTTCTACATGCTGCCGGTGGTCATTTCACAAAAATACTCGGGTCTCCCATAGGATAACATTGGGCTCGGTGCTCGGGCCGAGTACACGAGTATCTTGGGAGGCTCGGCCCGAGCTTCGAGCACCCGAGCTTTTTAGTACTCGCTCATCACTACTGGTAATCCAATGCAGAAGTCACCCCAAGCTGTAGTTTAAATTATTAATTTAAATAAATAATTAAAAAAAAAAGTTGGGTCCCCCCCAAATTGGATCATCAGCCAAGGTGAAGCCGACAACTGGGATCTGCTAATCTCAGGCTGGAAAGGGCCCTCGTTATTAGATCCTCCACAGCCTAAAAAAAAAGCAGGCCGCAGCCACCCCAGAACTGGCGCATCCATTGGGTGCGCCAATCCTGATGCTTCAGCTGGGTTCATCTCATTGGCTTGGTGCAGTGGCAAACAGGCTAATATATGGGGTTGATGCCAGCTGTGAATTTCCATCTGCCATCAAGCTGTGGTATAAGTAATGGGTGAGCGCCTAACAGAAACCCCTATTACTAATCCCGTATTTGTAAATGGAAAAAATTCTAATACATTTTTTTAATTTATAATAAAACCCCCTGACACTAGCCATCATTTACCAATTTATTAGAAAAAAATACTTTCAGGTTTGGCATAAAAACCAAGGAGGTCTCACAATGTTCCACCAAACTGAACCTGAAAGAGAAAAATTATAAAAGAAAAAAGACAAGAGATACCCTCATTTACAATTTATTACCCTTTTAATCCCTAATCCAGGTCTGCTGTAATCCAATAAGGAGGTCCAACGACATTCCCAGTCTCACACTCCCAGCCTATGAAGAGCAGAACGTTTGCCGTTGGCTGGAAGAGTAGCTGTGGCGCCCCTGAGGCTTCCGTCGCCACAGGTCATTGCACCCCACCAGCGGTGTGATGCCCCATTCTGGGAGAGGAAGAGAGTGAACTCCGGTCCCCTGGTAAATCCACACTACACCCATTGCTAGGGACACACAGGACCAGGGAAAGTGGCAGGCAACCCTCCCATGCTGCATGCTGGGAGGGGCTGTAAGACCCATCCCTGCTCCCATAGGTTACAGCTTAGCAACTGGGGAGGTGGGAGGAGCCAAGGAGAGCAGACAGAGATAGGAAGGACAAGTTTAGTCAGTTAGCTCGGGGAGTGAGAGAGTGAGGAGTGAGCATGTAGTTGGAGAAGAAGAACGAGAGACAGGAGGGAGGAGGAGGCCTGCTGGAAGCAGACAAGAAAGAAAGAAGACAGAAAGGGTCGCAGGGCCGCGGGTAGTCCTGTAGGTACCACGAGCAGTCCTTGTTGGGTACCGAAGCCGAGGGCCCAGAGGCGCTACGAGTAGCTGCAGGCTGCGGTGGCCTGGTCCACATTGACATCGGTGGAGTGATTAAGCTGCGACAGGTGACGGTCCCTAGAGACTGGAGGAATGCAAAGACAATCTCCAAACAGTAAAAACCGAGGCCCAGGGACGTTGCAAGCTCCCAGGGCCAGAACCCATAGCAGACCTTCAGAAAAGGGGTAATCAGCCGACAGGTGACCCCCCAGGTGGAGGCCAAGCCAGGGCCATCCAAACTCGGGCAAGGCTAGTGAAGACAGCAGAGAAGGAGACACTAAGAGAGAGGGTACCGGATTTCACACTCTGAATCACCCAGAAGACGGAGCTCCCTGACAGCGGTCCCAGCAGTCCAAGGGTCCTGCCTGCCCTGACAAGAACTGTGAGTAAAGAACTTGAACTGCACCTCTGAAGTTGCCTCAGTTATTTCATCTGCATAGACATTCACAAGCACCAACTGTGCCCCGGGCATTGCTCCACCTGTGGGGAGCAGTACCACCATTGCTGCCATAATATCATCCCGGTGGCCTCACACAGCAGCGGCGGCTTAATAGCCGCATACCACAGGTGGCGTCACGAACTCAACCATTATCAAGCAAGCCACATATTCTACTGACACCCACCAGGGCCACGGAGCCGGGCCCAGCCACCACTGACTACCACCGGACTAGTCCGGCCCGGCACCGGGTGTCCCATAGCCCTGGGGTGGGCGAGTCATAGCCACTGCCGCTTTCACACTGTGCTGTGTGAGAACCACAGCAGTCAAGCGTGTTGACCTTATGAGGTTACCACAGATCACAGCATGTGGCTCACACAGCGTGTGAACTGCCACGGGCAGGGATTAGTGGTGACATCATGCGTTCTCTGCAGTGCACGCAGCAGTTCTCACACAAAGTACATTTGAAATTCCCTCAAAACGAGAATTGAAAGACTTGTGGCTGCTACAAAAAGCTGTGATACATGCCAAAGGGGTTGATACTAAGTAATAGCCATGCAGGATGCCCAAACTTTTGCATGGACTTATTTTCCTTTTTTATTAGTTTAACCCCTTCACCCCAAGGTGATTTTCTGGGTTTTTTTGGGTTTTTTTTCCCCTCCTCCTTCTTCCAAGAGCTGTAACTTTTTTCTTTTTTTGTCAATATAGCCATATGAGGGCTTCATCTTTGCAGGACTAGATGTACTTTTAAATGACATCATTCAAGTTACCATATAATGTACTGGAAAACGGGGGGGAAAAAAATCCAAATGTGGAGAATTGTGAAAAAAGTGAAATTCCACAATGTTTTTTTTCTTTTTTATTCACCATATTCACTATATGGTAAAATTGACATGTTATACCAAACATGTATAGATTTACTTTTAAGGAGTTGTGAAAAAAATTCAAGAGTTTGTCCCCAAAATAAATTGCGCTTTTGTCACCATTTTCCGAGACCCGTAGCATTTTTATTTTTCGGGATCTGGTACTCCGTGATGGTTTATTTTTTACATCTTTAGCTGACGTTTTTAATTACCGTATTTGTTATATTATAAGACACACTTTTTCTCCCAAACATTTGTGAGGTAATTTTGAGGGGTGCGTCTTAAAATCCGAATGCAACTTACTGGGGGGAGAGGTGGCAGGCAGTGGCGCTGTTGTGTGGTGGGCAGTGAGATCTGTGTGATGGGCTCTGTTATGCGGCGGGCAGCGACTCTGTTGTGTGGCGGGCAGTGAGATCTGTTCGGCGAGAGGGCAGTGAGGTATGAGCCATTTTGAAGAGGTTGGCAGTGAGGGCTTCAAATAATGGCACCCAGAGTCCGCACGTGTGCAGATGGAGCTCTCAGATCAAGCTTTCATCTGCGCACACGCCGACTACGACTGCCATTTCTTTGAAGCCTGCACCGCCAACTTCAGAATGGCTCATACCTCACTGCCCACCGCACAGACCTCACTGCCCCCCACACAAACAGAGCAGCGCCTGCTGCCTAAGTACAGAACAGCGCCAGTTGCCCCACGACAGAGCAGGGCTGGCTGCCCCAGGAAACATCTGGCCCCCCCCTTGGCACTACCGCAGCATGGCCTTACTCCAGCACCGCCGCTGCCTCTTGTGACCTCCGCTCCACGACAGCTGCTACCCCCAGGTAAGACACAACCGGATTATAAAACAAACCCCATATTTTTTTTTTTTTTTTCTCTCTAAATTTGGGGGCGTCTTATAATCCGGTGCTTCTAAAATACAGTATATCCTTTTTACGTAAATGCAACGTTATGATCGCCTGTTCTTGAATTTTACTGCACTGTTACAGCAAGAAAACAAACTTAATTTTGGCATTTAGAATTATGCAGTATACCGATCAGATTAATTGATTTTATATTTTGATAGATCGGGCATTTCTGAAAGTGGCAATACCAAATATGTGTAATTATTATTGTCTTATTTTCAATGAGGCAAAGGGAGGTGATTTGAACTTTAAGGGGTTTTTTAGCTTTTCACATTTTTTTTTAAAACTATTATTTTAATTTTTTTTAATTTATTTTACTACTCCCCTTAGGGGCCTTTTCACTGCACAGTATGATCGCTTCTCCTGATCAGAGCAAAACTGCAACATCGCTCTTATCAGGAGAAATCCTGCTCCCCTGTGTCAGCACTTTGCCAGCTCTCACAGGAAGTAACTTATTGCAGATGTGAAAGAAGGAAACCGGGATATGCTGTGCTGACATCAAACATCCAGAAGTTGATTAATTTCTCTTTTATTTAATCAGGTCTTCGCGTTTCGGAGGACGCAGCCTCCTTCTTCAGGATAATTATTACAGAAAAATCAACAGGAGGTTGATTTTTCTGTAATAATTGTCCTGAAGAGGGAGGCTGCATCCTCCGAAACGCGTAGACCTCATTAAATAAAAGAGATATTAATCAACTTCTGGATGTTTGATGTCAGCGCGGCATATCCCGGTTTCCTTCTTCCACATCTGTAACACATCACTCCGGGGCTGCAGCAGACGCCATTTTATGCTTATGTAGGAGTTGTGACTGGCACAACTTCTACAGGTGAGTACCTTACCTGTTTGTCTTATCAAATCCCACCAGATAGGGTCCTTTCTGCATTTCTTATCCACAGCATACTTTTATAGGAAGTAACTTATGAAAGCGGAAGGGCTATCATCTGACCCTGTGCTGTCATGGTAACACATTGGTGCCCCATGATTGTGTCACGGGGCCGCCAATTGCGGTGGGAAAGAGCGCAATCCACTCCATGGGACTTTAAAAACGTCGCATGACAGCGCAATCTAAGGGGTTAACAGATAAGCAGACGTATGGGTATTACTGCAGGCCACCAGACACCACCAGAGTCAGTTGTAACCGGGTGGACACAACCAATGACATAATAATAAGTCATTGGTCATGAAGGGGTTAAAAATGTAAAAGATTATTTTTTTTTTTCCCTAAACTACAAAAGGAAATGTCATCTTTAATTTGATGCCTTTTAAAGATAATTTAATTTTCAACTTGCATAGTTGTTCACAATAACAGTAATTTTGACCACGAGTGCTCAATCGTTCGCATGCCACTGTATGTTTTCTTGTACAAGTTTAAAAAAAAAATGTTATTTTACAAAATTTGTAAAGATTACGTTTTTTTATGGCTGAAAAAACATTAAATTCAGAACATGAATACGCCGCCTCCTCTTATGAGTTCTCCTATACATAAAAAGACAATTTATGATAAAAAGAAATTAATTTGAATCTAAATCTAAATCATTTCTCACATTCTGTGTATGGAAAACGGCTTTTCATATATGTGAGCGCTTTGATATTTAACAAGAGTTGTTTTGAAAGAAAAGCATTTAACACATTCTCAACATAGATATAGCTTCTTCCTTATGTGACTTTTTGAATGTTTAACCAAATCTGATTTTTGCACAAAACTTTTCCCACAATCTGAACATGAATATGGCTTCTCCCCTGTGTGAATTCTCTGATGTAAACGAAGACTTGATATCTGATTAAAATCTTTTCCACACTGCGAACATGCATATGGCCTCTCCCCTGTGTGAATTCTCTGATGTTTAACAAGAGTTGATTTAATTGTAAAACATTTCCCACACTCTAAACATGCATATGGCCTCTCCCCTGTGTGAATTCTCTGATGCAAACGAAAACTTGATACTTGATTAAAATCTTTTCCACACTGAGAGCATGAATATGGCCTCTCCCCTGTGTGAGTTCTCTGATGTGTAACAAGATGTGATTTACTTTGAAAATGTTTCCCACACTCTGAACATAAAAATGGCTTCTCTCCTGTGTGAATTATCTGATGTGTAACAAAATTTGATTGAAATGCAAAACATTTCCCACATTCTGAACATGAAAACATCTTCTTTCCTTTGGTAGTTCTAGCATCCCTTCTGTGACTTTTATGTTCCTTAATAATCTGTGATGAATCAAGAGCTAGGATCTGTTTAATAGGATCAGATGATAGATCTCTGTTGTGAAGCACCGAGGATACAGCTGGGATAACGTAATGTTCTTCATATGTGTCTTGTGGCTCGCCAAGATCATATGATTGAAGGTCTGAAGAAGTCAGAAATCCCTCTGATCTCCTAATACCGTCACCTGCTAAGAAAAACACATTACTTTTTCAATAATATACAGGGGGGGGGGGAAAGTATTTAGTCAGCCATTAATTGTGCAAGTTCTCCCACTTAAAAAGATGCGAGGCCTGTAATTGACATCATAGGTAGACCACAACTATGAGAGACAAAATAAGAAAACAAATCCAGAAAATCACCTTGTCTGATTTGGCAAGATTTTTTTTGCAAATTATGGTGGAAAATAAGTATTTGGTTCACAAACAAAAGTTCATCTCAATATTTTGTTATTTATCCTTTGTTGGCAATGACAGAGGTCAAACATTTTCTGTAAGTCTTCACAATGTTGGCACATACTGTTGGTGGTATGTTGGTTCATTCCTTCATGCAGATCTCCTCTTGAGTAGTGATGATTTGGGCCTGTCGCGGGGCAACACAGGCTTTCAACTCCCTCTAAAGGTTTTCTATGGGGTTGAGATCTGGAGACTAGCTAGGCCAGTCCAGGACCTTCATATGCTTCTTACGAAGCCACTCCTTTGTTGCCCTGGCGGTGGACATGGGATCATTATCATGCTGAAAGACCCAGCCACGTTTCATCTTCAATGCCCTTGCTGATGGAAGGAGGTTTGCACTCAAAATCTCACGATACATGGCCCCATTCATTTTTTCATGTACTCAGATCAGTCATCCTGGTCCCTTTGCAAAGAAACAGCCCCAAACCATGATGTTGCCACTCCCATGCTTCACAGTAGGTATGGTGTTTTTTGGATGCAACTCTTCTGTCTCCTCCAAACACGACAAGTTTTGTTTTTACCAAACAGTTCTTCTTCGATTTCATCAGACTACATGACATTCTCCCAATACTCTAAGGCCATGTGCCCACGGGACGCTCGTACCTGCGGATATATTCACAGGTACGGCCGCATATTTCCAGCAGCTGCCCGCCGGCAGCTGCAGCTATTTTTAACTGCGAGTTTCCAGTGGAATAGCTGCGGGAAACATGCGGAGTTTCACGCGATTTACCTGCGGACGTCCCGGCCTCGATCTCCATAGCGGAGGGCCAGGATCTCCGCAAGTAAATCCACATATATAAGTGACATGCAGTTAGGTGCGGCTGAGGGATCTCCGCAGGAGATTCCGCAGCCGCACTTTCCGCAGCGTGGACACAGACACTCCCCATGTCCCATAGGGTAACATGGGGAGTGCCTGTACATGCTAGAACCTGCGGATTTATCTGGAAAATCCAGAAAAATCCGCAGGTTTTCCGTGGAAAACTCCGCAGCAAAAAGCTCCCATGAGCACATGGCCTTATGGATACTCAAAAGGCTCTCTAACAAACTTCAAACGGGCCCAGACATGTTCTGGCTTAAGGAAGGGGACACGTCTGGCATTGCAGGATCTGAGTCCCTGGCGATGTAGTGTTACTAATGGTAGCCTTTGTTACGGCAGTCCCATCTCTATGAAGGTCATTCACTAGGTCTCCCCATGTGGTTCTGGAATTTTTTTCTCACCACTCTTGCGATCATTTTGACCGCACAGGGTGAGATCATGCGTGAAGCCCCACATCAAAGGAGATTATCAGTAGTCTTGTATGTCTTCTATTTTTGCTCCCACAGTTGATTTCATCACACCAAGCTGCTTGCCCATTGCAGATTTAATCTTCCTAGCCTAGTGCAGGGCTACAATTTTTTTTGTAGCCCAGCTCTTTGGTCTTCACCATAGTGGAGTTTGGAGTGTGACTGTTTGAGGTTGTGGACAGGTGTCTTTTATACTGATGACAATTTCAACCAGGTGCCATAACTACAGGTAATGAGTCTTCAAAGTGGAGAGGGAGAAGGGGTTAAACCCGCGCAATCCGCCAGTAATCCAGAAGGAGATGTTGATAAATGAAACAATCTTTTATTTCATGGGTCTACGCGTTTCAAGGTCTAAGACCTCTTCTTCAGGACCAGAAAATCAACACTCAGAGTGTTGATTTTCTGGTCCTGAAGAAGAGGTCTTAGACCTTGAAACGCGTAGACCCATGGAATAAAAGATTGTTTAATTTATCAACATGTCCTTCTGGATTACTGGCGGATTGCGCGGGTTTAACCCCTTCTCTCTCTCCACTTTTAAGTCTGAAGCACGTGGGGCCGCAGCAGCCGCCATTATCTCATGCTATCTGTGGTGGTTGTGACCTCTCACAACCTCAATCGGTGAGTGCATTTACCATTTGCTAACCGTGTGTTTAATCTGGTAAAACCCTATCAGCGCTTCTCTTTTCTAGCCTATCTACAGGTAATGAGTGGAAGACAGAGGAGCCTCTTAAAGAAGTTACAGGTCTGTGAGAGACAGAAATCTTGTATGTTTTACAGTTGTCTAAATACTTATTTTCCACCATAATTTTGAAAAAAAATTTGCCAAATCAGACAAGGTGATTTTCTGGATTTGTTTTCTCATTTTGCTATTATCATAGTTGTGGTCTACCTATTATGTCAATTACAGGCCTCTCTCACCTTTTTTTTTTTAAACTCGTTTTATTGAAAGTTAAGTAAAACATTACATAAAAGAATAAATCAGCAACTTGTTCAGTGAGACAGTGTACATGTAAACTGGTTGGTTATCAGGATAATAAAGTAACAACAATCAAATCAGCGTCCATTATTTCAGCTTATCCAAAGAGCATCAAACATAGTAAAGGTGTTAGCTCGCGAGACACATCCAACTTAAGGCAAGAGAACCCATATCGTCAAGGAGATTGCAACCCAAGCTTCGGGGAACTCGTGGTATCCCTAATATAGTGTATCACGAATCACATGTGTCTCCTTTCTGCCTACCGGGGCACTACTGGCTATTATTGCGATAATACCGATTGTAGGTTATCAGCAAGAGAACCAGGAGATCCACCAGTCAAGGGCGACCTCATCCATCTACCCCAGATTTTGTCAAATTTAGTTAAAGAGCCTCTTGTCTTGTAAACAAATTGTTCTGACGGGATTATTGCATTTACCAATGCAATCCAAGAGGCTCTAGTTGGGGAATGAGTGCTCATCCAATTTAGTATAATGCCCTTCCGGGCCAGAAAAAGGACCTTCCTTATTAATAGATTCTCATCTTGGGACCAGGAGCGTACATCTACCACCCCAAATAGACACAGGACTGGGCACATAGCAATCTCTTTTTGAAATATGGCGGAAAGAGTCATTACAATCTCACTCCAATAGGAGAGAATGACTCGGCAATCCCATATCATGTGCCAGAAATCAGCACCGTCTCTCCCGCATCTCGGACAGCCCATCCCCACCGAATTGTTCAGCTTTTTCATTTTGTTCAATCTCTGGGGAGTAATATAACTTTGGTGTATTATATATAATTGGATCAGTCTATTGTTGACAGCAGGAGAGACCAATGTGTGGGATTCGACAATGTCGTCCCACACTACATCATCAATTTCAGGGATCCTGGCACTCCACCTCTCACGGACAGAAAGAGGATTATTCATGGCCTTGGCCCGAATGAGGGAGGAGTATAGTTTAGAAATAAGACCACCAGGGCCCTGCGATCTAATAATTCCAATGACTGGGAAGGAAGAGAATCTAACCCCACGACCAGAGAACTGAGCTCGAAAGGCGTGCCTAATCTGGAGATACTGAAACCCATGAGATTCCGGCAAGTCGAATTCTGTCCGCAGTTGTGCAAAGGGGCGGAGTTCACCATCCCGGAGCAGTGATCCCAGGGAGATTATTCCGCGATTCCTCCATTCACCAAACCCCGGCAACCCACAAAAATGTGGAAGGTCCAAGTTATCCCATAAAGGCGTCTCAGTTGGTACATCATAAAATCCAAATACGGCTTTAGCCTCCTTCCAGATCCTGGCCCCCAATTTGTGTATCGGGAGGACATGACCCTCAGGGGCCCTCCTGTGATCCGTCAGTAACGGCCACAGGAGATCCACACCTGTGAACTCTGCCAGGAGCCCCTCCGGAGAACCCCCAACTCGGGGAAGTGTCCATGGACCCAAATATTTCAATTGTCCGGCCAGATAGTAAATATAAAGATCCGGAAGGGCCATACCCCCCATATCCTTGGGTCTTTGTAATTTGGCCAATTGGACCCTTGATCTGGACGAGCCCCAGACAAAAGGTAATCATTAGAGATTCCAGGGACCGGAAAAAAGAGCGAGGGATCTGCACGAATACATGCTGGGTAATATAGAGACACTTTGGTTGCACTATCATTTTAAGGAGGTTAATCCTTCCCGCCACTGACAGTGGGAGTTGGCTCCATCTATTAAATTTCTCCCCGAAGTACGATAGTAAGGGGGCTATATTTCTCGCTATCATCTCCGCAGGGCTTCCAGCCAGTATAATTCCGAGATATTTGAAATGATCCACCACCGGAACCCTGCATATGTGATCGCACACCAGATCCTCTCTGTTCCGAGACAGAAAGAGGAGGTACGATTTTGACCAGTTTATTGACAGACCTGAGAATTCCCCAAATCGATCAATCAATTGCACGGCTCTGGGAATGGAGGAATCCGGATCAGATGCAAACAGTAACAAATCGTCTGCGTACAAAGATAAACGTTCATCTCCCTTACTATGTCTCACCCCCCGGTAGACTGGGTCCGCCCGAATGCGCACCGCCAGCGGTTCCAAGGCAAGAGCGAACAGGAGAGGGGATAGGGGACATCCCTGTCTGGTTCCCCTCCCCAAAAGGGAAAGTTTCCGACACACCACCGCCCACCTGAATATTAGCAGATGGAGCTTTGTATATGATCTCAATCCATCTGATAAATTCATTGCCGAAACCAAATGCCCGCAGCACCTCCAGCAGGTATGGCCATTCTATAGAGTCGAAGGCTTTGGCTGCATCCAGGGAGACCAGAGCCCAATCCTTCTCTAACTTGGTGCCCATCTGTAAGACCACCTGCGCTCTCCTCAGATTATCCGAGGTACTCCTACCCGGGATGAATCCCGACTGATCCTCATGTACTATAGAGGAGACCACTTTATTGAGTCTATTTGCTAGAATTTTGGTGAGAATTTTGTAATCGGAGTTCAACAAAGAGATCGGTCTGTACGAGCCACAATCCAATGGGTCCTTATCTGGTTTCAATAGCAGGACTATGGTTGCCTCATAGAAGGAATCAGGCAACCGTCCCTTGCTGAACGAGGCTTCAACCGTTTCCAGGAGGGCTGGGGCCAGCTCCCCCTGATATTTGTCAAAGATCTCAATCGGGAGTCCGTCTGGCCCAGACGCCTTACCCTTATTGAGGGTCTTCATCGCCTCCACCATCTCTTCCATACTAATGGGCTCATCCAAGGCCGATCTCTGAGCCAAAGTCAACCTGGGAAGCTCCAGATCTCTTAAGTACTCAGCGATCTCCTCCCTTGACACGGTCAGCCTGGACTCATACAGGTTCCTATAGAAGTCCAAGAATACCTCCATTATACCATTGACGGAAGTAACTGTTCCTCCACGGGGGTCTCTAATCTTAAGGACAGCAGGTGAGCTATTGGATTGACGCACCAGGAACGCCAGTAAACTACTGGACTGGTTCCCTTGCTCAAAGTACCTCTAGCTCGTGAAGAATACATGTCTCTTAGCTTTGTCTTGCAAATACAAGAGATATTTCCTCCCAGCCTGAAGCCAATGAGATCTGTTTTCCTCAGAGGGGTCCGAGGTGAATCTATGTTCAAGCACTCTATTTTGGGTGGCCAATTCCTCCTCCTCTCTGGCCGCCTGTTTCTTAAGATAGGAAATAGAGGAGTGACAGCATCCCCTCAGATACGCCTTAAGCGCGTCCCAATAAGCCGAGTGATTCTCTTCCACGGAGTTCATTTCCGTGTATGCCCCAAGCTGATCAGGAATCCTGTCATTGGCTCCAAAGAGTGACAGCCACCAAGGGTTAATTTTCCTTGACAATTTATGAGATTTACATCCTTCCCATTTAATGCCTACAAATACCGGAGAGTGATCTGATACTGATCTGGGCAAATGACATACCGATTGTATATGGGCACAGACTCTTTCATTTCCACAGATGTAATCAATTCGAGATAATGAGTTTTTCCCGGGAGTATAGCATGTATACTCTCTCAGTGTTGGGTTAAAAAACCGCCACATATCGTACCATCCCACTTCCTGTAAGAATATACTCAATCTAGTTTGTATCGTGGGGGAGATCGGGACCTGACGGGTGCTTAATCTATCCAGTCCAGTGTTATTAATCAAATTGAAGTCCCCCATGCAGAGCACTAAGGCTTGCGGAAATTGTGAGGCGAACTTAGCCGCCTCATATAAAATCGAGATTCCCGTTGCAGGGGGGATGTATATGGCCAAGACCACTATCATGACCCCATCGATATGAGCCTGGATAAACACATACCTCCCATCAGTGTCCTTTAAAATTTTACCCGGATCCCACCGCAAAGCTTTGTGGACTAGTACCGATACTCCCCTAGAATATGAGGAATGAACAGAGTGAGCTGACCATTGAACCCAAGGCTTCTGAAGCACTCTAGTGGTGTCCAACAATAAATGGGTCTCTTGTAAACATACAATCTGAGCTTTGGATCTTTTGATATGAGCAAATACTGCCGCCCGTTTCCTGGATGTGCCCAGTCCCCTAACATTCCATGTCATCACGCTTAAAGCCATTGAGAGATGCCACTTGCTGAATTGCTAGAAGAATGTCAAAAACTTAACCTACAGTAGAACTTGGGTAAACGTACCCTTAAATACAAGATGTCGGTTGCGCACACACAATCGACAAGAACTGGTCCAGTAGTACGACCAGGAAAGATTTTCCCTAGCAACGACTAGGGTAAACCAACGTGGCTAGATGGTGTACTTGGTATGGGGGTGTCCTCAAACAAGGACTTGAGCATCTCCTGCAGTCCAATAAATGAATTATCCTGCAGCTTAGCCTTGAATCGTGCATAAGTGAGGGGACCAAGAATAGATGGGAAGGAAATGAGAGAGAGAGAAGGAGAGAGAAGAAGGGACGAAGAAAAGAGAGAAAGAAAGGGAAGAAAAAAAAAAAAAAAAAAAGGGAGAAGGGGGGGGGGGAAGGAGGGGAAGGGGGGGGGGAAGAGATGGTAAGAAGGGGGAAAGAGAAATAAGGTAGAAGAGAGGAAGAGAAAGGGGAGAGATTAGAATATAAGATAAAGCGGGGACAAGAGAAGGAGTATAGAGATATGAGAGGGAGAAAAAGTGGGGGACTGATGGGAGAGGGGAGAAGAACAATGAAGAAGTAAGGGGGTGAGGTGAAGAGGGATGAGGAGTAAGCTGATAGGGGGTTAGAAGGGGAGAAGGGGTGGGAGTGTAAAGAAGATAAAAGGAGGATTGGCAGGAAATCTTAGACAGTGGAATATCATAACATATGGTAACCTCTAAACTTAATATAGCACTAAAAGAGCAAATACAACATTATGAACTGAAGTGCATTGCCAAATACTGCGAGCCCAAAGTAGAGTTCCAATTTGGATCCAAAAAGGTATAGGATAAAACAGGATCGCATGAAGGAGTTCAGAGCGTCGCAATAGAGGTCTGACCCATGTCCCGTCTGGCGTCACCTAGGTCCGGTCCCATCAGCGACGAGTAATCCGGAGCACAGGCTGGGTTAAGCAAAGATCCCGGAGAGCGCAGCAGCCGCCCCATACGCAGGCGCGGCCCCAGGTCACCCTCCTACGACGAGGGCCAAACCCGGAGGCCGGTTCATTGGGAAACCAATAATGGACACATCCGGAAACTCTCATGCCTCCAGGAAGGCCGCAGGCGCACCAGCGCCTCCAGATGAGATCACTAGCATCTCAACCGACAGGGACCATAAGATCAGGATCAGGACGCGAACGCAATTGCGGCCCCGCTCCACTCACATGCCAGGAGGGATGAAACAAACAAGAATCTTTCGCGCCTTCAGAATCGAGGGACGCCGAGTACCTGTATAGGATGATCCTGAAACGATCTCAACAGCGATTTCAAACACAACGTCCCAAGGATTGGAGTCGCATCACCGACCTTGCTCCATAGAGAATGAAATAAATGAATCAGAACCGCGACGCTATCACAACCGCGACCCGTCAGGCAGCGCCCAAGACCGTGACGCATCAGCGTTTCCTCTTCAATGTGTTGATCCAGTCATCCGCTTCCGCAGGAGAAGTAAAGAACAGGGATCGCTCTTGATGAACCACTCTGAGACGGGCTGGGAAGATCATGGAGTAAGCAATTTGATGCTCTCGGGGACGTTTCTTCACCTGAATGAAAGAAGCCCTCGTTTTCTGGAGCGACGCAGAGAAATCAGGGAAGATCAATATGGTGGCGTTGTTGTGAAGGATCGGGCCCTTGCGCCGCACCAAGGATCGCATCTCTATCCCTGCTGCTCAACAGTCGGGCCAGGAGAGGTCTAGGCTGCGCTCCCGGAGGAGGAGGCCTGGCCGGTACCCGGTGAGCTCTTTCTATCGCGAATGCCGCTGACAGCATCGCATCAGGGAAAGTTTCGGAGAGCCACTTTTCCATGAACTTACATGGGTCGCTCCCTTCTGCCCTCTCCGGCATCCCCAGAATTCTCAAATTATTGCGACGCAGGTGATTTTCCAGGTCATCAGCCCTCTGCGCCCAGTTGTTTGCCGCGCTTTCCAGAGAGGACAGTCTGCCCGGCGTCGCTCTTGCGTCGTCTTCCAGCGTGGAGATCCGCTGTTCGGTCTCCTTTACCCGCTCTCTCAGGTTTTGCAAGTCCAGCCGGAGGAGACCCACATCGATCTTAACCTCCTCAATTTTACCCGTCAGCGACACCTTTGAATCCTGGATCGCTGCAAGCAACTGCGACGTAACCTGCTGCAAGGTTAGCTCCTGCGATTCCTTGGATCCGGCCTCCATGCTCTCCTCCTCCTCCGCCTCGCTGGATTCCCGCTCTGCCTGCTTGCCGGCGCCATCTTGCTGGGAGTCCCGGGCAAACTTCTTCAGCTTCTCAGCCGCTGCTGCGCTGCGACCTCTGCTCATGGTACCGATCCAAATGCTCACCGCACCACAGGTAATCCAGAGGTGTAATTAGGCACCAATTTCGGCAGGATTAATAACGTATATCAGCTTTGGACTGCGGAGCTGCTCTCAGATGCGACCGCTCATGCTGCCTGCTGGCCACGCCCCCCCCTCTCTCACCTTTTTAAGTGGGAGAACTTGCACAATTAGTGGCTGACTAAATACTTTTTTTCCTCACTATAACCTTGGAAAATTTTTTTTAACTATATTAAATGTCCATTAAAATTGCAAGTCATGTTGCAAAATTCAATTATTTACTAACATATTGGTGACAAAATAGTTCACATTCTAACTGAAGACCACAGAGCAAGGACCACTAGATAATGATATAAGGCCACCACGATCGGTTCTAGCAGATTCCCAATTCAGTGTTGAATTTAGCATCTTCCTAGGTTCATGTTTCAGAGTGTCGGTCACCACTATTTTGTAGTAGGACCCACAGTGGAGAATCATTAATGAGCCTGTCAGTCAGTACTATTAGGGGGGGGGGGTCTATCTGGCACAATCTCTGACAGCCACATGCATTTTACTGCAGAATGGATAAGCAGTACGATTATGTATGAAGGAGCTCTGACTTTGTAGAAAGTGTAAAAATTGAATTGCAAATTAATTAACAAACACAAAAGCTCCATAAATACATTTCAGATAAACAACACAACAGAAATAAACTAGTATATTAACCAGTCTAGGACCCACCAAATTCAATAGAAAAAAAGCAAATATAGTGCGAATTAAAATATAACTTAATGAAAGCCTTTAAAAGCCCAAAACAAAGTAATATCTAAAACATATTGATCGTACGACATGCATTAGAAATACATGCTATGGTTACCAAAGCCGCCTAGACAGTATCCTAACCAAGGGACCATGTACCCGCGGATTTATCCGTAGAAAACCTGCGGATTTATCTGGATTTTCTAGATAAATCTGCAGGTTTTAGCATGTACAGACACTCCCCATGTTATCCTATGAGACATGGGGAGTGCTGTGTCCATGATGCGGTATGTGCGGCTGCGGAATATGCTGCAGATGTCCCGCAGCCGTAACTGCATGTCTATTATTCCTGCGGAAATATCTGCGTAAGTCCCGCCTCTCCTCTATGGAGATAGAGGCCGCGACTTCCGCAGGTAAGTCGCACGAATGTCCACAGGTTTACAGCAGATATTTTGCTGGAATACCACAGCAATGGATAGCTGCGGATACTGGGGAGCTGCTGCGGGAAACCTGCGGATTGCACTCGCACATGAAAATCGCAAGTGGACCTGAGCCCATACTTTTCCCGGCCCCGAGAGGTGGTGGTGAACCTAAATTCTGCATCCAACTTTTATAAAAAGTCTAACTATTCTAATAGTCCATTAAGTTAAAGCTGGAAGCATAGTAAGACATTAATGACCCCTCTAAAAGATCACAGGCCCATTTCTAAAACAAAAAAAAACGGCAAGGGAGAACACCTATGACACCCGAGTAGTAACAGCTGCAGATATCATTATGCAACATATGTGTGTAAGCTGCACATTTCACCCTTTCAGAGTGAGACTCGCACCTATACCAACAACATAAATTGAAAGAGTGGGAATCAAAAACCTGGAAATTACATCAGTTTACACTGAGCATCTTTTGCAACAAGTCAATGAGATTTCTGAAAATACGTAAAACGCAGTGGACTTGAAAAGAAGACAAAATGAGAAATCAAGAGCAGTGATTTCTGTACATTATATTACAAACTGCACATATTCCATCTTCATTCCCCACCTACAAAGTGCAGGGAATAACTACACTAGATATGGAAAGTCTACATTCCCCACCTAACAAGCACAGGGAATAACTACAGTAGATATAGAAAGTCTACATACCCCATCTAACAAGCACAAGGAATAACTACAGTAGATATAGAAAGTCTACATTCCCCACCTAACAAGCACAGGGAATAACTACAGTAGATATAGAAAGTCCACATTCCCCACCTAACAAGCACAGGGAATAACTAACTACACTAGATATGGAAAGTCTACATTCCCCACCTAACAAGAGCAGGGAATAACTACAGTAGATATGGAAAGTCTACATTCCCCATCTAACAAGCACAGGGAATAACTACAGTAGATATAGAAAGTCTACATTCCCCACCTAACAAGCACAGGGAATAACTACAGTAGATATAGAAAGTCCACATTCCCCACCTAACAAGCACAGGGAATAACTAACTACACTAGATATGGAAAGTCTACATTCCCCACCTAACAAGAGCAGGGAATAACTACAGTAGATATGGAAAGTCTACATTCCCCATCTAACAAGCACAGGGAATAACTACAGTAGATATGGAAAGTCTACATTCCCCATCTAACAAGAGCAGGGAATAACTACAGTAGATATGGAAAGTCTACATTCCCCATCTAACAAGCACAGGGAATAACTACAGTAGATATGGAAAGTCCACATTCTCCATCTAACAAGCACAGGGAATAACTACAGTAGATATAGAAAGTCCACATTCTCCATCTAACAAATAGAGAGAATAACTACAGTAGATATAGAAAGTCTACATTCCCCACCTAACAAGCACAGGGAATAACTACACTAGATATGGAAAGTCTACATTCCCCATCTAACAAGTCCAGGGAATAACTACAGTAGATATAGAAAGTCCACATTCCCCATCTAACAAGTCCAGGGAATAACTATGGTACAGTAGATATAGAAAGTCCACATTCCCCACCTAACAAGCGAGGTAATAACCATAGCAGATATGGAAAGTCCACATTCCCCATCTAACAAGTAGAGAGAATAACCACAGTAGTTATGTAAAGTCCACATTCCCCTGTTAAAAAAAAAAAAAAAAAAATTTTTACCAAAAAGAATCACTACAAAATGTGAAAGTCTCCAATTCAATAAAAAAAAAAAAAATAATTGAGGGGAAAATTAGGCTAAAATAATTCAGTTGCAAAAGTGTGGGGACCCTCTTATAATGTGGATGTGGTTGTGTTCAGAATTAGACGATCACATTTACACTAATGATGAGTAGTAGTCAGTACATGGCCGCCAGCATTTATACTATATATGATTCACCCCATATAAAGTTTTGTTGATCCACGAGGATTTCTTAGATATAAAAACGTAGTGTGAATAGGGTCTTATCCAGGTTAGCACAGGGTACAGAGGAGTAATGCTCTCTTGTTATGGGTGTGTGTGACACAACCACTAATGTGACAGTACCAGCTGCTGCAATATCCACGAGTGTTTGTAGAGTTACTTATGACTGTATATGAGGCTCTGAATTGTAAAGCACTACGGATTATTTGGCGCTATATAAAGATTTTTATTCTTAGGAAGCAAAGGTCTGAGTGGTCATCTGAGTCATCTAGTTAGGGTTGTTTCAGTCTGCACAGGGGCCTATAGGGACTGTGCAGCAGGGACCTCCTAGTCTGTACAAGAACTGGGAGGGTCAGGTGTAGTAGTTTTAAGTTAGACTTCATTTTACGTTACTTTGCATGTGTGTACGTCAGTGCACATAACATTTATGCGGTGTTTTCAGCTGTTTATGGATGATTGCTTTTGCTGTAAAATGCACCATATTCCTCCGGACAACCATATGGTGCATTTTACAGAAAAAGCAATCATCCATAAACAGCTGAAAACACCGCATAAATGTTATGTGCACTGACGTACACACATGCAAAGTAATGTAAAATGAAGTCTAACTTAAAACTACTACACCTGACCCTCCCAGTTCTTGTACAGACTAGGAGGTCCCTGCTGCACAGTCCCTATAGGCCCCTGTGCAGACTGAAACAACCCTAACTAGATGACTCAGATGACCACTCAGACCTTTGCTTCCTAAGAATAAAAATCTTTATATAGCGCCAAATAATCCGTAGTGCTTTACAATTCAGAGCCTCATATACAGTCATAAGTAACAGTTATAGAAAAGACAATAATTAAAGCAAAAACCAGTGACAACCATGCTCATAGAAGCTTACACTCTACAATGAGGCGGGGGCAACACAAAATACAGGTGCTTATTTACAATGATGGTCCAGCCATTTTGAAGAAGTGGGGGATAGATAAAGTGTTCATGAGCCGGTCACAAGCCAATCTTTGTAGTGCTTTTGGGTTCGGTGGAGTTTGAGGGAGAAATATATTCAGAGAAAGAGTGGATTGGCTGTATATGAATGGACTTCGATTAGGGAACAGGATAGGCCGCTCTATAAAGATGTTTTAGGGAGCATCTAAAACTGTGTATGTTGTGGTTAGTCCTAATTTCTTGGGAGTACAGCATTCCGGAAGATTTGCTGCAGCTTGGGAGAAGTCTTGGAGGCGGGATTGGGAGGTTCGGATTAGTGTGGATGTTTTGCGGAAGTTAATTGAGCAGCGTAGAGAACGGGTAGGGTGACAATCTGAAATGAGGGTGGAGATGTAGAGGGGTGCCGCGCTGTGGAGAGCTTTGTGGGTGAGCACAAGCAATTTAAATTGGATCCAATAATGTATGGGCAGTCAGTGCAATGACTGGCACAGAGTGGAAGCGTCTGAGTAAAGATTAGCCAGATAGGTGACCCTGGCTGCTGTATTAAGGTTGGACTGTAGAGGGGAAACTCTAGTGAGGGAGAGGCCAATTAATCAAGAAGTACAATAATTCTTCCAAAGTGGCCATCAAGAGTTCCACGTACCTCCTTAAGAATCCTGGGGAAGGTGCAGAGTAAAAATAAGGTGAACCAAAACTAATAATCTACAAGGAGAAACACTAGGCAAACATGCTTTAGTTCCAAGCAGGGTTCACTTCAGAAATATTACCAACAAGAAATGGAAGCTTGGGAAAGCTTTAAATAGTTACACCACAGCGTGATAGGGCAGACTAAATTACAGCATTGGAAACACTTGGCAGAAAGGCAATGAACACACAAACAAAGTGTTCAGAACCAGGAAGGGGATCAAACCTGACTGTGGCTCAGTGGAGAGAAAAACGAACCACATCATGGGAGACGGCCGAATCAAATCCGAGGCATGGGGAAGAATTTCAAACAATTTCCAAGCTTTTAGATAAAAAAATTGTTCTGGCTACCAAGAGGCCTGCAGGAATAGTACTGGATGTGTACTGCATGCAACAACAATCTACGTACTGTTCAAATGTTTATTTAGCCTCGGTGGCAGGACAGAAGCCTTTGTTAAAAAAAAAAAAAAAAAAAAGAAGAAAAACAAATATTCAAGCTCAGCTATGTTTTGTCAAAATCTACATTACGTCTGTAAAAACTATGTGGGGGCAAAGCCAACACTGTGCATCACCAAAAAAACATACTCACAGTGAAGCACGGTGGAGGCAGTATTATGCTTTGCGGCAGTTTCTTTTGGACACTGGGGCTTTAGTCAGGGTGGAGGAAATTATGAACAGTTCCAAATATCAGTCAGCTTTACAACAAAACCTTCAGGTCTCTGCTAAAAAGCTGAAGATGATTTCACCTTTCAACAACAATGGCCATATCTGACCATCAAATCAGCTAAAGAATGGTTTCACTAGAAAAACATGAGAGTCCTGGAATGGCCCAGCCAGATTCAAGACTTGAATTCAATACAAAATGTGTGGGTGACCTGAAGAGGGCGCTGTATCCAAGAGATGCCTCACAATCTAACACAATGATTCTGAAATTATTTTTCTTGGTAGGATTTCCTACATGAGAAAAACTTGGCATTTTATTAAGGGTGTGTAGACTTTTTAGATCCATTTTATATACATATATTTTTATGAAATATGTGTTCACTTTGCAAAAACATTTTATATGTGATGTATTCATTCCACTATAAACTGCACATTCCCCGTGTCTAGGATGTACGGGAAACCTCTTACACCTTATATTTAGGATACCGTGTTTTTCCAAAAATAAGACCTCCCCCAAAAATAAGCCCTAGCAGGGATTTTCAGCATTTTCGGAGAAAGGCTTAAATATAAGCCCTCCCCCGAAAATAAGCCCTAGTGGCGGATCAATAATGAAGTGTCCGTGCAGCTAAAAAAGTACAGTTACTGCAGGACACTTCATTATTGACTGCGGCACCTGGCAATTACACTCACCCGACACTGAGCGGCAGGACCTGGAGTGATCACACACCCGCACTCATCAGATCTCACACACACACACACACACACACACACACAATCAGATCTCACACACAAACATCGGATCGCACACATGATCAGATCGCACACACAAACATTGGATCACACGCAAACATCAAATCACACACACAAACATCGGATCGCATACACACTCACCTCATCCAGCGACACTGATCTCTTCTCGCCGGGAGAGGCAGTGCGGTGCAGCTCGACGAACAGGACCTGCGGCAGGACACGTGACTTGCTTCATTCCCTGCGGCCGTAAGTGCTGGATGTGATATGATGTGTGTGTGTGTGTGTGTGTGTGCAATCGGCTGTGTGTCTGCCTGCGTTCGGCTGTGTGTGCCTGCGTTCGGCTGTGTGTGCCTCTGCGTTCGGCTGTGTGTGCCTCTGCGTTCGGCTGTGTGTGCCTCTGCGTTCGGCTGTGTGTGCCTCTGCGTTCGGCTGTGTGTGCCTCTGCGTTCGGCTGTGTGTGCCTCTGCGTTCGGCTGTGTGTGCCTCTGCGTTCGGCTGTGTGTGCCTCTGCGTTCGGCTGTGTGTGCCTCTGCGTTCGGCTGTGTGTGCCTCTGCGTTCGGCTGTGTGTGCCTCTGCGTTCGGCTGTGTGTGCCTCTGCGTTCGGCTGTGTGTGCCTCTGCGTTCGGCTGTGTGTGCCTCTGCGTTCGGCTGTGTGTGCCTCTGCGTTCGGCTGTGTGTGCCTCTGCGTTCGGCTGTGTGTGCCTCTGCGTTCGGCTGTGTGTGCCTCTGCGTTCGGCTGTGTGTGCCTCTGCGTTCGGCTGTGTGTGCCTCTGCGTTCGGCTGTGTGTGCCTCTGCGTTCGGCTGTGTGTGCCTCTGCGTTCGGCTGTGTGTGCCTCTGCGTTCGGCTGTGTGTGCCTCTGCGTTCGGCTGTGTGTGCCTCTGCGTTCGGCTGTGTGTGCCTCTGCGTTCGGCTGTGTGTGCCTCTGCGTTCGGCTGTGTGTGCCTCTGCGTTCGGCTGTGTGTGCCTCTGCGTTCGGCTGTGTGTGCCTCTGCGTTCGGCTGTGTGTGCCTCTGCGTTCGGCTGTGTGTGCCTCTGCGTTCGGCTGTGTGTGCCTCTGCGTTCGGCTGTGTGTGCCTGCGATCGGCTGTGTGTGCCTGCGATCGGCTGTGTGTGCCTGCGATCGGCTGTGTGTGCCTGCGTTCGGCTGTGTGTGCCTGCGTTCGGCTGTGTGTGCCTGCGTTCGGCTGTGTGTGCCTGCGTTCGGCTGTGTGTGCCTGCGTTCGGCTGTGTGTGCCTGCGTTCGGCTGTGTGTGCCTGCGTTCGGCTGTGTGTGCCTGCGATCGGCTGTGTGTGCCTGCGATCGGCTGTGTGTGCCTGCGATCGGCTGTGTGTGCCTGCGATCGGCTGTGTGTGCCTGCGATCGGCTGTGTGCATCTGTGATGGCTGTGTGTGCCTGCGATCTGCTGTGTGTGATTTGCTGTGTATATGTGCGATCTGCTGTGTGTGATCTGCTGTGTATATCTGTGATCTGCTGTGTGTGTGTGTGTGTGCCTGCAATCTGCTGTGTGTGATCTGCTGTGCATATCTGCGATCTGCTGTGTGTGTGTGAGATCTGCTGTGTGTGTGTGATCTGCTGTGTGTGTGATCTGCTGTGTGTGTGTGTGTGTGTGTGTGATCTGCTGTGTGTGTGTGTGTGATCTGCTGTGTGTGTGTGTGTGATCTGCTGTGTGTGTGTGTGTGATCTGCTGTGTGTGTGTGTGTGATCTGCTGTGTGTGTGTGTGTGATCTGCTGTGTGTGTGTGTGTGATCTGCTGTGTGTGTGTGATCTGCTGTGTGTGTGTGATCTGCTGTGTGTGTGTGTGTGTGCCTGCAATCTGCTGTGTGTGATCTGCTGTGCATATCTGCGATCTGCTGTGTGTGTGTGAGATCTGCTGTGTGTGTGTGATCTGCTGTGTGTGTGATCTGCTGTGTGTGTGTGTGATCTGCTGTGTGTGTGTGTGTGTGATCTGCTGTGTGTGTGTGTGATCTGCTGTGTGTGTGTGTGTGATCTGCTGTGTGTGTGTGTGTGATCTGCTGTGTGTGTGTGTGATCTGCTGTGTGTGTGTGATCTGCTGTGTGTGTGTGATCTGCTGTGTGTGTGTGATCTGCTGTGTGTGTGTGATCTGCTGTGTGTGTGTGATCTGCTGTGTGTGTGTGTGTGATCTGTTGTGTGTGTGTGTGTGTGTGTGTGATCTGCTGTGTGTGCCTGAGATCTGCTGTGTGTGTCAGCGTGTCAGTTAGCAGCAGGGTAGGACGGCGTGCAGCACCAACCGGAGATCACAGGAGGACCTTGGAACCACGCAGACGCAGACATCCTGGTCTGGTGAGTATGAGTCTCCTGGGAAGTGGGGGGGGTCTGCTTTTTTGGGGGGGTAAACTTACCCCCAACCGTGTTTCTCCAAGAATAAGACCTCCTCCAAAAATAAGCCCTAGTGTTTTTTGGGGGGCAAAAAAAATATAAGACAGTGTCTTATTTTTGGAAAAACAAGGTAATAAGTTTTGTTCCTTCTTCTTAGTCCCACATTGTAGCAGCTGCTGAATGAGAAGAATCTGTGACTTCTCTGCATTTAGTGGTCACTACTCACCTGGGCGGTTATCTGTAGGAATCTCCTCTTTACTCCGCTCATCACCCCTCACATATGTCTCTGTAGTATTAATATGGGGCAGATCTTCCCCTTGAAACAAATATTGTAAAAGTCACAGACAGATGGAGAAGTCCCATCTATGATCAGCTCTAATCCTGCCATCTCCACCGCTCTCATTACACAAGTATAACACATATAATACTGGAGGATAAAACAAGACTGAGCACAAGACCTTCACAGCCGTCTACACATCATAGGGGGATTTCATGGCACCTTCTCTCCATCTACCTGATGATCCTGAGGAACATCGGGATCTTCTTGTTTACAGTCCTGTGGGAGAAGAGGACGGGGACATCTCTCTGGTGTTGTCCTCTCACTGGATAGAACTGGAGGAGACACATACAGGGACTGAATTCATTCCTTACATACAGATAATTATAGGCCGTGTGTATTTAGTCCTGTCTATTACCTGGTGATGTGGGGGGCCGGGGAACCTCCATCATGACGTCCTTGTACAGATCTTTGTGTCCTTCTAAATACTCCCACTCCTCCATGGAGAAATAGACGGTGACGTCCTGACACCTTATAGGAACCTGACACATACAATGATACCGTCACCCCCGATCCCTTCATAGCGTTACTGTATAATGTCCCAGCATTCCCAGCAGTGTCACCTCTCCAGTCAGCAGCTCAATCATCTTGTAGGTGAGTTCTAGGATCTTCTGGTCATTGATGTCCTCATGTATCGGGGGGTGAGGCCCCGTGATTGGGCTCAGGGGTCTTCCCCATCCCTCAGACACAGGGGCCTGACAGCGCTCACTAGAGGTCTTCTTCACTACTGTGTAATCCTGGTTATGGAGAGACACAGTAAGAAATCTCACTCCAGACATTTCCAGAGTCCTCACCTCTCCAGTTCTGTCCATCTGTTATTCCCATAGATAAGAATGATGTAATGTGACGTCATCAGAATCTCTCACCTCTCCAGTAAGCCGGAAGAGGATCTCTAGGGTGAGGGGTAATATCCTCTCCGCCATCTTGTCCCTGTCCATATCCATCCTTCACGGGGCAATCAGGAGACTTCTCTTCTATAGAGCGATTGTTCTCCCCCAGCATCTAATGTGTATGGAGCCTGAGCCCAGTAATGGGGAATCTCCACACACCTCCTCCTGCAGAGCCGCACACTAGATATATGGCTGCTCTGTGCTTCCAGGACCTGTGATGATGTCACATGGAGGGGAGGAGTCAGGGTCACATGATCAGCTCCTCAGTGTATGCAGGACTCTGCTGTGTAGTGATGGGCAGTCTGGCTCTTTTTGGTGATCAGGTTCCCATGGCTCCGTTCACCAAAAAGAGCCGGCTCATTCGGATCGTTCTCGGCTCCTTATTAAATACTAGAAGGTGGCCGGATTCTACGCATCGGGTATTCTAAAATTTAAGTATTGTGTAGTTAATGTATGATTTTTGTTATATATATATAGATGTTGTTGTCTGTAGTTAGCAAGTGTTTGTGTAGGGGCTGTACATGTTCTGGGTGTAGCGGGGGGTGAGAGCGGTGTTGTTTGTGTGTTGCGTTGTGTGTCGTTATTTGTGGAGCGCTGTGTGTCTGTATCGTTGTGTATGTGTGTTGCGCGGTTTGTGTGTGTGTATGTGTTTTGGGGGAGGTATATTTTGTGCAATGTGTGTGTTGCGCGGTATGTGCGTATATTTGTGTGTGCCGCGGTGTTTGTGTGTTGTGTGTGTGCGGCGTTGTGTGTGTGGGTGTCTGTGTAGGGCAGTGTTTGTGATTCCCAGTGTGTGTGTGGTGTGTTGTGCAGTGCGTGTGTGGCAGTGTGTGTGTGTGTGTTTTGGGGGGAGGTGTGCACCCCCCATCGTGCTCCATCCCCCATGCTGCGCACCCCCCATCGTGCTCCATCCCCACTCCCCATTGTGCTCCATCCCCCATGCTGCGCATTCCCCATCGTGCTCCATCCCCCATGCTGCGCATTCCCCATCGTGCTCCATCCCCCATGCTGCGCATTACCCATCGTGCTCCATCCCCCCATGCTGCGCATTACCCATCGTGCTCCATCCCCCATGCTGCGCATTCCCCATCATACTCCATCCCCCATTCTGCACCCCCCATTGTGCTCCATCCCCCATGCTGCACACCCCCATCGTGCTCCATCCCCCATGCTGTGCACCCCCCATCATGTTTCATCCCCCCATTCTGGGCACCCCCCATCGTGCTCCATCCCCCATGCTGCACCCCCCATCGTGCTCCATCCCCATGCTGCGAACCCCCATTGTGCTCCATCCCCCATGCTGTGCACCCCCCATCATGTTTCATCCCCCCATTCTGGGCACCCCCCATCGTGCTCCATCCCCCATGCTGCACCCCCCATCGTTCTCCATCCCCCATGCTGCACCCCCCATCGTGCTCCATCCCCCATGCTGCGAACCCCCCATCGTGTTTCATCCCCCCATTCTGGGCACCCCCTATCGTGGTTCACCCCCCATGCTGCACCCCCCATCGTCCTCCATCCCCCATACTGCACCCCCCATCATGCTCCATCCCCCATGCTGCGAACCCCTCAGAGAGGAGTATAATAGGAGGATTATAATAGGAGGAGTATAATGGGAGGAGTAGTCCTGGGGAAAGAGGAGTATAATGGGAGGAGTTGTCCTGGGGGGGAGGTGTACAGGCGCCCAATGTGTGCGGGGGGCGTGGCCGAGCGGGCATAGTGTGAGGGGGGCGTGGCCTAGCGGGCATAGTGTGTGGGGCGTGGCCAAACGGGCATAGTGTGAGGGGGCGTGGCCTAGCGGGCAGTGTGCTGGGGCGTGGCCTAGCGGGCACCGTGTGTGGGGGCGTGGCCTAGCAGGCATCGCGTGCAGGGGCATGGCCTAGCGGGCATCGCGTGCGGGGGCGTGGCCTAACGGGCATCGCATGCGGGGGCATGGCCTAGCGGGCACCGTGTGCGGGGGCGTGGCCTAGCGGGCATAGTGTGCGGGGGCAGGGCCTGGACAAACGGCCAATCCATGCGGGGGGCGGGACCAGGCCAAGCCGAGCTGCCAATACGTGGGGGGCCGGGGCCAGGCCGAGCCCAGTGGCCAATCCGACTGTTGTCACTGTAAGGACACAATTTTGGAGCAAGACAGACAGACAGACAGACAGACAGAATAAGGCAATTATATATATATAGACTAGAAGGTGGCCTGATTCTAACGCATCGGGTATTCTAGAATTTATTGTGTAGTTAATGTATGATTTTTGTTATATAGATGTTGTTGTGTGTAGTTGGCAAGTGTTTGTGTAGGGCGCTGTAAATGTTCTGGGTGTTGTCTGGGTGTGGGGGTGTGCGAGAGCGGTGTTGTTTGTGTGTTGCGTTGTTTGTGGAGCGCTGTATGTGTGTGGTGCTGTGTGTGTTGCACGGTTTGTGTGGGTGTGTGTGTGTGTTTTGGGGGGAGGTATGTTTTGTGCAGTGTGTGTGTTGGAGGAGTAGTCCTGGGGAGAGAGGAGTATAATAGGAGGAGTAGTCCTGGGGGGGAGTATAATAGGAGGAGTAGTCCTGGGGGTAGAGCAGGATAATAAAAGGAGTAGTCCTGGGGAGAGAGGAGCATAATAAAAAGAGTAGTCCTGGGGAGAGAGTAGGATAATAGGAAGCGTAATCCTGGGGGGAGAGGCGGATAATAGGAGGAGTAGTCCTGGGGGGAGAGGAGTATAATAGGAGGAGTAGTCCTGGGGGGAGAGCAGGATAATAGGGGGAGAGCAGGATAATAGGAGGAGTAATCCTGGGGGGAGAGGAGGATAATATGAGGAGTAGTCCTGGGGGGAGAGGAGTGTAGTAGGAGTAGTAGTCCTGGAGGTGAGGAGTATAATAGGAGGAGTAGTCCTGGGGGGAGAGGAATATAATAGGAGGAGTAGTCGTGGGGGGAGAGGAGTAAATAGGAGGAGTAGTCCTGGGGGGAGAGGAGGATAATTGGAGGAGTAGTCCTGGAGGTAGAGGAGTATAATAGTAGGAGTAGTCCTGGAGGGAGAGGAGGATAATAGGAGGAGTAGTCCTGGAGGGAGAGGAGGATAATTGGAGCAGTAGTCCTGGGGGGAGAGGAGGATAATAGGAGGAGTAGTCCTGGGGGGAGAGGAGTATAATAGGAGGAGTAGTCCTGGAGGTAGAGGAGTATAATTGGAGGAGTAGTCGTGGGGGGAGAGGAGTATAATAGGAGGAGTAGTCCTGGGGGGAGAGCAGGATAATTGGAGGAGTAGTCCTGGAGGGATAGAAGTCTAATAGTAGGAGTAGTCCTGGAGGGAGAGGAGGATAATAGGAGGAGTAGTCCTGGAGGGAGAGGAGGATAATTGGAGGAGTAGTCCTGGAGGGAGAGGAGGATAATAGGAGGAGTAGTCCTGGAGGGAGAGGAGGATAATAGAAGCAGTAGTCCTGGGGGAAGAGGAGTATAATAGGAGGAGTAGTCCTGGAGGGATAGAAGTCTAATAGTAGGAGTAGTCCTGGGGGAGAGGAGTATAGTAGAAGGAGTATTCCTGAGGGGGAGGAGTCTAATAGTAGGAGTAGTCCTGGGGGAGAGGAGTGTAATAGGAGGAGTAGTCCTGGGGGGAGAGGAGGATAATAGGAGGAGTAGTCCTGGGAGTAGAGGAGTCTAATAGGAGGAGTAGTCCTGAGGGAGAGGAGTATAATAGGAGGAGTAGTCCTGGGGGGAGGTGTCTAATAGGTGGAGAAGTCCCGGGGGAGGTGTATAGGTGCCCAATGTGTGTGGGGGGCGTGGCCGAGCGGGCAGAGTGTGTGGAGGCCGTGGCCGAGCAGGCAAAGTGTGGGGGGCGTGGCCAAGCGGGCAGAGTGGGTGTCTATTAGGTGGATTAGTCCTGGGGGGAGGTGTATAGGAGCCCAATGTGTGTGGGGGGCGTGGCCGAGCGGGCAGAGTGTGTGGGGGGCGTGGTCAAGTGGGCAGAGTGTGTGCGGGGCGTGGCCAAGCGGGCAGAGTGTGTGGGGGCATGGCCGAGTGGGCAGAGTGTGTGGGGGGCGTGGTCGAGCGGGCAGAGTGTGTGGGGGGCATGGCCAAGCGGGCAGAGTGTGTGGGGGGCATGGCCGAGTGGGCAGAGTGTTGGGAGGCGTGGCCGAGCGAGCAGAGTGTGTGGGGGGCGTGGCCGGACGGGCAGAGTGTGTGGGGGCGTGGCCGAGCGGGCAAAGTGTGGTCGGGGCGTGGCCGAGCGGGCAACTATGCAAAGCAGTTTCCATAGTATCATGGTTTCCATAGTATCATGGTTACCAGCGTACGCCGGCTCCGGGACACGTGTGTCGGGAGCCGGGGTAAGCTAGTAACCATGGTACACATCAGGTAACTATTCAAAGCGACAGTGCTGGTTCATTTTTTGTTTGTTGGTCTCCTGCTGTGCAGCATGCATCGGTGTGTTTGACAGCGGGAGACCAACGATCTGAATGGGCAGGGAGACGGCATACGCTGGTAACCATGGTACACAATCGGGTAATTAAGCAAAGTGGTTTCCATGGTTACCCGATGTGTACCATGGTTACCAGCGTACGCCGGCAACCCCAGCAACGCGAGGGTATGTCTCGGCTGGGTTGCCGGTGTGGGCTCCTGGGGGTGCAGCACTCACCTGGGAGTCGGGGCTCCGTGTGGGTTTGGGGAATGCGTGCGGGGGGCAGGGCCTGGCCGAGCGGCCAATCCGTGCGGGGGAGGCGGGGCTAGGCCGAGCCGAGCAGCCAATCCGTGTGGGGGGGCGGGGTTAGGACGAGCCCAGCAGCCAATGCGACGGTTGTCACTGTAATGACGTCATTTTGGTGACAGACAGACAGACAGACAGACAGAATAAGGCAATTATATATATAGATGTGTTCATCCCAGGTGAACCCATATTTAATATTATAGTGATGCCGCTGAAACCACGCCCACCCACGGTTAAACCCCGCCCACTTACAAGGGACCAATTAGATCATGGCGTGGGCAGGGTTTAGCCGCGGGTGGGTGGGGTTTCAGCGGCAAAAAGAGCCGTTTAGCGATTTTAGTGGCTCACTTTGGTGATCCGGCTCCTGTCAGTCACAGCAGGGAGCCGGATCTTTGTGTCGGATCATTCACGACCGACACATCACTACTGGTTTTATAGGTCGGTGTAGCGGTTGCTTTAGACACATTACATATATATTGAATTCTACGGATGAAACAGGTGATTTTTATTTCTAGAATTCATAAAAGTTGAATAAGTACCTTATATTTATAACTAAGGAATTATTGAACATTACGTCACCCTGTGTTATGTATATAGCTTATATGGTGCATCTACAGTATTGTTGCTCAGTTCAGTCTAACAATCTAAAATTGCATGAAAAGGTATCTGTATATACCGAATTTTTCAGACTATAAGGCTATGTGCGCACTAGAAAGTGACTTTTTCTTAAGAAAAAGTTGGACCCTCTGAAAGAATCCCGCACCCGCGGCAAAAACAGCGGTAAAACCGAACCCGCGGTTTTTTCGTAATTTGCACCCCCGGAGATTTTCCGAAAATTGGTCCCTGCGGTTTTTACTATTATCTATGGCAACAACCACAGGTACCTGCGGAAAAGAAGTGACATGCTCATTAATTCCGTAGCGGAAATTCCACGGGTAAATCCGCAGGTATAAAAAAAATGCACTGTGTGCACAGCATTTTTTCAAACCCATAGGATTTGCTGGGGAATGACTACAGCAATATTAGACACATTTTCTGCAGCAATTCCACGGCAAATCCGCGGTAAATCCGCAGCGTGCGCACAGGGCCTAATACACACTTTTTTCCTCCAAATTTTGGAGGAAAGTGGGGGGTGTGTCTTATAGTCTGGTGGTAGAGACTAAAGGGTGCTTTACACGCTGCGACATCGCTAGCGATCTCGATAGCGATGTGACACGCCAGATCGCAGATACGATTTGCCGAGATCGCACATAGGTCGTTTTTGTAGCGCCAGTCACATGTGCGATCTCGGCAAATCGTATCTGCGAAATGGCGTGTCACATCGCTAACGAGATCGCTAGTGATGTCACAGCATGTAAAGCACCCTTAAGACTCCTTTCACATTGCGTTTTGCCTTACGTTCAAAGGTCCCGTCGGGGCATCCGTCCGAACCGCTCCTCCCCCACTCTGCAAAGCGTGGTTTGGACGCATGCGCCGGCAGGGCCATTCACTGTAATTGAGCTCATTACGTTAGCGTGTGCTCTGTTTTGTGCCATTTTTGCACATATACGTTTTCTGCAGACGGACACCCGAACGTAGTCGACTACGTTCCGGTGTCCACCTGCAGAAAACGTATATGTGCAAAAATGGCACAAAACAGAGCACACGCTAACGTAATGTGCTCAATTACAGTAAATGGCCCTGCCTGCGCATGCGTCCGAAACATGCTTTGCAGAGTGGGGGAGGGGCGGTTCGGACGGTTGCTCCGACGGGACCTGTGAACGTAGGGAAAAACGCAATCTGAAAGGAGCCTAAGGCGGGCTTTGCACGTTGCGACATCGCAAGCCGATGCAGCGATGTCGCACGCGATAGTCCCTGCCCCCATTGCAGGTGCAATATTGTGTGATAGCTGGCGTAGCGAAAATTATCGCTACACCAGCTTCACATGCACTCACCCGCCCTGCGACCGTCGCTCTGGCCGGCGACCCGCCTCCTTCCTAAGGGGGCGGGTCATGCGGCGTCATAGCGACGTCACACGGCAGGCGGCCAATAGCGGCGGAGGGGCGGAGATGAGCAGGATGTAAACATCCCGCCCACCTCCTTCCTTCCGCATATCCTACGGAAGCCGCAGTGACGCCGGTAGGAGATGATCCTCGCTCCTGCGGCTTCACACATAGCGATGTGTGCTGCCGCAGGAGCGAGGAACAACATCGGACCGTCGCGTCAGCATAATTATGGATTACGCCGACGCTGCACCGATGATACGATTACGACGATTTTGCGCTCGTTAATCGTATCATCTAGGCTTTACACAGTACGATGTCGCATGGGATGCCTGATGTGCGTCACTTTCAATTTGACCCCACCGACATCGCACCTGCGATGTCGTAGTGTGCAAAGCCCGCCTAAGGCTGCTCAACTGTTCGGGTTGTGCACTCACACGCGTACACACACACAACACTACAGATCGCATCCACACACTCACCACATGCAGCGATATCGCTTGCTTCTCGGCAACGTAAGGACCTGCGACGCAGTGCACTGTGCGTTGAGCTTCCAGGACCTGTCCTGCACCACATGACCAGAAGCACATGATATCACTGGATGTGGTGAGTGTGTGCGCGCGATTGTACTGGCATGTGCGATTTTGTGAGTGTATGCAATCGGATGTGTGAGTGTATGCTGTCTGATGTGGGTGTTCTGATGTGTGTGTTGTGATGTGTGAGTCAGCCAGACGAAGGGGAGGACGCCATGCAGCACAGAGATCACAGGGAGGAATGATATGGAATCTGATGTGTGTGTGTCTATATGAGTGTATGCTATCTGATTTGTGTTTGTATGCTATCTGATATGTGAGTGTGTGTTCTAATGTATGTGGGTTAGTCAGATGCAGGGGAGGACAGCGTGCTGCACAGAGATCACAGGGCGGAATGATAGGGAATCTGATGTGTGTGTGTGTGTGTGTGTGTGTGTCTATATGAGTGTATGCTGTCTGATGTGTGAGTATCGGACATATGCACGGGAGGACAGCGTGCTGCACAGAGATCCCAGGGAGGAATGATATGGAATCTGATGTGTGTGTGTGTGTGTGTGTGTGTGAGAGTGTGTGTGTGTGTGTGTGTGCTATCTGATGTGTGAGTGTGTGTTCTGATGTGTGAGTCGGACAGACGCAGGGGAGAACGGCATGCTGCACAGAGATCACAGGGAGGAATGATCTGGGAGCCACACAGACACCTGGGGCTGGTAAGTATGACAATCCTGGGGAGGGGGGGTCTGCTTTTTGCTTCAAATTTTTTTCCCTATTTCACACTTCTAAAACCTGGGTGCGTCTTATGGTCCTGTGCGTCTTATAGTCCGAAAGATACGATACCTTTAATTGACCCATTATAAACATTCTCCAACAACATAGGATATATATATATATATATATATATATATTTATATAATGTTCCAGTTCAGAGACAACCCTCCTACCTGCACCAGTGACCCCACTCCTTCACATCTTTTTCGGTCCCTTTCTCTGGCTGTTACCATTACCACTCACCTAACTAAAATATGTACCCTCTCTCTCTTAGACCCGCAACACACATCCGTTTTTTTTGTACGTGTGCGGTACGTATTTGCACGTACCAGAGACACGGAGACACGGAGACCCATGTTATTCAATGGTAGATGGCACACACACGTAAAATCACACGGAACGTGTGTCCGTGTGGTAAGTACGTGTGTGCGCTTTTCTACACGGACGACATGTCCATTTTTGGCCGGCAGCACGCAGGCACGAACCCGCTTTAGTCTATGGGTCCGTGCCTGCACGGACGGCACACGGAGTATGTCCGTGTTCAGCACATATCGTCCGTGTCCGTTTTTCATCACGAAATCTGAAACACTTGTTACCAATCTATCAGGTCAATTGATGGCCATTAATTCTGGCGCCAAACATACATTTCCTGTCTCATTTGCATGCCAGACAGCAGCTGGGCACCTGTCCTCTTACTGCAGGGGAACTTTGAGCACAGAGAACACCACAGGTACTGAGCATGGCGCCCAGAATCGATACAGAGAGGCTGATTGGAGAAGTAGAGAGGCATCCAGAGCTGTGGGACACACGTGTTGATGGCTACCATGAAAGGTTAATGGTGGAACGAGCATGGATGTCTGTGGCAGAGATAGTCTACCCTAGGAATGGATGGTCTCAATGTACCCCTGGAAAGAAAAATAGATATGGTGAGTACAGATATTTGCCTTGCTTCTGTCTTTACCTACATGTGCTCATTCTGTAGGCAGATTAGATCCATATTTGTATAGTTTGTTGGGCATGTATTAATGGGCCTGAATCATTTTGAGCTACACTGGAGACTCACAAACAGGATAGTGTAGTTTTTTGGCCTTTTGAACTATTCATTGCAGTTTTCTAGTAATGTCAGCATGTGTATATGTGGTCTGCAAAGCATTTTATGCATGTACAAAAGGCATTTCAGGGTGGTCAAGTGTGGGGCCCCGAGGTGCGGTGTCGGTGCAGCTGTGCATTACCTTCAGGGACTCCACGCGGCTGGATCTTGTCACAGGTAGGAAATCCTCTATTTTGATTGTCGTGACGCCACTCTCAGAATTGCGGTCAGTGGAGACCGCCACTGCAGGTTAGGGGTGCCTGGGGCTGATAGTGGGTGCAGTCAGTTGTAATAGCCTCCTGAGAGTGAGGCATGCCCCAGGGCCCCGTGTAGGTGTGTGGAACTACAAGTCGCAGAATGACTCAACACAAGCAGAATGTCTTTCAGGGTTTTTACTCACTGTTGATGGCAGGGTGAGTAACCCGGGCGTAGCTGGGATGAACCAGGCTGGAACCAGGCGTCCTTCAGGCTGACTTGTGAGGGTGGCTACTGACTCGCCTTCCTTAGCCCTTCTGTTGTTTGTGGTAACCCCGACTTGCAGTCCCTATGGGGGTCACCCAGGGAAGTTGCTGCTCCCCTCGTTTCGGCCCGTTTGCTTGTAGCCTGGACCAGGTCACTCCGGCTGCTTGCCTCCTGTGAACTATGGGCCCTCGCTTTGCTACGTGGCTGCGGACTCTGTGGTGTTGTCTTGGGGGTTTGAAGTGCCCCCTCAGGCAGGTTTGGCAAAGGACAGGTGGATCTATCCCTGCACTGGGACCTGTTACCCCTGCGGGCCTGGTACCTCCCTAGCAGTCCTCTTACTCTCCACTCCGTTGCTCTCTCTTTAGCCTTGTGTGGATTTCAGACGGCACCACTAGGTGACCGTTCTCCCCCGTCAGTAGTCACTGCGCGGATGCTGTTAGACTGCAACAGCTCCAGGGTCTGCTTCTGCTCTCCCTGAGCTGCACACTAAACCGGCTCACTTGTGGGACCTGCACTGCTGCTCCTGTCTGAGCTCCACTTCCATGCTCCTCACTCCTCCACACTCTGCTTCAGACTCTTACTCCTCCTTCTCTTTTCCCTTTGTGCCTGCCTACGCCACCTAGCAACCAGGCTCTCTACCACACCCCTTGAGTGGAGATGGAGGCTTCGCACCGCCTTCGCCCCCTCCTGGGATCCCCAGGGGTCCTCCCAAAGGTACATGTGTGAGACCTGATCACTATGCGCCTGTGTAGTCACACCTCGGTCAGCCTTCTGGATTACCTGTTTTGTACTGTCCCCAGCATGAGTGCAGTACTCAGTGGTGCCTGACCAGGTCAGGGGCGCCACACAAGCAACAATTAAACATGTTTGAAATATATTTTTGTTTTCAATTTTGTGCTATTTCTATTGTAAATGTGCTGTGAAATGTCTATACATTTTGAGTTGGATTTTTATGTTTGGTTTATTATGCATGTCCCTTGGTGTCACCATGTCTGGAATGGTAACAGTAATGTGTAGTGTGTAATGGGAAATCTGTGAGGAACATATGGCACTTCATGGGTTTATAGACATTTTGTTTCTCATGGCTTACTGGAGGTTTTTTTTTTTTTATTTTTGTAAGTAAAAAAGGAGATAAATGATTATACAGTGGTTTAATCTTTTTACTGGAGATCTTGTTTACTTTGTCATGCTTATTGTGTTATTATGTCACTATATGAGTGTCAGGGGTTGTTGTTTTCATACACAGGGATGTGTGTTCCAATTTATTTAAATTGCTGCAATACAAGAATAATGTTTTATTTTTTTATTGTTCAATTGTTATAATTTGTGACCTTATTATACAATTTTTTGTTTTTAAACAGTGGATCTTGTTAAACGGCGATGGCGCTCAGACTGTGACCAGTTCAGAAGAGAGTATAACCCAGTGGCCACCACAGCTGCCGCAGCAAAAAAGAAAAAATATGTCCATTATGAAAGACTCAGCTTCCTCATGCCCATTATGGAAGTACCAAAGTAAGTTTAAACCATTACATCACATGGCGGTTTTTTTTTTAAATGCACACATTAATTGTTTTTTTGTTTTTTGTTTTTTTTCTTTCTTCAAAGTACAGAGGATAATCTAGGAGATAGTGAGGAAGCCCAGTCAGCAGTATTAACAGCGACCTCTGCTTCCGAGATGGAGCCTACCTCATATCAACCACCAACAATCCCCAACACCAGCCAGCCAGATGCAGAAGAAATGTCCTCTGATTTGGGTTTGGGAACAAGTCAATCCACTAATGTAATTCCAGGCCAGTCTACAGGGCAACAAAGTGGCCCTTCACCAGTTCTTGCAGAGAGTAGTCCACAGCAACATGCAGGTACACAGCCAAGAATAACAACTAATACCATGCGCACAGTAGCCCAATCTATCCGTGGTCGCAGACATAGGCGTTATGAAGATTTACGTTCTCTGCCAGATATCATTGATACCAGAATAATACACATGATGAATTCACTGATACCAGAGAGTGATGGAGAGAGATTTTGCTGCTCCCTTTCTCCCTCTCTTGCATTGGTTCATGCTGATAGGCAGGACAGATTGAAGGCGTCCTTAATAACACTAATATCTGCTACCCAACGTGAGCCAGAACCTATTTATTGTTTTGAAGTGATAGAGCAATGGAGAGCTAATCCACGTGGTCCACACACAAACACAACCCAACAAACTGTGGAAACCCAAACTGATGAACATTACTCTAATTTTCAACTAAATCTTGTAGTGCAACAAACACATATACAGTGTCCATCTTCTTCTATGGGAAGTGATGTACAAATTAGGCCAACAATTGTCCCACACCAAACAGGTACATTAATGACACAAAGGCCATCTCAACAGCCATCATTTGTCCCACAAGTACCCCAACAGACACCAACGCAAACCTCTTTTAACTATCCTAGTATTGTTAGTAATGTTCATAGACTACCTTAAATGTTTCAACAACCAACATCCTACCATGTTCCTAATAATCCACAACAACAGCACTTTCAACATCAGACTTACCCAACTAACTTCACATACACACATACTCAGCCTCTTCCAACACATCAATATGTACCACCTACACTTGGTCTTCCATCTGCTCAAACAACTGCATCATTATTTGTTCCAAGTACAACAACTGTCACTAGTGGAAACACTGATCAGTCACTCACTACAACATCTAGTGTTGGGCAGCAAACATATTCTGTAGGTGTCAATGCAATGGAGACTACACAGGAAAGCATCACTAGCCTAGAGGATTTAGTTGAATCATAATGTGATATCGTATGTATTATTTTACATTTTGGTATGTTTTCTAGGGTATTGCTGGTCGGAAAACATTTCAAAATGTAACACATCACTTACTCTATATGCATGGGGTCATATTTGTGTTTTCCTTTCCAAAGATTCAATAGAAATTACTCTATCACTTCCAAAACATTACCTGCCTGTTAGAATGTTGCCTTGCTCTGGACATGTTGTTTGGACCATCTATTAGAAAAAACTGGGTTTAGGGAAAAAATGCATGCACATAAACTACTACACTAACATTCAGACACCTTTATTATTAAAAATCCAGGCACTATGCAGTATCTGCATATGGTCTGGTCCCATACTTGTATTCCAATAGTGTCAAACAAATTATGTTTGTGTGACATTATTGCATAATAAAGTATGGTGTTTTGTATGGGCTTATGTCCCTGACAAAATTCTGTAAAAAAATAATAGAATACAGGGTGTTTTGCAAAAGATAACAGACATACATAGGTTCAATAAAAAATCTGGACTAATTTTTTCAAATCCTATTTGCCATATTTTTATTAGTCATGTACATTCAGTAGTACTGTTACTTGCAAAACAAAAATTCCTGATTTTATAGCAATAAAGTTAAATCACAATAGCTTATTGGGACCACAAACACAACCAACCAACAAAAAAAAACACAAATTATACCTATGTATGGTCATTTTCTCTTTTGTATTACATATGTGTTTGTGATTATGTAACCAAGTGATACAAAAACACTATAACAATGTCAAATTTATACATGACTATGGCGATTTAAACTAAAATAATCTTTAAACTGATTCCTCACTTGTAGACCAGAAGTGGACACATTGGTTCTAACACTACCATTCTCTACAAATGATGCATTTAAAGCTGGCTACTCCTCAATGTCTTCGTCATTGCTTTCATGTAATCTACAGTAATTATGTAACACTACTGTAGCTTTAATGACAGCCTTGACGGTGGTTGGTTGGAGTTGGATGGTGGTTTGATAAATGCGCCATCTTGAGGCCAAAATGCCAAAGGCACGTTCAACATAGCAACGTGCTCTGGCCAATTTGCTATTAAATAGGGCTTTTGATCTGTCCAGCCCCCTTCTGGGATATGGACGCATCAAATGCCTAGACAATGCAAACCCCTGATCTGCAACCATGACAAAAGGAACAATAGGGCCATTATTACCAGACAATGGTCTTGGTGCAGGCAAACTTAAACTATCAGACATTAATCGTCTTGCTAAACGTGAGCTTCTGAAAATGCGTGCATCTGAGGCACTGCCATAGGCCCCAATATCAGCAAATAAAAAGCAGTAGTTTGTATCTACCATGGCCAAAATAACTACAGAAAAAAACTTATGATAATTAAAATATCTTGATGCAGAGTTAGGTGGTTTCTTCACTCTAATGTGCTTTCCGTCAATGGCGCCAATACAATTAGGGAAAGCTGTTTTCTCCAAAAATTCTTCTGAAATGTGCATCTATTCCTGTGTTGAAGGCAGCTGCATGACATGTTGCCTAAGGGTCTCCCATAGCACAGTGCAGGTATGCAGGATAATCTTGCCAATTGTAGACCTTCCCAATAAGAATTCGAAATGTAGACTGCTGATGGATTGCCCAGTTGCAAGGTAACTGAAATAGAAAAAAAACATGACATTACTTTGACTATTGATGAAAGTTGTTTTTCAAAACAAATATTTGTGTCATCCAATGACTGACGAGATACTGTGTATGACTATTATTTTATTGCTTTTGTTGGAAAAACATATGTGTTGATATTTACTTTCCATATTGGAAAAATAATTACTTTTCTGTTTAACCCCATTACGACCGCCTTACGGAGATAAACGGCGGCAGAATCAGGTCCTTATTCTGATCTGCCGTCTATAAACGGCGGACAGAAAAAGGTAAATAGCGCCCCCCAGCGTCAGAAAATCTCCGGGGTTTCAGCTACCGGGGGTAGCTGAGACCCTGGAGATCATGATTCGGGCCGGCTTTCCCGGTCCCCGCTCACATGATCACTGGTATACACCGTATACCGATGATCATGTAATAGTAAATCACAGCGCCGGTAAACAATGAGTTATCTCCCATCTGGCATGATCAAACATGTCAGCTGGGAGATAAATTTTCTTCCCCGGTCCCCTCTGGTCCCCCGGGGTCGCCGAAGTGCCGACCCCCAACCCCCAACCCCCCCCTACCACCCCCCGAAAATCCAAAATGGCGGCGCGCACAGCAGCGCACCGCCCGCATTTCCCCAGTTCCTTTGAATTCTGTCGCATGTGCCATCACACATGCAACAGAATACTGCTCCCCAGGCCCTGCCAGGTCACCCCCTACTCCCACCCCGGTGTTCCCCGGTGTCCCCCGTACCTGTGGGAGCGCTGATCCCCCGCGGCCCCCTCCTCCTTCACAGTGCACACCGGTCACACGTGCAGAGCGCGGCTGACAGCTTCCTGTGTCTGACTCAGACGCTGGCTGCTGCTGCTGCTGCAGACACTGTCTGCAGCTGTGACCCGGGGAGAGTGGGTGCAGATTCTTTGCACCCACTCTCCTCAAATGGAAGGTCTGCACTCCTAGAAAATGGGGGACACGTTCCCTGAACGTGCCCCCCATATTCTAGAAGATCGTGGGACTTCCAAAATGGCTTACAGGAGATTTTTTTTTTCTTTTCAATAAATTGGTCAAAGAGGGATGGTTGGGGAGTGTTTTTTCAAATAAAATGTTTTTTGTTGTCAATTTTTTTTTTGTATTACTGTCAATTAGTTATGTCTGGTATCAAATAGACGCCGTGACATAACTAATTGCTGGGCTTGATGCCAGGTGACATTACACATCTGGTATCAACCCCATTTATTACCCCGTCTGCCACCGCACCAGGGCGCGGGATGAGCTGGGGCGAAGCGCCAGGATTGGCGCATCTAATGAATGCGCCACTTCTGGGGCGGCTGCGGCCTGCTATTTTCAGGCTGGGAAGAGTCCAATAACCATGGCTCTTCCCACCCTGATAATACCAGACCCCAGCTGTCAGCTTCACCTTGGCTGGTGCTCTAATTTGGGGGGACCCCACGTTTGTTTGTTTTTTAATTATACATTTTTTTTTAAAAAAACAGCTTGGGGAGCCCTCCAAATTGATCACCAGCCAAGGCGAAGCTGTCAGCTGTGGTTTGCAGGCTACAGCTGTCTGTTTTACCCTAGCTGGCTATCAAAAATAGGGGGGACCCCACGTCATTTATTTTAATTATTTTTTTTTCTTTTTGGGCTAAATACAAGGCTAGGCACCCTTTAGTGCCACATGAAAGTCACTGAAGGGCGCCAGCTTAGAATATGCAGGGGGGTGGGATGTTATATATGTTTGTCATCTATCCATTCATCCATTGTAGCATTTTAGGCTGTGTGCCCACAATCAGGGTTTGCAGCGTTTTGGGTGCAGAGTGTTTTTCCTGCGTCCATAACGCTGCATTGTGCAGTAGAAGCACAGTGGAAGGATTTTTAGAAATCCCATGCCCAATGTGCTTCTTTTCTCCGCAGCATACATTGACCTGTGGTGCAGCTTCCCGAGCCTCAGCATGTCAATTTATGCTGCGGAGACGAGAGTGTTCTCTGGACGTAGAATAGAACTAAAGTCCACAGCAGCCTGAACCCAAATCGTGGGCATGGGCAGCTGCGTTCTCCCGTGGACAACACTCACATCTCTGCAGGAAGGCTGACACGGTGTACTAGACGCCGTGTCGCTGGATCATGGCCACATAGCCTAACAGTGAGAAATTTGTTGCTACAGCAACATTTTTGTGAAGTACCTGTGGAATCAAAATGCTTACTATACTCCTGAATAAAATCCTTGAGGGGTCCAGTTTCCAAAATGGGGTCACTTGTGGGGGTTTCTGCTGTATAGGCACCCAAGGGGCCCTGCTAATGTGACATGGTGTGCGCAATTTATTTCAACTTTTCCAAAATTCAAATGGTGCTCCTTCCATTCCAAGCCCTCCCATTTATCCAAACAGAGGTTTTTGGCCACATGTGGGGTATCCCTGCTCTCACAAGAAATTGGATAACAACCTGTGGGATCCATGTTTTTTGTTGCCTCTTGAAAAAGTGAGAAATTTGATGCTAAATCAACATTTTTGTGAAAAAAATGAAAATTTTCAATATGACAATGTAACGTTATCAAAATCTGTGAAGTACCCGTGGATCCAAAATGCTCACTATACCCCTAGATAGGAGCCTTAAGGGGTCTAGTTTCCAAAATGGTATCACTTGTGAGGGGTTTCTGCTGTTTAGGTACCTTAGCGGACATCTAAATGCAACATGGTGCTCGCAATCTATTTCAACCAAATTTGCTTTCCAAAATTCAAATATTGCTCCTTCTGTTCCGAGCCCTCCCATTTGTCCAAACAGAGGTTTCTGACCACATGTGGGGTATTAACGCGTTCATAAGAAAGTGGGTAACAAGTTTTGGGGTCCATTTTGTTGTGTTATTTCTTCTAAAAGTGAATAAATTTGGGGTAGAGCAACATTTTAGGTAACATTTTATTTTTTGCTTTTTTTCATTCCACATTGCTTTAGTTTCTGTGTAGCACCTGAAGGGTTAATAAACTTCTTGGATGTGGTTTTAAGTACCTTGAGGGGTGCAGTTTTTAGAATGGTGTCACTTTTGGGTGTTTTTTGTCACCTAGGCCTCTCAAAGTCACTTCAAATGTGATGTGGTCGCTAAAAAAATGGTTTTGTGAATTTTGTTGAAAAAATGTGAAATTGCAGATGAACTTTGAACCCTTCTAACTTCCTAACCACAAAAAATTTTGTTTCAGAAATTGCGCTGATGTAAAGTAGACAAGTGGGAAATGTTATTTATTAAGTATTTTGTGTGACATAACTCTCTGGTTTATGGGCATAAAAATTAAAAGTTTGAAAATTGCAAAATTTTAAAAATTTTCATCAAATTTCCGATTTTTTTACAAATAAAAGCAAAAAATATCGTTCTAAATTTATAACTGTCATGAAGTACAATATGTCACGAAAAAACAATGTCAGAATCACCAGGATCCATTGAAGCGTTCCAGAGTTATAACCTCATAAAGGGACACTGGTCAGAATTGCAAAAAATGGCCTGGGCATTAAGGACAAAACTGGCTTCGTCCTTAAGGGGTTAATAAACAAGATTGTTTGATTTATGACTCTTGTTTCTTTAATTTTGTTAGAGATAGAATGGTAGATGTGAGCACTCAGATCATATTTTAAGATTACAATGAGGTTATGTGATCTATATAAATTTTCAGCAAAACAAATACCTAAATTTAAAATTACATAATTTCTACAAAATGATGCCTTTAAGATTTGACATGTATTTCAAAATAACAGATAAAGCATGAGTATACATGACAACACCTACCGTAAAGTCACCAACAATCGTTCCTCAGGGGAGATGCTGAGGCGCATACAGGTGTCCTGATGCTTCAAACGATGATACACAAGGCCAAGGATGTTGTCAAATTAATTCATGGTGAGATGGCAATAGGCCTGGAATTTTGGTGGAAATTTCCGCATTTCGCCATAGAGAATATTAAAATGCCCATGTGTTTTCCTGAGCTTCACAAGGGGGTGAATCCACATCCTTCTCCCCAGTGGTGGCTCTTCTTCAATCATATGTCGCCTAACCCCAAATCTCCTAGATATCAACCAAAGCAAATACATGGTTGCTTCATTGGAGAGAGACATTTTGGAGTGTGTAAAATGTGAGAATGAGCTCAGAAGCCATGTTTTTAAAGGTTTTTTAAGCAAACTAACCAAATTGGGTAGTTAATTGACCAATTTAACAAACCAGAAGCACATTATGATGGGCTAACAAGGTTATTTGTGTGAAAATACGGATCTGAAAAAAACGGACGGCACATGGACTGCACACGTACGTAATTTATGTCAATACGGACATTCCACACGCACACACGGCTCGCATACGCCATCACACGGATGCCATACGTACCGGAGAAACGCCCCTAAAAAAACGGAACACTGACCCGAAAAACGGACCGTGAGACACGTACGTTTTTTTTGCGGAAGTGTGTTTTAGGCCTTATCTGGTGTCCTTCTTTCCTCCTTCAAAGGCATCAGCATACACCCCATTACTCAAGAAACTATCCCTCGACCAAAACTGTGCGGCTAACTACAGACATGTCTCCAATCTCCCCTTTATCTCTAAACTTCTGGAACACTTGGTCCACTCCTATCTAAACTACTATCTGTCAGATAATTCTCTTCTTGATCCTTTACAATCTGGTTTCAGCTCTTTACACTACTATATCTGCACCTAAGACGGGAATCACACTTGTGAATGACTCATGTATAATACGCGTGAGTCTCGCATCACATTATCTGGCACAGCCGCACACTACCTGGACAGTAGCCGGTCAGCTGTATAGAAATACATTCAGCCGACCTGCTCCTGTCAGGAGAGTGTGAGACTCACGCGTATTACCCATGAGTCACTCACAAGTGTGAATCCGGCGAGTGCATTGGATGCGATAAGCTAATTACCCTCGGCTCCCACTGTTTTGCCAATGTGAGCCGAGTGTCATACAACTGTGATCCAATCCTACGATTGGATCACACCTACAGAGAAGAGGGATGGAGCTGCGGAGGAGAGGGAGGGATTAATCTCTCCATCTCCTCCATTGTCAACTGATGCGATTATCGCACTGCACTTAAATGTCATCCGAGTGCAGTCCTATGTTTCACTCTCACCCATAGACTTCTATGTGCTATATGTATGAGTGACACGTACATCACTGATACAGTTAGGTCCAGAAATATTTGGACAGTGACACAAGTTTTGTTATTTTAGCTGTTTACAAAAACATGTTCAGAAATACAATTATATATATAATATGGGCTGAAAGTGCACACTCCCAGCTGCAATATGAGAGTTTTCACATCCAAATCGGAGAAAGGGTTTAGGAATCATAGCTCTGTAATGCATAGCCTACTCTTTTTCAAGGGACCAAAAGTAATTGGACAAGGGACTCTAAGGGCTGCAATTAACTCTGAAGGCATCTTCCTTGTTAACCTGTAATCAATGAAGTAGTTAAAAGGTCTGGGGTTGATTACAGGTGTGCGGGTTTGCATTTGGAAGCTGTTGCTGTGACCAGACAACATGTGGTCTAAGGAACTCTCAATTGAGGTGAAGCAGAACATCCTGAGGCTGAAAAAAAAAGAAAAAATCCATCAGAGAGATAGCAGACATGCTTGGAGTAGCAAAATCAACAGTCGGGTACATTCTGAGAAAAAAGGAATTGACTGGTGAGCTTGGGAACTCAAAAAGGCCTGGGCGTCCACGGATGACAACAGTGGTGGATGATCGCCGCATACTTTCTTTGGTGAAGAAGAACCCGTTCACAACATCAACTGAAGTCCAGAACACTCTCAGTGAAGTAGGTGTATCTGTCTCTAAGTCAACAGTAAAGAGAAGACTCCATGAAAGTAAATACAAAGGGTTCACATCTAGATGCAAACCATTCATCAATTCCAAAAATTGACCGGCCAGAGTTAAATTTGCTGAAAAACACCTCATGAAGCCAGCTCAGTTCTGGAAAAGTATTCTATGGACAGATGAGACAAAGATCAACCTGTACCAGAATGATGGGAAGAAAAAAGTTTGGAGAAGAAAGGGAACGGCACATGATCCAAGGCACACCACATCCTCTGTAAAACATGGTGGAGGCAACGTGATGGCATGGGCATGCATGGCTTTCAATGGCACTGGGTCACTTGTGTTTATTGATGATATAACAGCAGACAAGAGTAGCCGGATGAATTCTGAAGTGTACCGGGATATACTTTCAGCCCAGATTCAGCCAAATGCCGCAAAGTTGATCGGACGGCGCTTCATAGTACAGATGGACAATGACCCCAAGCATACAGCCAAAGCTACCCAGGAGTTCATGAGTGCAAAAAAGTGGAACATTCTGCAATGGCCAAGTCAATCACCAGATCTTAACCCAATTGAGCATGCATTTCACTTGCTCAAATCCAGACTTAAGACGGAAAGACCCACAAACAAGCAAGACCTGAAGGCTGCGGCTGTAAAGGCCTGGCAAAGCATTAAGAAGGAGGAAACCCAGCGTTTGGTGATGTCCATGGGTTTCAGACTTAAGCAGTGATTGCCTCCAAAGGATTCGCAACAAAATATTGAAAATAAAAATATTTTGTTTGGGTTTGGTTTATTTGTCCAATTACTTTTGACCTCCTAAAATGTGGAGTGTTTGTAAAGAAATGTGTACAATTCCTACAATTTCTATCAGATATTTTTGTTCAAACCTTCAAATTAAACGTTACAATCTGCACTTGAATTCTGTTCTAGAGGTTTCATTTCAAATCCAATGTGGTGGCATGCAGAGCCCAACTCGCGAAAATTGTGTCACTGTCCAAATATTTCTGGACCTAACTGTAATCGCAACATGCTTCAACTTTTCGCTTATCCAGAATTTGGATGAGAAAAAAGTGACCATCTGTTCTCCCTCACTAAATAATATTGGTCCGAGTGCAATGTCAGATTTTATCACATTGCACTCGTTCGAACCATACATTTGTGTGAGCATACCCTAAATCTAATGGTCACTGCTCTCTGCTGATTCTCCTGGATCTCTCTGCTGTTTTCGACACTGTGGATCAACAAATCCTCCTCATTATGCTCCACTCTATGGGGCTCAAGGACACCGCCCTCTCCTGGTTCTCCTCCTATCTCTCTGACCACTCCTTCATTGTATCTTTTGCAGACTCCTCTTCCCCTTACTGTCGAGGTTTTTCAGGGTTCAATTTTGGTTTACAGTACCATCTGTGCACTTTATGCTGATGAAACCCAATTACACACCTCTCCTGAAGCCACGCCTGCATTACTACAAAATACGACGGGCAGGCAGTTAACCTACTCATCGCCGGGCCGTCGACTGCGCCACCTGTGGTATACGGCCAGGGAATGGGCCGCCACTGCTGTTGCTGTCCTCTGGGGTGGCTGGTGGTAGCAGTTATAAATGGTATTGCTCCCCACAGGTGGAGTGGGCCCCGGGGAGGATGATGAGAGGGGGAGTAGTAATCACGGGCGCTGAAACGCAGGGTGGCGGTGCCAGTAATCAAGAGACAGAGTCTATGGCTGCGGTTCCAGGTTGTTTACTCACTTTGTGCTGTGCCGCTCACCCGGGTAATACTAGTCAACTTCTATGATGGGCTCCGTCTAACCTGAATACTTTTAGAGATAAGTCCGGTGTGGTGTTCGGTGGGTTCCTGCCTTGTAATGCCTGTGCTGTGGATCCCCTGACTTGGAGCTACGAGGGGACCCTGAGTTTCACGAGTAGAACTCTTGTCCCTGTATGCAGGTGCCGCGGGTCTATAGTGGGGTCTGAAGTCATCCAAGGCCCTGGATCCTATATGGCACTGTGCTCCAGGGCGCTTTGTGGTCAGGGAAGCTTGAAACTTTCCCCACCCGGGCAGATTCTGGAAAACCAAAGTGGAGTATGATATTCCCTAGGGTCCTTCCGCCCTGTGTGGCGTCGGTTCTGAGGGGAGCAGATGCATTCTCCCTGCAGCGACCATTGTGAACTTCTCCTCCTTCCCACCGGAGCACCTGTAAGATGCGACTGCTCCTTTGCTCTACTGCTGGAGACCTCTCTAACTGTTGTGTTGGCTCCTGACTCCCCCTACTGGCTGCACCTCCTCCTCCCAGGTTCTAAGCTAGTGGGACTTGGGCCCCTGTATGAGGGAATCCTATAAATGCCACTCTGTAGGCAACCCCTTTATTACCTGACCCTAGCCCAGTCCCCAGTGTGAACAGGGCAACCTGGTGTGAATTTGAGTGTGTAAGTGGTGAAACCGGGACTGGTCTCCTTAGGATCCGGGTTTAGCATTACACCCAAAATTGGGTGGAATACTCTGTCGCGACTGAAGCCTCAGGAGCGCCACAATTATCTGCTGTCTCTAAACTGATTATATCAAAAACTCAATTTCTCATGTTTCCTCCCAATATTACCTGTTGTGAATGTCAGTTATGCTTTTGCTGCTGTGAGGCTCCCTCTTGTGGCCAGGAATGGTTTAGACAGAGACCAGGTGGGTTGAGAGATGGGCGTTTCCATTGCTAACTCTCTGCCTATTTAACCCTGGTCTGCTAGCAGGCTATGCCGGATGTCAGTTGTTCTTTGTACACCAGCCTGCTTCATCCTGCTCCAGACCACATCTACCCCAGATAAGTGCTTGGTTCTTTCTTATGTTGTTTTGTTCATTTTGCTCTTATCTGAGTTTGTCATTTGCTGTGGTTATTGACAGTTTATTTGCATTCAGGAATCTTCCCTCTCAGTTGCTTAGCTGGGAAGCTCCCTGCAGCTATGTTTGGAGTATTGTTCTTATAAGTCCATGTGTTTGTTGCTTCTTGAATTCTTATGGTTCCTGCTTTCTGTTCATTGGTATGACAAGAGCGCCTGGTATAGGACGGAGTTCAGATCTAGCGATCTGAGGGCTTTTTGTACTATCAGGTTTTTGTATTTTTGTAGGGTTTTTCTCTGGCCACCATCAGTCCCTTTCCTATCTTGTCCTATTTAGTCAGTAGGGACTCACTTTTGCTAATCCTATCATCTATCTGTGTATTGTGTTTTCCTATATCACCGCAGTCTTTGAATGTGGGGGGCTTGCTATTCTTTGGCAATCTATTTTCTGAGGCAGAGAGTTATTCATCTTTCCTTCCTTTAGGATAGCTAGTTCTCCGGCTGGGTTCGCGTTGCACAGGATGTTAGTTCACCCCTCGGCTACTTCTAGTGTTGATGGTTATTAAGGGGATGGCGGCCAGATTAGTTGCCAATGCTCTTGTCACCTTTTACCAATGATTTATGGTGGTCTTCCATGGTTCCGGATCATAACAGTACATCCGGCCAACAAATTTAAAGGGTACTCTTAAGGAAAAAAAAAGTCTGCTGAAAGATTTTTTTGGGGTGTTTTTTCCTCTTTTTCTTTGGGTTCCGTGGAAGATTTTTTTTTCCTAGCATGGATGAATTGGGTGAGCGTGTTGCTTATCTTGATGCTAAGGTTCGTCGTATAGAGTCTTTTCTTGCACAGACTCCCCTTGCAGAGCCTAAGATTCCCGTTCCTGAATTTTTTTCGGGAGATAGGTCGAGATTTTTGAGCTTTAAAAATAATTGTAAATTATTTTTTGACCTGCGCCTTAAGTCCTCCTAAGGAATCCTGTACAACAGGTCAAGATTGTCATCTCCCTACTGCATGGTGACCCTCAGGACTGGGCCTTCTCTTTGGCGTCTGATGATCCGATTCTCAGTGATGTGGATGTCTTTTTTCAGGCCTTGGGATTATTATATGATGAACCCAATATTGTGGATCAAGCAGAAAAGGCCTTGTTGTCCTTAACTCAGGGTCTGGATTCTGCAGAAACTTTTTGTCAGAAATTACGAAAGTGGGCAGTCCTTACCAAATGGAATGATGACGCGCTTGCGGCTCTTTTTCGAAAGCATATTGCGGATACTGTGAAGGATGTAATGGTGGGATTCCCCGTCCCTTCTGGTCTTGATACCTCTATGTCCTTAGCCATTCAGATTGATAGGTGGTTACGTGAGCGCAGGAAAATACCTGCTGGTTTCGTGCCTGTGGAACAGCCTTTGGAGCCTATGGAGTGTGATAGGGTCCTTTCTAATTGTTAAAAAATATACTCTTAAATATATTTTTCTTCAAATACGTAAAGGCGCATGAATGAAAAGACCTCAAAAATGTAAAAAATAAATGTATTTTATCTATTTAAAAATGGTTGCCAGGGTTCAGTTACAGAAAGGAAAAATAATATACTTTGATAGCTTACGCAAAAATAAGAGTTCATTTAGTCCATACTGATCAATGGGAAGTCTTTACCCATCTTTCTTTGGGTCCTGAGTGGCAAGGCAGGGGGTGTCTTCTCTTAGGCCGGACAACGTGTCTTCATTCTGCAGCACTGGAGTCTTCTCACAGCAGGCAATGTGGGGAGCGAGCAGTAGCCCCCTCCATCGTGCATTATATACCAGCTGTTCAGACCATATAGGGCATTCTAGTGTAACACAGTTGAATATAGTTCCATATTACGTAACCTTCTGGAAACTTCGGAAAGCTTCGGGAAGGATTCAAATATATCCCTCCATACTCAGCACTCAAGTATATTCAATATGGACATATTTATCCCTTATTAACTTTATTAATAACCTATGCCCTCCAACATAAACAGAACTATGAACGTATATGTCTTACTATGAAATATTTGATAACTTGATGTATTAATTTCAATGTTTTTACAATTCCCCCTTGAAGCGGGTGGAGTAACCCCGAAATTAATTAATACATCATTAAAATAACAAATCTTCTTTCCTTATTTGGCAATAACGGATTAATATCAATAATAATGATGAATAATAATTAATTTGCATTATTCATGTCGTAAATTCAATAATATAATAATGTGGATTCATGTTATGACAGGCTGTGACTGATCAATCATATAAAAATGTATAAAACTATACTTCGCTAGACCTAAAAAGAAATGCAAAAAACCAAATCCGGTCACCAAATGATGTCCTCTGAGTTGATGTCTTCTTATCTCCGATGTAATCCGGCATAAACACAGTCTCTTAGAAATAACTCCTTTGATAAAAATGAATGGTTACCAACTCATACAGTCCCATATTGCGTTTATCATCGTTAGATCAAAGTCCATAAACTTTATTCTTTATTACAAAGTCCATAGCCAATGTTGATAAACCACAGTTCATGAATGTAGAAGAATAGCAGAAGTCTTTGATGTCTGTGCAGTGCAATTTACATTAGTCACCTTTTATCCTCCATGCTGCCTGTTGTCAAATCCTTTTGGACAGATGTTAAGACGTTCTTGGTCAGCACGACAGGGGTTAACTTTAACACGTCATTGCTCTTCTTAGTAACTTTAGGGAGGTCTTAATGCACAGACCATGTGTCATTGTCCATCCTTGAACCAAAAGATATTGCGTTTCTGAGGTGCAAGCACGGTAAGTGTATTGTATGTTTCACAGTCTTATTTGAGACGTTACCTTTTGGACCTTTTTGCAGAATCCCTTTTAACTTTAGGAAAATTATAAAGTCTTTTTATCTTCTATAATCTTGATTGACTTCATTCCCTAATCTAAATACCAAATATGGCAATAACTATCACTAATAAATGTCACAGCGTATCATCTCTAATACTATAATACCATGTCATTATTATTATCGTAAAAGTATTAATATAATTGATACTCAGAATGATAAAATACTGTATAATGGTATAGACGATAGTATTTTCTTGTAATGACCTTTTTTTATCATTGGTGTATTACCCTTCCAAACCCATAGGTGGCAATGTGTTGAATGTAACCAAAATATAATATAAAGTATGAAATAATATAATGTGTACCTATAACATGTATCATATTATAAATATGAAAGGCAACAATGTGGCTTTTAGTTAGATCATTTGTAAATTATAAATCAAAGCAAATAACCTTTTAGAAAAGACTGGATGATACCATCAAAACACAATAATACCCATTATAAATTATTATTGATTAAAAATATAATATATATTATTTGTAAATATAGGAAGGTAAACCTAGATGTACCTTGATCTTCCATCTTTATTACTCTAATTTAATTTATTTGATTTGTCTATTATTTATTAAATAACCTACTATAAAGAAATGTGTAACCATAAGTAATATTTCATCCTTATAGTGTTAACATATTAATATAAAAATAATGTATTACTAGGAAATAAACAATTGTATATATTGATGAAGGAAGTATCTTTTCTTCCAAAAAATGGAACTTTTCCCTTTTAATATGATTCATATTTAATAAAGTAATATTCTTATATTAGATATTACTGAACTAAATATTGAAGTGTTTTCTCAATTGAGATATTTAAAATCTGAAGAAAAAATAAAAATTGTATAATTTAAGATTTTGATTAAAAACGTGAATATTAAATAATAATTAATATAAAAAATAGGAATAAAAGAAAAAATGAAAATTGGAATAAAAATAAAAAATTGAAATAAAAAATAATACATAGGATTACCATACCTATCAGTAACCTATAAAAAATAATTAAGTCATGTAACCTTGCAAATAATACACTTCTCTTAGTATATAAATGCATTATGATATACTTCAAATATATTTTTTTATTCCCAATTCTTCCTTTGTACTTGAAATATTAATTATTAAAGTATCCTGTAAACACATATATTTATCAAATATAAATGTGTGTGATTGAGACCAAACCTCCCCCTTTCAATATCATGAAATATGATATTATAAAAATTAATATGTTTAGATTAAATTAAATTAAAATTTGTGTTGCATATTTCCAAGACCATATTATAAATATCACTTCCATATTTGAGAAAAAAAAAATGATTACCAATCTGTGTATCAGTAAAAGAAGTGACTAACACAAAAGATATAAGAAAATCAAAACGTTATAACCTTATTCCAGAATGTAACTCTTCAGAATAAACCCTTAATAAAAAATCCTAATATCTCTATACTAAAGAAATACGTCTAAGAATAACATATATATACCCGGTATAAATTCCTTAATCATTTATACTCATGTACTATAACTTATTTATTCTAGATAGTATACATACATATCTTATAACCTCGAAGTTAAAACAAAAATTCCCCTTTTTTTTTTTCTCTCTCTCTCTGGATCCAAGTACTCTGACTTTAGCAGCTGCTCAAACAATCAATCATTCAAAGACACATCTATACACACAAGACTGTCATGGTTCTTTAACATATACTTTCACATAAAAACATTGACGGACACAAATCCCTGTTTTCCCAATTATTCTATGCGCATTTCAAAGATTATGTTACTAATTTGAAGTACTTCTCGAAAAAACAAATTCCAATGTATTACACACTGTACATATGACCATGGAACAAACATTTATTTTTAGCTTTAGTACCAAGTCATGCTCTGGTTACGTGCAAAGAACACCATTCCAAGACAGCAAGCAGTTTTACTACACTCCAAAGCTCAGATTACATTTCTAATAACTCTAAAGGAGATATATATATTCATAAAAAAAACGTTCAAGTATACTTCTCTGACCATTGGTACCTGAGAAAATAATAATTATTATCAATCATGCTTCCGCGAATTAACCTTACCCAATAAAATATATGTTACCTGATTGAGGACGAGAACATATGTATAAATAAAAAGTTAATACTTCATCAATCTGTTTTACTGATAAATTCTGAGGGAAATAAAAGAATAAAATTATTATCATATTTATGATAAAAATGAAACACTTAAAATCCGTTACTTTCTCTTATTATTTTATTTTAAATATTATTATTCATATACAGAGATCAAATTATTAATTTATAACATTAAACTATCATTTTACTAAATGAAAATATGACCTTGATTTACTATCACTACCTTTAATATATATATATACACATATATATATATATATATATATATATATATATATATATATATATATATATATATATATATATATATGCATAGATTCACTGTATATGAATAAACATATTTATCAAACAATAAAATTAATTTACCCAGAAATCCACTTTATTTAACTGAAAACCATACCTAATTTTTTCTTCAAAGATTCGCTTTATTAAATTCACTTTGAACTTATAGGAATCTCGGAACTTATTTAATTCAAGGTTTTCTGTTATATGAGAGAGAATGTCTCTCTCTGAAATACCACCCAGCTGTTGGTGGCTATCAAATCCTAACCCAGGGAGAGGATCTCCACAAGACACCTGTTTCTGTCTTTCAAAGCTATTACTCATCATTTGTCCGGGATTTTCAATCCCAGTGACCGATCCCGTCACTGGTGACAAGGGTTTTTCCTGTGGAAAAAGACTTTTAGATGACAAAAATTGGGGTGGATTATATGGTTTATAACACGTATGCATCTTCCTCCGAACTTCATATACCCTGTCACAGAAATATCTGGATCTGGGAGACACTGTTGGTTTTTCACAAAAACTCTCCCTTTTTTGTATTGGTTTTTCAGAATTAATTAATTTCTGTTTTGATTGACTTTGGCGATTTCTAACAAAATCGATAAATGTCGTACATTCGAATAGGGACTTTTTATTTAATGCCACTGCACAGGCGGCATTGTCAAGGAAATTAAATTTCTTGATGAATAAACGTATCATTCCATCCAATCTCACATTTGGAATGACCGCCCTATACAAACGTTCAAAAACGGACATAAATGAGAACGTACTCTCATTCTGTTCAATTTGTAATTCTTTCAACATCTCATAGTTTGGATCAGATTCATTCCTTGTACAGAAGATGAGATTTTTCAGCCTTATGATATCGTTATCATTTGAACAATCAAATGTCTCATTGTCAGAAGACTTTTTTAATGCCAATTGTCTAAAGAAATGCTGAGGTAACCACATACGGAATAACTGATTCGTCTCACTATTGGTTAAATTTAACTTCTCGATGGAACTTTCAAATATCTCTGAATTTCTGCAAACATGTATTTTAGGATTATATGCGGGAATTAATTTGCATATGTCAAATAAATTTTTTCTAAGTTTAATCCCTAACTTAGCCTGTTCTATTTTTAGAAACTGATCGTCGCCATTTTCTCTCTCCACGTGTCCTTCTCTGACAACTTTCTGCACATGTCCCACTCTGGCTCCTCCCCCTTCTGGCTTCTCTACGTCATTTCCTGCTTCTTTCCCAGTGTCCTGAAAATGACCTTGATTTCGTAGCACATGTCTGCCGCCATTATCAAGATTCTGATTTGCAAACTTACAGCCAACATTACAGTCAGAATTCACAATATCACTGACTGACATTCCAAGTTCTAAGCAGTCTTTGGATTTCTCTATCACTGACTCTCCTGACAATTCAGGTTGTCTATTTCCACCATTTTTACACTTTTCTACGATTAACTTGTGAAAATCATAGACTAAATGACAGACATTTCTGATTTTCTGTTTCTCTATATTAAAAGACCTTACACATTCTATACGTGAATTCTCAAGTTCACACTCCTCATAAAAGCGTAACCAAAGCTCCTCTACATTAGAAATATCTGAATAAGTGAACTGAAGTTTACTTTGCTTAACATATGAAGAGATAAAATCCATTTTCTTACCTGAAATAATCAGATGAACTGATGGATGATCCTCTAAGACTTGATTCACCTTATTCAACACGTCCAATACTTCTTATGGACTGACTTTATCTTTCTTGCTCAAAAATACGTCAAAAGTTAACTTCTGTGGCTTTACAAAGTCTTTAAAGTTCATTTAAACAAAAAAAAAACAAAACATTCATGCTACTTGACTTATACGTATTTCCTAGGTTCTGCATGATTTTTATAAATTGTCGATTCCTGATCCTTTGCAGGAGATACTTAAAATACTTATGACTTTGATAACTTCGACCCCCCTTATGCAAAGTGAAGGAACAACAAAAAAAAATGTAAAAAAATCACGAATAGCTGACTCGCCAAAATGTTAAAAAATATACTCTTAAATATATTTTTCTTCAAATACGTAAAGGCGCATGAATGAAAAGACCTCAAAAATGTAAAAAATAAATGTATTTTATCTATTTAAAAATGGTTGCCAGGGTTCAGTTACAGAAAGGAAAAATAATATACTTTGATAGCTTACGCAAAAATAAGAGTTCATTTAGTCCATACTGATCAATGGGAAGTCTTTACCCATCTTTCTTTGGGTCCTGAGTGGCAAGGCAGGGGGTGTCTTCTCTTAGGCCGGACAACGTGTCTTCATTCTGCAGCACTGGAGTCTTCTCACAGCAGGCAATGTGGGGAGCGAGCAGTAGCCCCCTCCATCGTGCATTATATACCAGCTGTTCAGACCATATAGGGCATTCTAGTGTAACACAGTTGAATATAGTTCCATATTACGTAACCTTCTGGAAACTTCGGAAAGCTTCGGGAAGGATTCAAATATATCCCTCCATACTCAGCACTCAAGTATATTCAATATGGACATATTTATCCCTTATTAACTTTATTAATAACCTATGCCCTCCAACATAAACAGAACTATGAACGTATATGTCTTACTATGAAATATTTGATAACTTGATGTATTAATTTCAATGTTTTTACACTAATGCTAGTCGGCAGGGGTTCAGATGGAAGAATAGACTGTGCTTCTATTGTGGAGACGCTTCTCATAATATCTCTGACTGCCCTAAACGTGAAAGGAGATTGGCTAGTTCTGTTACTGTGGGTTCTTTGCAACCAAAGTTCCTTTTGTCTGTCACATTGATTTGCTCATTGTCATCATTTTCTGCATTGGCCTTTGTGGACTCAGGGGCAGCGCTCAATTTGATAAATTTTGGGTTTGCTAGGGATTGTGGTTTTCCCATGGTTCCTTTGCAAGCTCCTATAACTTTAAGGGACATTGATGCTACCCCTTTGGCAGAAAACAAAGTTCAATTTTGGACCCAGGTGCCTATGACAGTTGCACCAGCGCATCAGGAAACTTGTAAATTTTTAGTATTGCATAATCTAGATACCTTGGTACTGGGACTTCCGTGGTTGCAGACCCATAACCCAGTTCTTGACTTGAGATCCTTGTCGGTAGCTAGTTGAGGTTGCCAAGGTGTGCATCAGAACCTTTCCGTGTCTTCCACGTCTGCTCAGGCAGTTGATGTTCCGGCCTTCTTGTCTGATTTCTGTAATGTATTTAATGACCAGGAATCTGATTCTCTGCCCCCACACCGGGACTGTGACTGTGCCATTGAGCTGGTGCCCGGTTGTAAATTCCCCAAGGGGCGGATTTTCAACTTGTCTGTGCCCAAACATGATGCCATGCAGTCATACATCAGGGAATCATTGGAGAAGGGGCACATTCGACCCTCTTCTTCTCCGTTGGGTGCTGGCTTTTTCTTTGTTGCTAAGAAGGATGGATCGTTGAGACCTTGTATTGATTACCGTCTTCTTAATAAAATTACGATCAAATATCAGTACCCTTTGTCTCTGATGTCAGATCTTTTCTCTAGAGTGAAGAGTGCTAAATGGTTTACGAAACTTGATCTTAAGGGTGCGTATAATCTCATCTGTATTAAGGAGGGTGATGAATGGAAGACGGCTTTTAATACTCCTGAGGGGCATTTTGAGTACCTAGTGATGCCTTTTGGGCTCACTAATGCCCCCTCCGTCTTCCAGGCCTTTATGAATGATATTTTTCGGGACCTGGCTGGTAAATTTTTGATTGTGTATTTGGATGACATCTTGATTTTTTCTGATGATTGGGACTCTCATGTTGGGCAAGTACGGACTGTTTTCCAGATACTTAAGGATAATGCACTGTACGTTAAGGGGTCAAAGTGCCTCTTTGGGGTACAAAGGATTTCCTTTTTGGGGTTCATCTTGTCTCCCTCCGCTATCGAAATGGACCCGGTTAAGGTTCAGGCTATTTATGACTGGGTGCAACCGACTTCTCTAAAATCCCTGCAGCAGTTTTTGGGGTTTGCTAATTTTTACCGTAAATTTATAGCCAATTTTTCTGCCATTGTCAAACCTCTGACAGATTTGACCAAGAAGGGAGCTGATGCTGAGCATTAGACCCCAGAGGCGATTGTGGCCTTCCAGGAGCTTAAAAGGCGATTCACTTCTGCCCCTGTCCTGCAGCAACCTGATGTGTCTCGCCCATTTCAAGTTGAGATCGATGCCTCAAAGAGCAGGAGCTGTTCTGTCTGAACGAGACACTACTTCGGGTAAACTTAAGCCCTGTGCCTTTTTCTTTCTGAAGTTTGCTCCTTCTGAACGGAATTATGATGTGGGGAACCGGGAATTATTGGCTATGAAGTGGGCATTTGAAGAGTGTAGAAATTGGTTGGAGAGGGCTAGACATCAAGTTGTGGTGCTTACGGACCACAAGAATCTTACCTATCTGGAATCTGCCAAGAGGTTGAATCCTCGGCAGGCCAGGTGGGCTTTGTTTTTTACCCGGTTTAATTTTGTGGTCTCTTTTTTGCCAGGCACCAAGAATGTTAAGGCCGATACCCTTTCCAGGAGTTTCTGTGCTGACTCTTTGGAGGTTGTCGAGCCGTCTACTATCCTGAATGATGGTGTAGTTCTCTCGGCCATTTCGCCTGATCTGCGGTTGGCACTGGTGGAATTTCAGGGGGATAAGCCTGAGAGATGTCCTACGGGGAAACTGTTTGTCCCGGACCAATGGAGAGACAGAGTTGTCTCTGAGGTTCATTGCTCTGTTTTGGCAGGTCATCCTGGCATTTTTGGTACTTGGGATCTTGTGAGCCGCTCTTTTTGGTGGCCTTCCCTGTCCTGGGATGTCTGTAGTTTTGTGCAGTCGTGTGGAGTTTGTTCTAGGTCCAAGCCCTGTTGTTCACGTTCTAGTGGGCTATTATTGCCTTTGCCTGTACCTAAGAGACCTTGGACGCACATCTCTATGGATTTTATATCAGAGCTTCCCGTTTCTCAGAACATGACTGTGATTTGGGTGATCTGTGATAGATTCTCCAAGATGGTCCACTTGGTTCCCCTGTCTAAGTTGCCGTCTTCATGAGAGTTGGCGCCTTTGTTTTTCCAACATGTTGTTCGTTTGCATGGTATTCCCGAAAACATTGTTTCTGACAGAGGGGTGCAGTTTGTATCCAGATTTTGGAGGATTTTTTGTTCCAAATTGGGTGTTCAGCTGTCTTTCTCCTCGGCGTTTAATCCTCAGACCAACGGTCAGACTGAAAGGGCTAACCAGACGCTGGAGACCTATTTACGGTGTTTTGTTTCTGCGGATCAGGATGACTGTGTTTCGTTTTTGCCTTTGGCTGAATTTGCCTTTAACAATAGAGCTAGCTCTACCACATTGGTGTCCCCATTTTTCTGCAATTTTGGGTATCACCCCAGGTTCCTCTCGGGGCAGCTTGAGGCGTCTGACTGTCCAAGGGGTGGATTCGGTGGTAAACAGAATGCAGCAGATTTGAGGGTAGGTAGTGGATAAATTGTTTCAATCCAAAGAATCTGCCCAGAAATTTGCCAACCGGCGTCGGACTGTTGGTCTCGGTGTGATTGTCCTCTAAAAATATTCCTATGAGAGTTCCATCTCTTAAATTTAAGCCCAGATTTATTGGACCTTATAAGATTTTGGAGATTATCAACCCTGTATCATTCCGTTTGACTCTGCCTGTGTCATTTAAGATTCACAATGTCTTCCATAAGTCCTTGTTGAAGAGACATGTGGAGCCAACAGTTCCTGCAGCAGCGCCTCCTGACCCTGTTTTGGTACAAGGTGATCTGGAGTATGATGTTGAAAAAATTCTGGATTCCCATCGCAGTAGGCGAAAGCTTCAGTACCTTGTGAAATGGAAGGGTTATGGGCAGGATAACTCTTGGGTTGTGGCTTCTGACATTCATGCGGACAGGTTGGTTCGCGCCTTCCATCATGCTCATCCTGAGCGACCCGGTGGCGTTGGTGAGGGTTCGGTAACCCCTCCTCAAGGAAGGGGTACTGTTGTGAATGTCAGTTATGCTTTTGCTGCTGTGAGGCTCCCTCTTGTGGCCAGGAATGGTTTGGACAGAGACCAGGTGGGTTGAGCAATGGGCGTTTCCATTGCTAACTCTCTGCCTATTTAAACCCTGGTCTGCTAGCAGGCTATGCCGGATGTCAGTTGTTCTTTGTACACCAGCCTGCTTCATCCTGCTCCAGACCACATCTACCCCAGATAAGTGCTTGGTTCTTTCTTATGTTGTTTTGTTCATTTTGCTCTTATCTGAGTTTGTCATTTGCTGTGGTTATTGACAGTTTATTTGCATGCAGGAATCTTCCCTCTGAATTGCTTACCTGGGAAGCTCCCTGCAGCTATGTTTAAAAAACAAACAAAACCGCTCACCACTGCAGAGACAAGCCTGAATATATCCTCCTGTTAGTCCCCTTTGGTCCGGCACGGATTACGGCAGCAAGCCGAGAAGATAATAGAAGAAAGCAGTGGAAAAATCCAGCTGGACTCCAAAGGGATAAATAAAAATGCTTCTTTATTTATATCAACTCGATTAAAAATATATATCCATTTCTCAAGTAAAGACACCGGCTTGTTCACACTGATGCATGGCAGATGTATACTACTACGCGTTTCGGCGAAACGCGTAGTAGTATACATCTGCCATGCATCAGTGTGAACAAGCCGGTGTCTTTACTTGAGAAATGGATATATATTTTTAATCGAGTTGATATAAATAAAGAAGCATTTTTATTTATCCCTTTGGAGTCCAGCTGGATTTTTCCACTGCTTTCTTCTGCAGCTATGTTTGGAGCATTGCTCCTATAAGTCCATGTGTTTGTTGCTTCTTGAATTCTTATGGTTCCTGCTTTCTGTTCATTGGTATGACAAGAGCGCCTGGTATAGGATGGAGTTCAGATCTAGCGATCTGAGGGCTTTTTGTACTATCAGGTTTTTGGATTTTTGTAGGGTTTTTCTCTGGCCACCATCAGTCCCTTTCCTATCCTGTCCTATTTAGTCAGTAGGGCCTCACTTTTGCTAATCCTATCATCTATCTGTGTATTGTGTTTTCCTATATCACCACAGTCTTTGAATGTGGGGGGCTTGCTATTCTTTGGCAATCTATTTTCTGAGGCAGAGTTATTCATCTTTCCTTCCTTTAGGATAGCTAGTTCTCCGGCTGGGTTCGCAGTGCACAGGATGTTAGTTCACCCCTCGGCTACTTCTAGTGTTGATTGTTAGTAAGGGGATGGCGGCCAGATTAGTTGCCAATGCTCTTGTCACCTTTTACCAATGATTTATGGTGGTCTTCCATGGTTCCGGATCATAACAATTACCATTTGTGTGTGTGGTTCGACCATTACTCCGCTATCTTGGGGTTATATTTGACTCAGATGTCTCCTTCACTCCCTACATCCGATCACTCACTCGTTCATGTCATCTCCATCTCAAAAACATCTCTAGAATTCAACCTTTTCTTACCATTTACTTTGCAAAAACTCTTACTGTTGGTCTAATTCGTTCTCGCCTGCAATTTTCTACTAATTGGTCTCCCTCTTACTAAACTCTCCCCTCTCCAATCCATCCTGAATGCCACAGCTAGGATAAATTTTCTCTCCAACCGCTTCACCGATGCCTTTGCTCTGTGCCAGACATTGCACCAGTTGCCTCTTCGCTACAGAATCCAATATAAACTTATCACTTTCACTCACAAAGCGCTCCACAGTTCTGCATCGCCCTACATCTCCTCTCTCATCTCTATCACCCTACCCATGCCCTCCATTCTCCTAATGACCTAAGACTGAAATCCTCAATATTCCGAATCTCCCTCTCCTGTTTCCAAGGTTTCTCGCAAGCTGCGTCAATTCCCTAGAACATACTACCAAGAACAATTCGAATAATTCCCAACATCCACATTTTTAAGCGCAGCCTAAAAACACAATTCCTATGACTAGCCTATAACCTCACTCATCTAATTATTCCCATTCTACCCTCTACAAAATTTTCTTCCAATTCTGGTTCCCTGTATTATCTGGTTGCACCCTCCATGTACTTTCTTACACTCTGTATCTGTACTTGTGTAAATTCTGACTAGTGACCGGTTCCTGCAGCTGTAATTGAATCTCCTATTTATTATAGTGATGGCTGGACCATGTAGGACAAACATTTCTTCTTTTTTAATATTTACCTTTTGTGCCCACTCTATTTCGTCATAGATTGTAGCTTGTGAGCAGGAACTTTATTCCTTTTGGTTTCTGTTGAATTTTGTTAATCTGTAATGTCTGATATTGTCTGTACATGTCCCCTCTGAATATAAAGCACCGCGGAGTATGTTGGCACTATAGAAATAAAAATTATTATTATTACACTACTCTACTGTTCAGAGACACCTGCACAAATATGGGCTTCATGGAAGATTCATGAGAAGAAAACCTCTCCGTACTCACCCTAAAGGTTCAGTCACATCTGCGTATAAAATGTGTGAGTGCCTCGCCAATACAAGTAAATGGGTGCAAGACAAACACGCGGCACACAGACAGAATGCGGACATGCATTTTTAACATGGAGTTTTACATACTGTCCAAAGCTAGATATAGATAAATAGAGGTGAAATACATAATATCTCAACCCCTTACAGATTGTAAGCTTAGATCCTTTGCCTTTCATATGGCACTTAAAAGGGTGTTCAGCCTGGTCTTTAACCCCAAATTCAATAATTTAAAAAAAAAACAAAACAAAAAACATGATGTTTCCCTTTATTTTTAGTAGCCAGCTAAGGTAAAGCAGACAGCTGCACTTGCAGGCTGCAGATGACAGCTTCACATTGGCTGGTAATCCAATGCAGAAGTCACCCCAAGCTGTAGTTTAAATTATTAATTTAAATAAATAATTAAAAAAAAACGTTGGGTCCCCCCCAAATTGGATCATCAGCCAAGGTGAAGCCGACAACTGGGATCTGCTAATCTCAGGCTGGAAAGGGCCCTCGTTATTAGATCCTCCACAGCCTAAAAATAAAAGCAGGCCGCAGCCACCCCAGAACTGGCGCATCCATTGGGTGCACCAATCCTGATGCTTCAGCTGGGTTCATCTCATTGGCTTGGTGCAGTGGCAAACAGGCTAATATATGGGGTTGATGCCAGCTGTGAATTTCCATCTGCCATCAAGCTGTGGTATAAGTAATGGGCGAGCGCCTAACAGAAACCCCTATTACTAATCCCGTATTTGTAAATGGAAAAAATTCTAATACATTTTTTTAATTTATAATAAAACCCCCTGACACTAGCCATCATTTACCAATTTATTAGAAAAAAATACTTTCAGGTTTGGCATAAAAACCAAGGAGGTCTCACAATGTTCCACCAAACTGAACCTGAAAGAGAAAAATTATAAAGAAAAAAGACAAGAGATACCCTCATTTACAATTTATTACCCTTTTAATCCCTAATCCAGGTCTGCTGTAATCCAATAAGGAGGTCCAACGACATTCCCAGTCTCACACTCCCAGCCTATGAAGAGCAGAACGTTTGCCGTTGGCTGGAAGTGTAGCCACTGCCGCTTTCACACTGTGCTGTGTGAGAACCACAGCAGTCAAGCGTGTTGACCTTATGAGGTTACCACAGATCACAGCATGTGGCTCACACAGCGTGTGAACTGCCACGGGCAGGGATTAGTGGTGACATCATGCGTTCTCTGCAGTGCAGTGCACGCGGCAGTTCTCACACAAAGTACATTTGAAATTCCCTCAAAACGAGAATTGAAAGACTTGTGGCTGCTACAAAAAGCTGTGATACATGCCAAAGGGGTTGATACTAAGTAATAGCCATGCAGGATGCCCAAACTTTTGCATGGACTTATTTTCCTTTTTTATTAGTTTAACCCCTTCACCCCAAGGTGATTTTCTGGGTTTTTTTTCCCCTCCTCCTTCTTCCAAGAGCTGTAACTTTTTTCTTTTTTTGTCAATATAGCCATATGAGGGCTTCATCTTTGCAGGACTAGATGTACTTTTAAATGACATCATTCAAGTTACCATATAATGTACTGGAAAAAGGGGGGGAAAAAAATCCAAATGTGGAGAATTGTGAAAAAAGTGAAATTCCACAATGTTCACAATGGTTTTTTTTTGCTTTTTTATTCACCATATTCACTATATGGTAAAATTGACATGTTATACCAAACATGTATAGATTTACTTTTAAGGAGTTGTGAAAAAAAATTCAAGAGTTTGTCCCCAAAATAAATTGCGCTTTTGTCACCATTTTCCGAGACCCGTGCATTTTTATTTTTCGGGATCTGGTACTCAGTGATGGTTTATTTTTTACATCTTTAGCTGACGTTTTTAATTACCGTATTTGTTATATTATAAGACACACTTTTTCTCCCAAACATTTGTGAGGTAATTGAGGGGTGCGTCTTAAAATCCGAATGCAACTTACCGGGGGGGGGGGGTGGTGGCAGGCAGCGGCGCTGTTGTGTGGTGGGCAGTGAGGTCTGTGTGATGGGCAACGGCTCTGTTATGCGGCGGGCAGCGACTCTGTTGTGTGGCGGGCAGTGAGATCTGTTCGGCGAGAGGGCAGTGAGGTATGAGCCATTTTGAAGAGGTTGGCAGTGAGGGCTTCAAATAATGGCACCCAGAGTCCGCACGTGTGCAGATGGAGCTCTCAGATCAAGCTTTCATCTGCGCACACGCCGACTACGACTGCTATTTCTTTGAAGCCTGCACCGCCAACTTCAGAATGGCTCATACCTCACTGCCCACCGCACAGACCTCACTGCCCCCCACACAAACAGAGCAGCGCCTGCTGCCTAAGTACAGAACAGCGCCAGTTGCCCCACAACAGAGCAGGGCTGGCTGCCCCAGGAAACATCTGGCCCCCCCTTGGCACTACCGCAGCATGGCCTTACTCCAGCACCGCCGCTGCCTCTTGTGACCCCCGCTCCACGACAGCTGCTAACCCCAGGTAAGACACAACCGGATTATAAAACGAACCCCATATTTTTTTTTTTACCTTTTTTTCTCTCTAAATTTGGGGGCGTCTTATAATCCGGTGCTTCTAAAATACAGTATATCCTTTTTATGTAAATGCAACGTTATGATCGCCTGTTCTTGAATTTTACTGCACTGTTACAGCAAGAAAACAAACTTAATTTTGGCATTTAGAATTATGCAGTATACCGATCAGATTAATTGATTTTATATTTTGATAGATCGGGCATTTCTGAAAGTGGCAATACCAAATATGTGTAATTATTATTGTCTTATTTTCAATGGGGCAAAGGGAGGTGATTTGAACTTTAAGGGGTTTTTTAGCTTTTCACATTTTTTTTTAAAACTATTATTTTAATTTTTTTTTAATTTATTTTACTACTCCTCTTAGGGGACTTTTCACTGCACAGTATGATCGCTTCTCCTGATCAGAGCAAAACTGCAACATCGCTCTTATCAGGAGAAATCCTGCTCCCCTGTGTCAGCACTTTGCCGGCTCTCACCGGAAGTAACTTATTACAGATGTGAAAGAAGGAAACCGGGATATGCTGTGCTGACATCAAACATCCAGAAGTTGATTAATTTCTCTTTTATTTAATCAGGTCTTCGCGTTTCGGAGGACGCAGCCTCCTTCTTCAGGATAATTATTACAGAAAAATCAACAGGAGGTTGATTTTTCTGTAATAATTGTCCTGAAGAGGGAGGCTGCATCCTCCGAGACGCGTAGACCTCATTAAATAAAAGAGAAATTAATCAACTTCTGGATGTTTGATGTCAGCGCGGCATATCCCGGTTTCCTTCTTCCACATCTGTAACACATCACTCCGGGGCTGCAGCAGACGCCATTTTATGCTTATGTAGGAGTTGTGACTGGCACAAATTCTACAGGTGAGTACCTTACCTGTTTGTCTTATTAAATCCCACCAGATAGGGTCCTTTCTGCATTTCTTATCCACAGCATACTTTTATAGGAAGTAACTTATGAAAGCGGAAGGGCTATCATCTGACCCTGTGCTGTCATGGTAACACATTGGTGCCCCATGATTTTGTCATGGGGCCGCCAATTGCGGTGGGAAAGAGCGCAATCCACTCCATGGGACTTTAAAAACGTCGCATGACAGCGCAATCTAAGGGGTTAACAGATAAGCAGACGTGTGGGTATTACTGCAGGCCACCAGACACCACCAGAGTCAGTTGTAACCGGGTGGACACAACCAATGACATAATAATAAGTCATTGGTCATGAAGGGGTTAAAAATGTAAAAGATTATTTTTTTTTCCTAAACTACAAAAGGAAATGTCATCTTTAATTTGATGCCTTTTAAAGATAATTTAATTTTCAACTTGCATAGTTGTTCACAATAACAGTAATTTTGACCACGAGTGCTCAATCGTTCGCATGCCACTGTATGTTTTCTTGTACAAGTTTAAAAAAAAAATGTTATTTTACAAAATTTGTAAAGATTACGTTTTTTTATGGCTGAAAAAACATTAAATTCAGAACATGAATACGCCGCCTCCTCTTATGAGTTCTCCTATACATAAAAAGACAATTTATGATAAAAAGAAATTAATTTGAATCTAAATCTAAATCATTTCCCACATTCTGTGTATGGAAAACGGCTTTTCATATATGTGAGCGCTTTGATATTTAACAAGAGTTGTTTTGAAAGAAAAGCATTTAACACATTCTCAACATAGATATAGCTAGTTCCTTATGTGACTTTTTGAATGTTTAACCAATTCTGATTTACGCACAAAACTTTTCCCACAATCTGAACATGAATATGGCTTCTCCCCTGTGTGAATTCTCTGATGTAAACGAAGACTTGATATTTGATTAAAATCTTTTCCACACTGCGAACATGCATATGGCCTCTCCCCTGTGTGAATTCTCTGATGTTTAACAAGAGTTGATTTAATTGTAAAACATTTCCCACACTCTAAACATGCATATGGCCTCTCCCCTGTGTGAATTCTCTGATGCAAACGAAAACTTGATACTTGATTAAAATCTTTTCCACACTGAGAGCATGAATATGGCCTCTCCCCTGTGTGAGTTCTCTGATGTGTAACAAGATGTGATTTACTTTGAAAATGTTTCCCACACTCTGAACATAAAAATGGCTTCTCTCCTGTGTGAATTATCTGATGTGTAACAAAATTTGATTGAAATGCAAAACATTTCCCACATTCTGAACATGAAAACATCTTCTTTCCTTTGGTAGTTCTAGCATCCCTTCTGTGACTTTTATGTTCCTTAATAATCTGTGATGAATCAAGAGCTAGGATCTGTTTAATAGGATCAGATGATAGATCTCTGTTGTGAAGCACCGAGGATACAGCTGGGGTAACGTAATGTTCTTCATATGTGTCTTGTGGCTCGCCAAGATCATATGATTGAAGGTCTGAAGAAGTCAGAAATCCCTCTGATCTCCTAATACCGTCACCTGCTAAGAAAAACACATTACTTTTTCAATAATATACAGGGGGGGGGGGGGGGAAGTATTTAGTCAGCCATTAATTGTGCAAGTTCTCCCACTTAAAAAGATGCGAGGCCTGTAATTGACATCATAGGTAGACCACAACTATGAGAGACAAAATAAGAAAACAAATCCAGAAAATCACCTTGTCTGATTTGGCAAGATTTTTTTTGCAAATTATGGTGGAAAATAAGTATTTGGTTCTCTGTAACGTTTTCTGTAAGTCTTCACAATGTTGGCACATACTGTTGGTGGTATGTTGGTTCATTCCTTCATGCAAATCTCCTCTTGAGTAGTGATGATTTGGGCCTGTCGCGGGGCAACACAGGCTTTCAACTCCCTCTAAAGGTTTTCTATGGGGTTGAGATCTGGAGACTGGCTAGGCCAGTCCAGGACCTTCATATGCTTCTTACGAAGCCACTCCTTTGTTGCCCTGGCGGTGGACATGGGATCATTATCATGCTGAAAGACCCAGCCACGTTTCATCTTCAATGCCCTTGCTGATGGAAGGAGGTTTGCACTCAAAATCTCACGATACATGGCCCCATTCATTTTTTCAAGTACTCAGATCAGTCATCCTGGTCCCTTTGCAAAGAAACAGCCCCAAACTATGATGTTGCCACTCCCATGCTTCACAGTAGGTATGGTGTTTTTTGGATGCAACTCTTCTGTCTCCTCCAAACACGACAAGTTTTGTTTTTACCAAACAGTTCTTCTTCGGTTTCAGCAGACTACATGACATTCTCCCAATACTCTAAGGCCATGTGCCCACGGGACGCTCGTACCTGCGGATATATTCGCAGGTACGGCCGCATATTTCCCGCAGCTGCCCGCCGGCAGCTGCAGCTATTTTTCGTTTAATATTTCTTTATTATTTCAAAAGTTTTCATATAACAGAAGATAAGAAATGCATAAGGGTCTTTCATGTTACCCAATGTTACAGCATATGAAGATTATAAAATAACCTATGTCTTGAAGTCTCGTAAAACGTATGGTACTATGAAATGTATCGCAAATCATGTGGAAGGTAAAATCTGTAAAACATCCTATAGAACATCTTAATTTTAACATGTAATAATCTTCTATCTTTATATTTTTTCTGTGTAAAGTGTTAAAGGCAACTCCTTCTGTATAGTCTGGTTCAATAGGTATGAAAACATGACCCTATGTATATCAATTAGGTGAGAAAGAGATATAGAGAGAGGGAGAGAAAGATAGGTAGAGAAAAAGGGAAGGAGGGGAAGACATGGGGAAATGGGGGGGGGGGGGGGAGAAGGTCTGTATTGTGATGCCGCGCCACTCCTGTGTCCGGGAGCCCATCCCGGCTTCTTGAATATTTATTGTGATAGAGCGCCTGTGAGTAACCAGGTTTGGAATTGCTGTGTTTCTCTATACTGAAGCCACGGGTACCAAACCGAGAAACACAAGGAGTCTTTCCCTTCGTCAAACGCTCTCAACTCCTCCAGACGCCGCAGGCTATCCATAGCCTCTACCCAGTCTGCTCTCCTCAATGTACAGGGGGATCTCCAATGCCTCGGTATGATTTGCCTCATTGAAATCATAAAGTACGAGAGCAAGCCTTTCTTCGCCTTGGAGACTGCCCCTGTATACATTGATAAGAGGGCCACTTCCGGTGAGGGTGTCACTTCCGTGTGATGTAAATGGTTATAGAGAGCAAAGACATCTTTCCAAAGACCCTGTATCCCTGGGCAGGTCCACCAGATATGTAGCATTGTGCCCACTGAGGTCTTGCACCTCCAACAGGCGTCAGATACCTCTGGGAACATTTTATGTAGTCTGGCGGGTGTCCTATACCACCGTGAGAGGATTTTATAATTGAGTTCCTGCATTCTACAAGAAATGGTGGATTTATGTGTTAGGTTAAATGACTTACACCATTGTGCCTTGGGAAAAGTCTGGCACAATTCTGTTTGCCAATGTCTAACGTAGTCAGGCAAGTCGTCTCCTCCACCCCCCTCGGGCACTGCTATGTTGTAGATTATTGAGACTATGTGAGGGGGTGTTTCTCTAAGGAAGCATAGTTTTTCAAATGGAGTCAGATCCTTATGTATCTCAGATCCCGGAGCCAGAGAATCTATGAAACTACGTAGTTGTAGATATTGGAACCAGTAACCTGGTTCCCGTGGCCGGTCTCCAAGCAGGGATATCAGTGGTTTGCATCCCTGTTGGGTAATTACGTCTTTAACTCGTGGAATCCTTCCCATTGGCGTTGAAATCAGTCTGGGATGAGGTTCGTGAAACCAGCATTGAAACGCGGGGTTGCCCACCAGAGGCGTCATAGGACCCGGTTCTCCTGTCAATCTATATCGTCTATTGGCTGTCCTCCACGCTGTAGCCAGGGACAAGAGGATCGGGGAAACTCCCAGGGTCCCAAGGTTAGTTCTAGATGACAACCAGAAGATTCCGTGTGCCATATTCGGGCATAGTTCACATTCAATCTCCACCCACAATTTTCTGTCTTTACTGTGCAGGAGATCCAATATGCAACCACCCACCGCTGCTGCGTGATAAGCTTTAAGATCCGGGAGCCCCGCCCCTCCGTCCCAGCGAGATTTAGTCAGCATTGAGTATTTCAGTCGGGGTTTGGTGCCACGCCATATAAAATTGCTGATCATCTTCTTTAACTTGAGGAAGACATTTTCTCCTAGGTTCAGTGGGATAGTTTGAAACAGGTATAGTATTTTAGGTAGGACATCCATTTTAATTGTATTGACCCTGCCGAACCAGGAAATGGGGAGGTTATGCCATGCTATGAGGTCTTTGTGGATATTTTTTAAAAGGTCTGGGAAATTGTAATTATATAGATCTTGGTGGTTGGGAGAAACCCTGATCCCCAGATATTTAATGTAATTGCTGGCCCACTTAAAGGGGAAGGCGGGTTTGAGAGTATTCTCTTCTACGGATGGTAGCGATACATTTAAGATCTCTGTTTTTTGTAGGTTTACTTTAAAATTGGAGAGTCTGCCAAAGATCTCAAACTCCTGCAGTATGTTGGGCAAACTAGTCTTCGGCTGTGTCACATATATCAAGAGATCGTCCGCAAATAGTGCTAATTTATGCGATGTTTGTCCTATCTGTATCCCTTTTATCGAAGGGTTTTCCCTGAGTGCATTTGCTAAGGATTCCATTACCAGGATGTATAGGTATGGCGATAGGGGGCATCCCTGTCTGGTACCGTTTCTAATATTAAATGGAGCTGACAGGCGTCCGTTCACGCCCACTTGTGCCGTTGGTTCGTGATATAATGCTTTTATCCATTGTAGTAAGCGCGAACGGACGCCGATTGCCTGCATCGTGGCTTCTAAAAAAAACCAATGGACTCTGTCAAATGCCTTTTCGGCATCTACTGTCAAGAGGCACATTGGGATTTGACGCTGACGTGCCTGGGCCACTAGGGACAGGGTTCTAATAGTGTTGTCCCGTGCCTCCCTCCCTGGGACAAATCCCACCTGGTCTTTGTGGATTAGTTTGGGTATGAGGGGGCCTAGTCTCAGGGCTATCATTTTAGAGTACAATTTAATATCCACATTTATTAGTGAGATAGGTCTGTAATTAGAGCAGGTCAGTGGGTCCCTGCCAGGCTTGGGGATTACAGTTATTCGGGCTTGGAGTGTCTGTTTAGGGAACTGGCATGTGTTGGTTATGGAATTGAAGGCTTTCAGCATTATAGGGCTGCAGGCCCCTCCACATATTTTGTAAAACCGGGGGGTGAACCCATCAGGACCAGAGCTTTTACCCACTTTAAGGGTTTTAATGGCATCGCTTAGCTCTGTGTCTGAGAAATCCTCGTCTATGTCTTCAGCTACCGCATCTTCAAGGGGGTCTGGGGCATATTTGTTTAAGTATTCCCAAATGTCGCGATGTCTCGCATCAGATGATGGGGTATGTGGGGATGGGATGTTATAAAGTTTTGTATAGTAGTTTCTGAATTCTTCTAATATGTCAGGGGTGGAATGAATCTGGGTACCTGTCTGTGAGTTTAACGCTAATATTGGGGTTTGTGCCTGTCTGGGGTGAAGGGTCCTGGCTAACAATCGTCCACTTTTATCTCCAAACTCAAAGATATTCCTACGAAATTTATCTCTGATACACAGTGATTTTCGGTCAAGGATAGATAATATTTGGTGGCGGATAGTAGAAATTTCCGTTTTAATGGTGTCACTGGATTTGGTTTTGTTTATCGTTTCTTTATGGCCTAGTTGTGCTAACAGTTCTTTTAGTTCCCTTGCACTTTCTTTTTTAATTCTTGATCCATGGGATATGCAGACCCCCCTGATCATACATTTCAACGCTTCCCATTTGACCGGGGCAGGTGTGGGATCTGCCATATGATCTATTTTGAAGTTTGCAATGGTTTTATGAATATCCTCCAGGCATTGCTCATTCTTGAGCAGGTTGTCGTTCAGTCTCCATGTGTGTCCCACCCCCCCCATATCTCTCACCCCAATTTCCCCATATACTGGTGCGTGGTCCGACCAGAGAAAAACATCCATTGAACAACCCGGGGATTTGTCTAGCAGGTCGTGGGATATGAAAATGTGGTCTAGTCTGGTGTAGCTATTATGAACTGTGGAATGAAAACTGTAGTCTCTGACTCCGGGATGTAAGACCCTCCAAAGATCGACTAGTTTAAGGGATGTTAGTTCTCGTTTTAATCTGCGTAGTGCCGAGGAGGGGATTGCAGACCTACCAGAGGACGAATCCATGGCTGGATCCAGCACAAGGTTGAAGTCTCCTCCCAAGATGATACAGGTGCCACCCGCAAACTCTGCCAGCTTCTCCAGAGTCTCCACTCCAAAGGATACCTGGTCCTGATTTGGGAAATAGATGTTAGCGATTGTATAAGTATTATTCAGGAAAGATATTTTAAGAAATAGCCAGCGTCCCTCCGGGCTAGTGAGCGTGTCGAGAACTGTTGGCTGGAATGTCTTGTGAAAAGCAATGGAAACCCCACATGCCTTCTTGTTGGGGTGTGGGCCATGGAACCATGTCGGGTAATTCTTGGTTTTACAGTTGGGAGTGTTGGAGGCTATGAAGTGTGTCTCTTGAAATAGGGCTATTTTAACTCCCTTCCTGTGCAGGCGATATAGGATCTGACTTCTCTTTTCGGGTTTATTTAAGCCTTTAGTATTGTAAGTGCAAAAGGTGAGGTGCGACATCACAGAAAAGGGTAGGCAGGGTATAGGGAAAACCAAGGGGAGAAGAGAAAGAGCAGAGATAAGATAGTGGTGAAAGGTAAAATTAGATAAGCTAAGTAGGACTAGGGTGCCTACTGATCTTAGGTATCTACTGGTAGACTATTGTCTAATGTGGCACTCTGCCACGTCCCTAATAGAGGTGCGGGAAAGCCTACGGTCTTTCAGGAACTCCCTTCTGCGGCGAACGCCCACAAGTAATATGAATAACAATCAACGTATACAGTCTAGTAGTGATTAATCACTTTTCCATTCCCCTCCCCCACACCCCCAATTACTTGGTGTGTTTTGGGTATGGATCGCACATCGGGAGGAGAACACGAGGCTATCAACTCAATATAAAATGCCATTAAACCAGAGCTCAGTATCAGATCCAGATGTAAAGAATGAAAGGGGGAGCAACAGATTGAGTGAGACAATAAAAAAAAAAAAAATAAAAAAAAAATAAAATAAATATGAAGTGGTGTAGGGCAAAGGACCAGGGGGAAGGACGTGGGGAGAAGTGGGAGGACGGAGTGTAGGAGGCGTATGGAGTGGTGTATGTAGAGAGCATGTCTAAGAGGGGGGGAGAGGAAGGAGGTAGAAATTAGTGTAGGGCATGTGTCCTTTGTAAGTATGTGTGCTGGGGAGGGAAAATGGGTTGAGTAGAGTTAGTTTGTAGGAAGTAGTGCGCTCATAGAAGGTGTGTGAAGAGGAAGACGCAAGGTGGGAATGATACGAAGGAAGAGGTATAAGGGGAGGGGAGAGGGGGCGAGTGGAGGGGAGTAGGGAGAGAGAGAAGGAAAGAGAAGAAAAGAAGAAAAAAAAAAAAAAAAAGGGGGGGGGGACTAGGAAAGTAAGCGTGAGGAGAGAAGATACTGATACATGACGCTCTATGAACAGGTAAGCAGTCCAATACAATCAATTTATATCTCGCCTCCTGGTTTTCCAAGAAGTTTTTGTCCTTTTCTTTGGATGGTCAGCGATATTCAGCGGTGTATATCACGGGGGGATCCTCCACCCCTTCTCTTCTGGACTTGTCGCCAGTGCTCTCTTGGTGGTAAGGGTGCAGGGCCCCCCGGGGTTGGCCAATCTGGCAGGCTGATCATAGGCAGTTCAAAAGTCCCTAGGAAGTTGGGGAGGTCTCCCAAGGACCGGAAGACCGCCGACTTCCCATTTTTCTTTGCTGTGAGTTGGAACGGATATCCCCAGCGATATGGAACATCCTTATCTTTGAGGGATTGGAGTAGTGGTCTTAAGGCCTTGCGTAGTTGCAGTGTCCTCCGTGCTAGGTCTGGTAGGACAATCAGAGGTGTCCCTTTATATGTACCCGCTCCTTTCTCTCTGCATCTTTGTAGTATGGCCTCCTTTTCTTTATAGAAGTGGACCCGACATATCACATCTCTTGGTCTGGCCGGATCAGGAGATTTGGGGCCTAGGGATCTGTGGATGCGGTCCAGTTCTATGCGTTGTTCTGGGTCGCGTTGGAGGAGACGGGTAAAGAATTTTTGTGCCCATTCATCCAGCTGTGGTGGTGCCACTGCTTCTGTGAGACCTCTAATTCTTAAGTTATTACGGCGATGTCTGTTTTCAATATCGTCTAAGTGGGTCAGAATGTCCTGTATCTGGGCCGTGTGCTCTGATAGGACTTGTTGATGTGATTCTATATGGGAAAATACCTGTTCCTGCACCTCTTCTGTAGCTGCTACACGCTGACCAATCTGTTTGATTTCTGATTGTATAGAGGCCATGTCTTGCTTATGGGATTCCCTCAGTTTCCCCAGCAAAGAGTCCATTTCCTGCCTGGTTGGAATTGATCTGATATGTGCTTTCCAATCCCAATCTTCTTCTTGCTCCTGTGTCTGGTCTGATTTATTCTTCTCTCCCTTGTTTCTGCGGGTGGAGGTGTTGGAGGTGGGGAGTCTTTGTTCTTTAGGTGATGTGTGCTGTTGTTGTGGTATTACAGGCTCCTCTCCGGGTGTCACAGATCTGCTTCCCATGGCTGCTGGGGTCTGCTGTATCACAGAGCTGGGGCCCTGCTCTGCCTGCAGTTTATCTGGCAGTCGCTTTTGTGGCTGGGACAGGGGGTTTTCAACACTCCGTTCTGTAGTGTCCTGCTGTGCCTTATCTATGTTTATGGCTGAGCTGGCTGCTGTTATGTGAGGAGACAGTGAGGTCGCTCCACTGCATGTTTGCTGAGCGTTATCTCCTGCCTCAGTGTCTGCCGGCGCCATGTTGGAGAGAGCAGAGGTATCAGGCTGGGAGGCTGAGGTCCCGAAAAAGCGGGTGATATCTGTACCTTCCCCCTCTGGAGTCTGTACACTCGTCCCCCGTCCTCTCCTGCGTGCCATTACTGATCCTGGACCCGGTGAGTGCCTTTGAAGTGTGAGAATTCACCGCTGGTATGTGGGAGCTCCTTCTTACAGCGTCTCAGTGTGCCATCGGCTAGCTCCGCCCCCCAGCTGCAGCTATTTTTAACTGCGAGTTTCCAGCGGAATAGCTGCGGGAAACATGCGGAGTTTCACGCGATTTACCTGCGGACGTCCCGGCCTCTATCTCCATAGCGGAGGGCCAGGATCTCCGCAAGTAAATCCGCATGAATAAGTGACATGCAGTTAGGTGCGGCTGAGGGATCTCCGCAGGAGATTCCGCAGCCGCACTTTCCGCAGCGTGGACACAGACACTCCCCATATCCCATAGGGTAACATGGGGAGTGCCTGTACATGCTAGAACCTGCGGATTTATCTGGAAAATCCAGAAAAATCCGCAGGTTTTCCGTGGAAAACTCCGCAGCAAAAAGCTCCCATGAGCACATGGCCTTATGGATACTCAAAAGGCTCTCTAACAAACTTCAAATGGGCCCAGACATGTTCTGGCTTAAGGAAGGGGACACGTCTGGCACTGCAGGATCTGAGTCCCTGGCGCTGTAGTGTTACTAATGGTAGCCTTTGTTACGGCGGTCCCATCTCTATGAAGGTCATTCACTAGGTCTCCCCATGTGGTTCTGGAATTTTTTTCTCACCACTCTTGCGATCATTTTGACCGCACAGGGTGAGATCATGCGTGAAGCCCCACATCAAAGGAGATTATCAGTAGTCTTGTATGTCTTCTATTTTTGCTCCCACAGTTGATTTCATCACACCAAGCTGCTTGCCCATTGCAGATTTAATCTTCCTAGCCTAGTGCAGGGCTACAATTTTTTTTGTAGCCCAGCTCTTTGGTCTTCACCATAGTGGAGTTTGGAGTGTGACTGTTTGAGGTTGTGGACAGGTGTCTTTTATACTGATGACAATTTCAACCAGGTGCCATAACTACAGGTAATGAGTCTTCAAAGTGAAGAGGGAGAAGGGGTTAAACCCGCGCAATCCGCCAGTAATCCAGAAGGAGATGTTGATAAATGAAACAATCTTTTATTTCATGGGTCTACGCGTTTCAAGGTCTAAGACCTCTTCTTCAGGACCAGAAAATCAACACTCAGAGTGTTGATTTTCTGGTCCTGAAGAAGAGGTCTTAGACCTTGAAACGCGTAGACCCATGAAATAAAAGATTGTTTCATTTATCAACATGTCCTTCTGGATTACTGGCGGATTGCGCGGGTTTAACCCCTTCTCTCTCTCCACTTTGAAGTCTGAAACACGTGGGGCCGCAGCAGCCGCCATTATCTCATGCTATCTGTGGTGGTTGTGACCTCTCACAACCTCAATCGGTGAGTGCATTTACCATTTGCTAACCGTGTGTTTAATCTGGTAAAACCCTATCAGCGCTTCTCTTTTCTAGCTTATCTACAGGTAATGAGTGGAAGACAGAGGAGCCTCTTAAAGAAGTTACAGGTCTGTGAGAGACAGAAATCTTGCATGTTTTACAGTTGTCTAAATACTTATTTTCCACCATAATTTTGAAAAAAAATTTGCCAAATCAGACAAGGTGATTTTCTGGATTTGTTTTCTCATTTTGCTATTATCATAGTTGTGGTCTACCTATTATGTCAATTACAGGCCTCTCTCACCTTTTTAAGTGGGAGAACTTGCACAATTAGTGGCTGACTAAATACTTTTTTTCCTCACTATAACCTTGGCAATTTTTTTTAACTATATTAAATGTCCATTATAATTGCAAGTCATGTTGCAAAATTCAATTATTTACTAACATATTGGTGACAAAATAGTTCACATTCTAACTGAAGACCACAGAGCAAGGACCACTAGATAATGATATAAGGCCACCACGATCGGTTCTAGCAGATTCCCAATTCAGTGTTGAATTTAGCATCTTCCTAGGTTCATGTTTCAGAGTGTCGGTCACCACTATTTTGTAGTAGGACCCACAGTGGAGAATCATTAATGAGCCTGTCAGTCAGTACTATTAGGGGGGGTCTATCTGGCACAATCTCTGACAGCCACATGCATTTTACTGCAGAATGGATAAGCAGTACGATTATGTATGAAGAAGCTCTGACTTTGTAGAAAGTGTAAAAATTGAATTGCAAATTAATTAACAACAACACAAAAGCTCCATAAATACATTTCAGATAAACAACACAACAGAAATAAACTAGTATATTAACCAGTCTAGGACCCACCAAATTCAATAGAAAAAAGCAAATATAGTGCGAATTAAAATATAACTTAATGAAAGCCTTTAAAAGCCCAAAACAAAGTGATATCTAAAACATATTGACCGTACGACATGCATTAGAAATACATGCTATGGTTACCAAAGCCGCCTAGACAGTATCCTAACCAAGGGACCATGTACCCGCGGATTTATCCGTAGAAAACCTGCGGATTTATCTGGATTTTCTAGATAAATCTGCAGGTTTTAGCATGTACAGACACTCCCCATGTTATCCTATGAGACATGGGGAGTGCTGTGTCCATGATGCGGTATGTGCGGCTGCGGAATATGCTGCAGATGTCCCGCAGCCGTAACTGCATGTCTATTTTTCCTGCAGAAATATCTGCGGAAGTCCCGCCTCTCCTCTATGGAGATAGAGGCCGCGACTTCCGCAGGTAAGTCGCACGAATGTCCACAGGTTTACAGCAGATATTTTGCTGGAATACCACAGCAATGGATAGCTGCGGATACTGGGGAGCTGCTGCGGGAAACCTGCGGATTGCACTCGCACATGAAAATCGCAAGTGGACCTGAGCCCATACTTTTCCCGGCCCCGAGAGGTGGTGGTGAACCTAAATTCTGCATCCAACTTTTATAAAAAGTCTAACTATTCTAATAGTCCATTAAGTTAAAGCTGGAAGCATAGTAAGACATTAATGACCCCTCTAAAAGATCACAGGCCCATTTCTAAAACAAAAAAAAAAAAAAAACGGCAAGGGAGAACACCTATGACACCCGGAGTAGTAACAGCTGCAGATATCATTATGCAACATATGTGTGTAAGCTGCACATTTCACCCTTTCAGAGTGAGACTCGCACCTATACCAACAACATAAATTGAAAGAGTGGGAATCAAAAACCTGGAAATTACATCAGTTTACACTGAGCATCTTTTGCAACAAGTCAATGAGATTTCTGAAAATACGTAAAACGCAGTGGACTTGAAAAGAAGACAAAATGAGAAATCAAGAGCAGTGATTTCTGTACATTATATTACAAACTGCACATATTCCATCTTCATTCCCCACCTACAAAGTGCAGGGAATAACTACACTAGATATGGAAAGTCTACATTCCCCACCTAACAAGCACAGGGAATAACTACAGTAGATATAGAAAGTCCACATTCCCCACCTAACAAGCACAGGGAATAACTACAGTAGATATGGAAAGTCCACATTCCCCACCTAACAAGCACAGGGAATAACTACACTAGATATGGAAAGTCTACATTCCCCACCTAACAAGCACAGGGAATAACCTCAGTAGATATGGAAAGTCTACATTCCCCACCTAACAAGCCCAGGGAATAACTACACTAGATATGGAAAGTCCACATTCCCCATCTAACAAGCACAGGGAATAACTACACTAGATATGGAAAGTCTACATTCCCCATCTAACAAGCCCAGGGAATAACCTCAGTAGATATGGAAAGTCTACATTCCCCACCTAACAAGCCCAGGGAATAACTACACTAGATATGGAAAGTCTACATTCCCCACCTAACAAGCACAGGGAATAACTACACTAGATATGGAAAGTCTACATTCTCCACCTAACAAGCACAGGGAATAACTACACTAGATATGGAAAGTCCACATTCTCCACCTAACAAGCACAGGGAATAACTACACTAGATATGGAAAGTCTACATTCCCCACCTAACAAGCACAGGGAATAACTACAGTAGATATGGAAAGTCTACATTCCCCACCTAACAAGCACAGGGAATAACTACACTAGATATGGAAAGTCTACATTCCCCACCTAACAAGCACAGGGAATAACTACACTAGATATGGAAAGTCTACATTCCCCACCTAACAAGCACAGGGAATAACTACACTAGATATGGAAAGTCCACATTCCCCACCTAACAAGCACAGGGAATAACTACAGTAGATATAGAAAGTCTACATTCTCCACCTAACAAGCACAGGGAATAACTACACTAGATATGGAAAGTCCACATTCCCCATCTAACAAGCACAGGGAATAACTACACTAGATATGGAAAGTCTACATTCCCCATCTAACAAGCACAGGGAATAACTACACTAGATATGGAAAGTCCACATTCTCCACCTAACAAGCACAGGGAATAACTACAGTAGATATAGAAAGTCCACATTCTCCACCTAACAAGCACAGGGAATAACTACACTAGATATGGAAAGTCCACATTCCCCATCTAACAAGCACAGGGAATAACTACACTAGATATGGAAAGTCTACATTCCCCACCTAACAAGCACAGGGAATAACTACACTAGATATGGAAAGTCTACATTCCCCACCTAACAAGCACAGGGAATAACTACACTAGATATGGAAAGTCCACATTCCCCATCTAACAAGCACAGGGAATAACTACAGTAGATATAGAAAGTCTACATTCCCCACCTAACAAGCACAGGGAATAACTACACTAGATATGGAAAGTCCACATTCCCCATCTAACAAGCACAGGGAATAACTACACTAGATATGGAAAGTCTACATTCCCCACCTAACAAGCACAGGGAATAACTACACTAGATATGGAAAGTCTACATTCCCCACCTAACAAGCACAGGGAATAACTACACTAGATATGGAAAGTCTACATTCTCCACCTAACAAGCACAGGGAATAACTACACTAGATATGGAAAGTCTACATTCCCCACCTAACAAGCACAGGGAATAACTACAGTAGATATAGAAAGTCCACATTCCCCATCTAACAAGCACAGGGAATAACTACACTAGATATGGAAAGTCTACATTCTCCACCTAACAAGCACAGGGAATAACTACAGTAGATATAGAAAGTCCACATTCCCCATCTAACAAGCACAGGGAATAACTGCAGTAGATATAGAAAGTCCACATTCCCCTGTTAAAAAAAAAAAAAAAAAAAAAAAAAAAAAATCTTACCAAAAAGAAAATCACTACAAAATGTAAAAGTCTCCAATTCAATAAAAAAAAAAAATAATTGAGAGAAAATTAGGCTAAAATAATTTGGTTGCAAAAGTGTGAGCACCCTCTTATAATGGGGATGTGGTTGTGTTCAGAATTAGACAATCACATTTACACTGATGATGAATAGTAGTCAGTACATGGCCGCCAGCATTTATACTAAATATGATTCACCCCATTTAAAGTTTTGGTGATCCAGGAGGATTTCCTAGATATAAAAACGTAGTGTGAATAGGGTCTTATCCAGGTTAGCACAGGGTACAGAGGAGTAATGCTCTCTTGTTATGGGTGTGTGTGACACAACCACTAATGTGACAGTACCAGCTGCTGCAATATCCACGAGTGTTTGTAGAGTCCAAGGATCGATATCTCACTAAAGAGTGGATTGTCAACGCGTTTCAGAGTCTCTCTGACTCCTTCCTCCGGACAACCATATTGGGCATTTTACAGCAAAAGCAATCATCCATAAACAGCTGAAAACACCGCATAAATGTTATGTGCACTGACGTACACACATGCAAAGTAACGTAAAATGAAGTCTAACTTAAAACTACTACACCTGACCCTCCCAGTTCTTGTACAGACTAGGAGGTCCCTGCTGCACAGTCCCTATAGGCCCCTGTGCAGACTGAAACAACCCTAACTAGATGACTCAGATGACCACTCAGACCTTTGCTTCCTAAGAATAAAAATCTTTATATAGCGCCAAATAATCCGTAGTGCTTTACAATTCAGAGCCTCATATACAGTCATAAGTAACAGTTATAGAAAAGACAATAATTAAAGCAAAAACAGTGACAACCATGCTCATAGAAGCTTACACTCTACAATGAGGCGGGGGCAACACAAAATACAGGTGCTTATTTACAATGATGGTCCAGCCATTTTGAAGAAGTGGGGGATAGATAAAGTGTTCATGAGCCGGTCACAAGCCAATCTTTGTAGTGCTTTTGGCTTCGGTGGAGTTTGAGGGAGAAATATATTCAGAGAAAGAGTGGATTGGCTGTATATGAATGGACTTCGATTAGGGAACAGTATAGGCCGCTCTATAAAGATGTTTTAGGGAGCATCTAAAACTGTGTATGTTGTGGTTAGTCCTAATTTCTTGGGGGTACAGCATTCCAGAAGATTTGCTGCAGCTTGGGAGAAGTCTTGGAGGCGGGATTGGGAGGTTCGGATTAGTGTGGATGTTTTGCGGAAGTTAATTGAGCAGCGTAGAGAACGGGTAGGGTGACAATCTGAAATGAGGGTGGAGATGTAGAGGGGTGCCGCGCTGTGGAGAGCTTTGTGGGTGAGAACAAGCAATTTAAATTGGATCCAATAATGTATGGGCAGTCAGTGCAATGACTGGCACAGAGTGGAAGCGTCTGAGTAAAGATTAGCCTGATAGGTGACCCTGGCTGCTGTATTAAGGTTGGACTGTAGAGGGGAAACTCTAGTGAGGGAGAGGCCAATTAATAAAGAAGTACAATAATTCTTCCAAAGCGGCCATCAAGAGTTCCACGTACCTCCTTAAGAATCCTGGGGAAGGTGCAGAGTGAAAATAAGGTGAACCAAAACTAATAATCTACAAGGAGAAACACTAGGCAAACATGCTTTAGTTCCAAGCAGGGTTCACTTCAGAAATATTACCAACAAGAAATGGAAGCTTGGGAAAGCTTTAAATAGTTACACCACGGGGGGCGTGTCCAGGATGCTGAGCTGAGTGGACGTGGGGAAGAGGAGCTCCTGTTGACCCTCAGCTAAATCAGCACTTATCATAAGCACAAACCTACTCACCGGCTCTCAGGATGGGACCACGGAGGATTAAACCATCGCAGCAGGCATCGGTGGCCCCCCCGCTGCACACCACGGCGCTGGATACTTTCTTGGGCCTGGAACAGGGTCCAGGGGAGGCCCGGACGCCATCTTTCCAGGAGCATGGAGGGGAAATGGAGGCACTGGCCCGGCCTGCTAAGCAGCAAGAGAAGGAGGAGTGGGTGAGCGGGGACACAGGGGAAAGTGGAGGAATCTCTGCAGCAGTTCCAACAGGGAATGCCTTGGCTCAGCAGCCCTGCACTGCATCGGATCCTCAGGCACAGCAGCAGCAGGCCCAGGAGCACATAGTGGCTGTGGGAGATAAGGTGGAGGTCGGGGGGCAGCCCTCCCCACTGCCGGGAGAAGGGACTGCAGCCACAGCTGGTAATATCAGGGAACAGAGCAGCCTGCTTCCCCCCTCTGGGCCTCGGTGTGGAGATCAACCTTCCCAGCTTCCCCAGCACCAGACTAAAACTCCAGTGTCTATTACTGCAGGTGCTCACCTTAAAGGGCCAGACACCTTCTATAAGGACATGCATGATTTCATAAGTAAACTTCCTTCTAAAGAGGACTTTCAATGCCTCATACGTGAGGTTAAAGCAACTTGCAGGTCAGAAATAGCTGAAGTGAGGAGAGATTTGCAGCAATTGTCTAGCAGAATTGAATCCCTGGAGGAAGAGCATGACATCACCAGATCCCATGTATCAGAATTACACAAACTGGCAACATCGCAACAAAAAATAATGGAGGATATGCAGTCTCACATAGAGGATCTCGACAACAGAGGACGCCGTTGCAATGTCCGTGTGAGGGGGGTCCCAGAGTCAGATGGGCCCGAGGACACAAACTCCATACTACAATCCATCTTTAATGAAGTGTTGGACGCTCCCCCTTCTAACATCATCAAGCTGGACAGGGCACACAGGGCTTTACAGCCGAAGAATTTATCCACCCAACCCCGGGACATCATTTGTTGCATTCACGACTTCTCCACCAAAGAACTGATCATGGCTAAGGCTAGAATGAGGCGCACGGCACCTGTGTTCAATGGCAAGGAAATCCAGCTTTTCCCGGATCTTTCTCGCATCACACTCCAGAAAAGGCGGCACCTCAAACCCCTCCTCACGAGCCTGAAGGAGCACCAGGTTCCATACCGCTGGGGTTACCCGTTTGCACTAACAGCGCGCAGAGGGGGTAAATCGGCGACCCTTCGCACTCCAGCAGATACCACTCTGTTCTGTGAAGCACTGGACATTCCAGCGGTCTGTATCCCAGATTGGGACTTGCAAAGGTTGGAAGGGCCGCCCCCTCCCGTGTGGTCCAAGGTGAGGGGTGGAGGGCGTGGGGCTTTGGGGGGGAGAGGAGGTAGGGGCCGCGGGTCGCCCCCCTCCCCGGCTCACCGTTGAGGACACTTCTTAACCTGGTTGGTGCCTATTTCTTATACCCTCTGAGTTCCAGTGGCTGAGCATGCTTTGTGATACTGTGACTCTCTCTACAGCAAGCCTCTGACTGTCCATTGTGTCATCTGCGGACCTCTGGGTCTGTTGAGCTGCATAAGGGGGGGGGCTGTAGCCACAATGATGCCGTGGGTGGTAGGGGGGGTTGGCGGGAGCCCGGTCCCCTTACTTGGAGTTAGTGGTTGAGGTTTTTTGTTTTGTTTTTTTTTCCCTTGTTTCCTTTTGGCACGGGCCCGTGCCCACTGGACTGACCCCCGTGGGAGGGCTACTGGGGAGTGAGGTGGGTGGCTCTCTTAGCTCAGACGGGTTGGGGAACCTCCCTCTAGGTCTCTCCCTTCCGGGTTGACCCCCCGGGAATCTATGCCTAAGGTTTATGCATTTTGGTTAATGTTCTTAATTCATGTTCATTTCTATGTTTGTCCTTGTCTTCCCCCCTCCCCGATGTTTTTTCCTTATGTGTCCTTTCAGGTACCACCCCTTCTAGAGTCCCTGGGAGCTGCGGCCCTTTGTCGTATGGACCATCTCCTCTGGCCGGCTTCACAGGGGAAGTCATGCCCCCGACGGTATAGGTGTGCCATTAGCTTTTTCTTACTTCTAAGTTTTAGATATGACCCGCATTATCTCTCTTAACGTAAAAGGTCTGAATTCACCCCGTAAGAGGAAATTGCTGCTACAGGAACTGAAAACATCAGGTGCAGACATAGCCTTTATCCAAGAAACACATTTTGTGGAATCAAACACTTTCAAATTTGCGTCCCACCGCTTTCCCATCCATTACTCGGCTTACTCGGGCTCCAAGAGGGGGGGAGTTGCTATTTTAATATCCTCCAGTTGTCCTCTACAAATTACGGGTTCTCACTGCGATCCAGAGGGTAGATATGTGATTCTGGAGGGCCAACTGGGGGGATCCCCGCACATAATGGCCAACATTTATGCACCTAATGAAGGACAGATACGCTTTCTTAAGAAAATACTCGATCTGATAGGAGGACTGGCACCGGCCTCTACGGTGTTGGGGGGAGACTTTAACATCCCCTTTTCGGAGGTGGCCGACAGACTCTCTGTGGGTGGACACCCTCCATCGGGTGCTTTGAAAAATTTGTCCCGGGACTTTCGTAGGCTCATTAGATCAGGGGCTTTATACGACGCTTGGAGGGTGGACCACCCGGGAGAGAAGGCCTTTTCCTTCTACTCGCATCCGCATCAGACGCACACCAGAATAGACTATTTTTTCATTGACTCACAGCTGCTGGGGCGTCTTGAGAGGGTGGAAATGGGATCCATTACGTGGTCAGACCATTCCCCACTCATAATGGACTTCAAGAAAGATGGTCCTCGACCTAGGCCTCAGCATTGGCGCCTTAATGAATCTCTGATCAAAAATCCCGACACTAGGGCCTTTTTAAATAAGCAACTGGTCGAATTCTTTCAGTTGAACACGGGCACGGTCACGTCGCCGGCAACACTCTGGGAAGCTCACAAGGCAGTGATGAGGGGACTATGCATTAGAGAGGGCGCCAGGGCTAAAAAGAATGCCACAAGCCAGCGGGACTCTATAACGGCCCATCTTAAGCTACAGGAGGGGAGACTGGCGGCTGCCCCATCACTGACTATTCTTAGGAGAGTCATCAGCCTTAGGGAAAAGTTGAGAGACTTGGCAATTGGCAGAGCAGAAAAATTGCTAACCTTTTCCAAACAAAGATACTATGAAAGGAGTAATAAGGCTCATACCTTACTCGCCAGGCAGCTTAAGGAGCGCGCTACATCCTCATGCCCTCAGGCTCTGCGCGACGAAAAGGGCACTATCCACTATCACCCCGCTTCAATAGCTGACATTTTTTTCAATTACTACAACAAGCTTTATAACCTTCCGGTTCCCCCGGGCATGGCTTCGCGCGGGGCTGGGGCACTTGGGGACTATTTTTCGGCCCTTGAGCTCCCTTCACTGCCTTGCGGAGCAGCCGCGGCTTTGAATGAAGAGATTACTACAGAGGAACTGGAGCAAGTTCTGGAAGCCCTGCCTGGCGGGAAGTCACCGGGCCCGGACGGCTTTACTTATTTTTATTACATGGTGTTTGCGGCGGAGCTCCTCCCACACATGGCCGCCTTGTTTAACTCTTTCCTTCAGGGTGACCCTATCCCTCCATCCATGCTACACTCCCATTTAATCCTCCTGCCCAAGCCACCCAGGGACCCATTGGACTGTGCTGCTAATTATAGACCAATAGCCCTTTTGAACTCCGATTTGAAGATGTTCACCAAGCTCTTGGCGGCCAGGCTTAATCGATGGTTGCCCCAACTCGTGTATAAAGACCAGGTGGGTTTTGTCCCTTGCCGTCAGGGGGGGGACAACACCAGGAAGGTCATAGACCTGGTGGATGTGGCAAATTGGACGAAGCAACAGGCGTTGGTGTTGAGTCTAGATGCAGAGAAGGCTTTTGACCGCCTTGCGTGGCCTTTTCTCTTCAAGACAATGGAGGTCTTTGGGATCTCGGGTGGCTTTATGCGGGCCTTGAAGTCCCTGTATAGCGCTCCTACGGCCTCTATCAAACTCCCCCTCCACATCTCTAAGCCTTTTCTCATCTCCAATGGCACCAGGCAGGGGTGCCCCCTGTCCCCCCTCCTTTTTGCACTATGCATAGAGCCCCTCGCGGCCTCGGTCAGGAGCAACCCAGACATCTCGGGGGTCCTGGTCAGGAATAAACCGTTTAAAATCTCACTTTTTGCCGACGATGTGCTCATTACACTTACTAACATCCATGTGTCCCTTCCAATTTTAATGTGCACCTTGGGTAGGTACGGGAGCCTTTCGGGGTATAAGATCAACTCTAGCAAAACGGAGGCAATGCCCTTGAATCTCGACCCGGTGGCCCTGGATTACCTGCGTTTGAATTTTAAGTTTCGTTGGAAGACAGATGCGGTCAAGTACCTGGGGGTTAACCTCACATCTACTTATGATTCCCTCTATAACCTTAACTTCCCCCCCCTTTTCCGAGAGCTGAGAACTCTTTTGAGCAAGTGGTTGCCCCTCCCTCTTTCGTGGATGGGGCGCATTGCGGCGGTTAAAATGAGCTTGCTCCCAAAATTATTATATTTCTTTGAAACCCTCCCAGTTAAGGTACCAATAAAGGAGCTGAAGTCTCTTCAGGCGGCTATCCTTAGATTTATTTGGTGTAACAAACGTCATAGGGTGGCCAGGGAGGTGTTGATGGCTCGGAGAAACAGGGGGGGGGCTTTCTGTCCCGGACATCCTAAAATACTATTGGGCGGCCCATCTTAGGAGGATCCCCTGTTGGGTGTCCCTTTGGGCATACAACAGGTGGACTGAGATTGAAAAACTTTGGCTGGCGCCTATACATCCAAACGCGCTCCTGTGGCCCCCGGCCCAGTGTGATTCGCCCCCCCCTCTTCTTGGACCGATGCAGTTCACTAGGGACCTCTGGGCATTTTGCATTAGAAGATTTCCTTTGGCATCCCCCTGCTCCCCTCTGGTGTCCTTCATATACCAACCCTTGCTCCCAAGCAGTCTGGAGTCGGACATGGTGCACCCCTGGCTCAAGGCAGGTCTATTCAGATTTGCAGACATTATAGATGGAAGTACAATGCAGATCCATTCCTTTGAGTACCTTAGAGATAAATTCTCTCTCTCTAATCGAGAGTTTTTCCAATATCTGCAGATCAGAGACTTGGCTGGCTCCTTGTTTGGCAGGGCAGGGGCCTCGATTCCCACAGATTTTGAGAAAATTTGCAGAAGGGGCACTGATACTAAGGGGCTGATTTCGGAAATTTACATTTTGCTTTCTGATTCACGGGAGGGGCCCGAGGGGTCTTTTCCATACATGCGGAAATGGGAGTCTCTATTGGGAAGGCGGATACTTCCTCAGGAATGGGCAGCAATCTGGGGAAACGCCGCCAAGACGTCAATATGCACACTATATAAGGAAAATATCTATAAAATTTTGCTATTTTGGTACCACACTCCAGATTTCCTTCATGGCATAGACCCCTCCATACCGGCTTGTTGCTGGAGATGCGGGGGAGGCAGGGGCACCATTCTGCACATATTCTGGTCCTGTCCAGGGATAGTCCCCTTCTGGGAGCGGGTTAGAGGGTTGATCCATAAAGTACTATATATAGAGGTTGATCTTGATCCCCTGATCTATGTTCTGGGTCTTGGGAATGGGGGATTGGGAAAAACGGCCTCTAAGCTTTTGTCCCACATCCTTACGGCGGCCAGATGCTTAATTGCAAAGAATTGGAGGCAGCCAGGGACACCCTCACTCCAGAGCCTCAAGTATAGATTACTGGACGTTAGACGCATGGAACATCTCACGGCACTATTGCATGACACAGTTGACCGCTTCCAGGCCGTGTGGGCACCATGGGACTACTTTGCGGGACAGGAGGATCTGTGAGACTGAGGCCTATGGGTCCTATGGAAGGAGCATGGACTCTTGAAACCCTTCCCTCTTCCCTCCTATTTCTCCTCTCCCCTCCTAACCCTCCTCACCTGTCCTGTCATTGTTTGTCTAGGTTCGATAAGAATTGTGAATTTTATGTTTTATTTTATGTATGAAAAACGTAAATTGAAAATCTCAATAAAAATTCAAAGTTTAAAAAAAAATAGTTACACCACAGCGTGATAGGGCAGACTAAATTACAGCATTGGAAACACTTGGCAGAAAGGCAATGAACACACAAACAAAGTGTTCAGAACCAGGAAGGGGATCAAAGCTGACTGTGGCTCAGTGGAGAGAGAAACGAACCACATCATAGGAGACGGCCGAATCAAATCCGAGGCATGGGGAAGAATTTCAAACAATTTCCAAGCTTTTAGATAAAAAAAAATTGTTCTGGCTACCAAGAGGCCTGCAAGAATAGTACTGGATGTGTACTGCATGCAACAACAATCTACGTACTGTTCAAATGTTTATTTAGCCTTGGTGGCAGGATAGAAGCCTTTTTTTTTTTTTTTTTTTTTACAAAGAAAAACAAATATTCAAGCCCAGCTATGTTTTGCCAAAATCTACATTACGTCTGTAAAAACCATGTGGGGGCAAAGCCAACACTGTGCATCACCAAAAAACACACCCACAGTGAAGCACGGTGGAGGCAGTATTATGCTTTGCGGCAGTTTCTTTTGGACACTGGGGCTTTAGTCAGGGTGGAGGAAATTATGAACAGTTCCAAATATCAGTCAGCTTTACAACAAAACCTTCAGGGCTCTGCTAAAAAGCTGAAGATGAAGAGGATTTTCACCTTTCAACAACAATGGCCATACCATCAAAATCAGCTAAAGAATGGTTTCACTAGAAAAACATGAGAGTCCTGGAATGGCCCAGCCAGATTCAAGACTTGAATTCAATACAAAATGTGTGGGTAACCTGAAGAGGGCACTGTAGCCAAGAGATGCCTCACAATCTAACACAATGATTCTAAAATTATTTTTCTTGGTAGGATTTCCTACATGACAAAAACCTGGCATTTTATTAAGGGTGTGTAGACTTTTTAGATCCATTTTATATACATATATTTTTATGAAATATGTGTTCACTTTGCAAAAACATTTTATATGTGACGTATTCATTCCACTATAAACTGCACATTCCCCGTGTCTAGGATGTACGGGAAACCTCTTACACCTTATATTTAGTTTACCGTGTTTTTCCAAAAATAAGACCTCCCCCAAAAATAAGCCCTAGCAGGGATTTTCAGCATTTTCGGAGAAAGGTTAGATATAAGCCCTCCCCCGAAATTAAGCCCTAGTCGCGGATCAATAATGAAGTGTCCGTGCAGCTAAAAAAGTACAGTTACTGCAGGACACTTCATTATACACAGCGGCACCTGGCAATTACACTCACGAGACGCCGAGCAGCAGGACCTGCAGTGATCGCACACATCAGCTTTCTCACACACACACACACACACACACACACACACACACACAAGATCTCACACACACACCAGATCTCACACACAAACATTGGATCACACACACAAACATCGGATCGCATAAACACTCACCTCATCCAGCGACACTGATCTCTTCTCGCCGGGAGAGGCAGTGCGGTGCAGCTCCACGAACAGGACCTGCGGCAGGACACGTGACTTGCTTCATTCCCTGCGGCCGTAAGTGCTGGATGTGATATGATGTGTGTGTGTGATCTGCTGTGTGTGTCTGCAATCGGCTGTGTGTCTGTCTGCGTTCGCCTGTGTGTGCCTGCGTTCGGCTGTGTGTACTTGTGATCGGCTGTGTGTGCCTGCGATCGGCTGTGTGTGCCTGCGATCGGCTGTGTGTGCCTGCGATCGGCTGTGAGTGCCTGCGATCGGCTGTGAGTGCCTGCGATCGGCTGTGTGTGCCTGCGATCGGCTGTGTGTGATCTGCTGTGTATATGTGCGATCTGCTGTGTGTGATCTGCTGTGTGTGTGTGTGCCTGCAATCTGCTGTGTGTGATCTGCTGTGTGTGTGTGATCTGCTGTGTGTGTGTGTGTGTTTGTGATCTGCTGTGTGTGTGTGTGTGTGTGTGTGATCTGCTGTGTGTGTGTGTGATCTGCTGTGTGTGTGTGTGTGATCTGCTGTGTGTGTGTGATCTGCTGTGTGTGTGTGTGTGTGATCTGCTGTGTGTGTGTGTGTGTGATCTGCTGTGTGTGTGTGTGTGTGTGTGTCATCTGCTGTGTGTGTGTCATCTGCTGTGTGTGTGTCATCTGCTGTGTGTGTGTCATCTGCTGTGTGTGTGTCCGTGTGTGATCTGCTGTGTTTATGTGTGTTGTGTGATTTGCTGTGTGTGCCTGAGATCTGCTGTGTGTGTCAGCGTGTCAGTTAGCAGCAGGGTAGGACGGCGTGCAGCACCAACCGGAGATCACAGGAGGACCTTGGAACCACGCAGACATCCTGGTCTGGTGAGTATGAGTCTCCTGGGAAGTGGGGGGGGTCTGCTTTTTTGGGGGGTAAACTTACCCCCAACCGTGTTTTTCCAAGAATAAGACCTCCTCCAAAAATAAGCCCTAGTGCTTTTTTGGGGGGGGGTCACAAAAAATATAAGACAGTGTCTTATTTTTGGAAAAACACGGTAATAAGTTTTGTTCGTTCTTCTTAGTCCCACATTGTAGCAGCTGCTGAATGAGAAGAATCTGTGACTTCTCTGCATTTAGTGGTCACTACTCACCTGGGCGGTTATCTGTAGGAATCTCCTCTTTACTCCGCTCATCACCCCTCACATATGTCTCTGTAGTATTAATATGGGGCAGATCTTCCCCCTGAAACAAATATTGTAAAAGTCACAGACAGATGGAGAAGTCCCATCTATGATCAGCTCTAATCCTGCCATCTCCACCGCTCTCATTACACAAGTATAACACATATAATACTGGAGGATAAAACAAGACTGAGCACAAGACCTTCACAGCCGTCTACACATCATAGGGGGATTTCATGGCCCCTTCTCTCCATCTACCTGATGATCCTGAGGAACATCGGGGTCTTCTTGTTTACAGTCCTGTGGGAGAAGAGGACGGGGACATCTCTCTGGTGTGGTCCTCTTACTGGATAGACCTGGAGGAGACACACACAGGGACTGAATTCATTCCTTACATACAGATAATTATAGGCCGTGTGTATTTAGTCCTGTCTATTACCTGGTGATGTGAGGGGCTGGGGAACCTCCATCATGACGTCCTTGTACAGATCTTTGTGTCCTTCTAAATACTCCCACTCCTCCATGGAGAAATAGACGGTGACGTCCTGACACCTTATAGGAACCTGACACATACAATGATACCGTCACCCCCGATCCCTTCATAGCGTTACTGTATAATGTCCCAGCATTCCCAGCAGTGTCACCTCTCCAGTCAGCAGCTCAATCATCTTGTAGGTGAGTTCTAGGATCCTCTGGTCATTGATGTCCTCATGTATCGGGGGGTGAGGTGGAAGCCCCGTGATTGGGCTCAGGGGTCTTCCCCATCCCTCAGACACAGGGGCCTGACAGCGCTCACTAGAGGTCTTCTTCACTACTGTGTAATCCTGGTTATGGAGAGACACAGTAAGAAATCTCACTCCAGACATTTCCAGAGTCCTCACCTCTCCAGTTCTGTCCATCTGTTATTCCCATAGATAAGAATGGTGTAATGTGACGTCATCAGAATCTCTCACCTCTCCAGTAAGCCGGAAGAGGATCTCTAGGGTGAGGTGTAATATCCTCTCCGCCATCTTGTCCCTGTCCATATCCATCCTTCACGGGGCAATCAGGAGGATTCTCTTCTATAGAGCGACTGTTCTCCCCCAGCATCTAATGTGTATGGAGCCTGAGCCCAGTAATGGGGAATCTCCACACACCTCCTCCTGCAGAGCCGCACACTAGATATATGGCTGCTCTGTGCTTCCAGGACCTGTGATGATGTCACATGGAGGGGAGGAGTCAGGGGTCACATGATCAGCTCCTCAGTGTGTGCAGGACTCTGGTTTGGAGGTCGGTGTAGCGGTTCCTTTACGCTCAGGCACATTACATGTATATAGAATTCAATGGGTGAAACAGGTGATTTTTATTTCTACAATCCATAAAAGTTGAATAAGTTTATTATATTTAGAACTAAGTAATTATTGAACATTACGTCACCCTGTGTTGTTATGTACTGTATATAGTGTATATGGTGCATCTATAATGTTGGTTAACTCAATGAGTCTAATAAATAATATAAAATTGTATGAAAATGTATCTGTAGATGCATTTAGTTGACCCATTATAAATGTTCTCCAACAACATAGTATTGTATGTGTGTGTGTGTATATATATATATATATATATATATATATATATATATATATATATATATATATATATATATACACAGTACATACAATACAAGTCCCAGTTCTGAGACAACCTTCCTACCTGCACCAGTGACCATATTCCCTCACATCTCCTTCAGTCCCTTTCCTCAGCTGTCACCATTCACCTAACTAAAATATTCATCCTCTCTCTCATCTGGTGTATTCCCCTCCTCCTTCAAACACACAAGGATAAAATGTTCACAGAAAAAACCCACAAAAGGTAAAAAAAAAACAGAATTTATTAATCTAATACATAAAGCTCAGTGTGTGTGTGTGTGTGTGTGTGTGTGTATCCGCTAAAGGAATCTGCACCGTCGCATTTACAATCACGAAATTTTGCACAGACACTCCATGTGACTCAGGGAACGTCATAGACTATGCTTACGCGGGAAAATTTAACCCCGTGCTTTCCTGTTACTCTACAAAAATCCTGCAGCCATTAAACTGAATGGAGCTGGGAGCTATATGCTATAAATAGCAACTGTCAGTGGTTGCTATAGGAACAAAATAAACTGTTGGTATAACATAGGATAGATGGATAGAGAGAGACAGAAAAAGACAGACAGACAGAGAGAGACAGACCGGGAAGGAGACAGCCCGGCAAAGAGACAGCCCAGCAAAGAGACAGCCCGGCAAAGAGACAGCCCGGGAAAGAGACAGCCCGGCAAATAGACAGCCCAGCAAAGAGACAGCCCAGCAAAGAGACAGCCCGGGAAAGAGACAGCCCGGGAAAGAGACAGCCCGGGAAAGAGACAGCCCGGAAAAGAGACAGACCAGGAAAGAGACAGACCGGCAAAGAGACAGCCCGGGAAAGAGACAGCCCAGGAAAGAGACAGACCAGGAAAGAGACAGACCGGCAAAGAGACAGCCCGGGAAAGAGACAGCCCAGGAAAGAGACAGACCGGGAAAGAGACAGACCGGCAAAGAGACAGCCCGGGAAAGAGACAGACCGGCAAAGAGACAGCCCGGGAAAGAGACAGACCGGCAAAGAGACAGACGGGCAAAGAGACAGACGGGCAAAGAAACAGATGGGCAAAAAGACAGACGGGCAAAGAGACAGAAAGCGAGAGACAGACAGATACAGAGATTGAGACAGATAGACTGATGCAAATACAGAGAGATAGAAACAGACAGACAAGGAAAGAGACAGACAGACAGCGACACACAGACAGAGACTGGGAAAGAGACAGAGAGACAGTTACTATCCCGCGTAACACACGGGTACTACAGCTAGTGTAAAAATAAAACCAAGAGTCAAAGAAAAATAATCACACACACAACATATGATAAAAACGAAGGGCGATGTGCTCAGTACAATATATACTGTAAACTATACCTAAAAATGACAGAAGCTATAAAAATGTTTTAAAAACATGTATATTCCTTAGTCAAAAACATTATATCCAATACTACTAAAGAGATTTTAAAAATAAGTAAAAAAAAAAAAATTATATGTGTGTGTGTGTGTATGTGTGCACAGTGCAAAAAAAATACAAAAAAATTACACTAAATAATCTAAGTAATCTAAATAATTTAACAATCTGAATAGTCAATAAATATTAATTGTTCTATTAATATGACATGTAAATGCAAATACCGAACAATCAATAAATATATATTATAACGTGAGTGTGTGCCAGAGGGATTAAATACTATTAGGCTATGTGCCCACGGGACAATGTACCCACGGATTTTGCCGCGGAAAACCTGCGGATTTATCTGGATTTTCTAGATAAATCCGCAGGTTTTAGCAAGTACAGACACTCCCCATGTTATCCTATGGAATTTGGGGAGTGCTGTATCAATGCTGCAGTATGTGCGGCTGCGGAATATGCTGCGGATGTCCCACAGCTGCACGTAACTACATGTCAATTATTCCTGCTGAAATATCTGTGGAAATTCCGCCACTCCAATATGGAGATAGAGGCCGGGACTTCCGCAGGTAAGTCGCACGAATGTCCGCAGGTTTACCGCAAATATTTCTCTGGAATCCTGCAGCAATGGATAGCTGCGGATTCTGGGGATCAGCTGCGGTAAACCTGCGGATGTACCTGCGGATATATCCGCAGGTATTTTCTCCCGTGGGCACATAGCCTTAAGGCGGCGTTACACACTACGATATATCTAACGATATGTCGTCGGGGTCACGTTGTTAGTGACGCACATTCAGCATCGTTTGACATATCGTAGCGTGTGACAGCTACGAGCGAATGTGAATGAGCAAAAATACTCACCTTATCGTTGCTCGTTGACACGTCGTTCATTTTCAAAATATCGGTCACATTCCTGGATGCAGGTTGTTTGTCGTTCCTGAGGCAGCACACATCGCTCCGTGTGACACCCCGGGAATGACGAACACCGCTTACCTACGTCCCGCCGGCAATGTGGAAAAAAGGAGGTGGGCGGGATGTTACATCCCGCTCATCTCCGCCCCTCCGCTTCGATTGGGCGCCCACTGTGTGATGTCACTGTGACACCGAACGTCCCTCCCCCTTCAGGAAGAGGATGTTCGCCGCCCACAGCGAGGTCGTTTGGAAGGTAAGTACGTGTGACGGGTTACCGACTTTGTGTGTGACGCACAAACGATGAGAGCGTGTGCGATCGCACATGTGATCGCACATTAAAATGACGCGTGTAACGGTGCCTTTAGTGTGTCAAAACTAATACAGAAGTATGAGAATTAGATATGTATAGCCAATATTTCAAACTCAAATGTAAACTTCTACTTTATATTAATTGAACAACTAATTTTTGTTGGTGACTATTCAGATTACTAAATTATTTAGATTTATATATTGGGTCATTTTTTGGCAGTTTTTTTTTTTATATTTGCCCACTGTACATGTCGCGGGCGGAGGAGGGGACGCTGCGCTCTCCCACTGCTCGGGTCCGGCTGCTGCTGCTCAGTGGTGGCTCGAGCGGTGGGCCGGATCCCGGGGACTCGAGCGGCGTTCCTCGCCCGTGAGTGAAAAGGGGAATGGTTTTGGGGGATTTATTGTCCGTGACGCCACCCACGGTTATGGTGAGGTTGTTGACACCACCGCTGCTCTGGACGGGTATCCCGGGAGCGATGACAGGGAGCAGCTTTGGATGTTGGTTCTCCCCTCCGTGGGTAGGGGGTTGGTTGTCCCGGGGCCCGGTGATGGGGTAGGGATGGATGGCAGGCGGGTTACGGGGCCTGGTGAGGTGCAGGGTCGCGGGGGCAGCGCTGTGCTGCACGGCACGGTGGTACTCACTCAGCCAGTAACGAATACACAGTTTCCGGTAAAACAAACGGCTGGATGGGCGGGTCCCACAGACGGCTGCGGTGTTTCTCCTCCCGGCAGGTTGATGGTGACTGCCTTTCCCTGCACCTGTGTAGTGTGTACGGTTCCAATGGGTTCCCACCGGTAACCCGCTGTCCAGCTTGGATGGGTGCTGAAGGAGCCCCTTTTGCCCGCAGGCTCTGGCCCTGGGAACTTTAGCCTTAGCGGTGACTGTGTTTCCCTTCACGGTTTGAGCTGTCGCCTTCTATCGGGACTTGGCTGCTGGGAAACCCCGGAGGTTCCCTTCGCTAATGGATTTGACAATTTCAACGGCGACTCCTGGCCTTGTCAGGGTCCGTAAGCCCTGCCGGATGGTGCTGGCTTCTCTTTGTTCACCGGTCCGGTACCGCCGGGCCACCGCCCGTCCACGGTCCTTACGGCTCACTCCAATCGGCCTCTCCTGCCGACGGTCACCACCGTCTGCCAACCTTGCTGTACCGTCCGGGCCACACACCCGGACCGCTTTCTGTCTGCTCCTTTACCACTTCACTCTCCTCACTCTTCCACTTCAAACTCTAATCTCCTTCCTTTTCCCGCCTCCAGGACTGTGAACTCCTCGGTGGGCGGGACCAACCGCCTGGCCCACCCCCTGGTGTAGACATCAGCCCCTGGAGGAAGGCAACAAGGATTTTGTGTTTTGGCTTCGGTGTGCCTGACCGGGGTGTGGGGGGTGTTGGTGTAGTTCCTGTGACGACCTGTCTTGTCCAGCGCGCTACACACACACACACACACACACATATATATAATCTTATTTTTGAATCTTCTCTATTAGTATTTGGATACAATTTTTTGACCAAGTAATAGACAGGTTTTGAGAGATTTTTATAGCGTCTGTCATTTTTAGGCGACCTTATTAATTTATTGGGTGTATATATATATATTGGTATCACTGGCTGTTATGATATATCAGAGCTGTACTTAGCACATCACCCTTCGTTTTTATATGTTGTTTGTGTGACTTTTCTCCTTTGAATCTTGGCTTTATTTTTTACAATAATAAATTCTATTACATTGTATTTATGACCTTTTGTCGTTTTTTTCTGTGAACATTTTACCATTGTTGGTTACGATAGTCATCATATTGATAGTCCCATCACGCCCCTGTGCACGCATTTAGTTGATTCTTACTAAAAACTTATTTATTTTCTGAAAATGAGAATTGGTCAAAATAACAAAAAAACAATGCATTGCTTTCAGACCTCAAATAATGCAAAGAAAACAAGATGATAATCATTCAGAAACAACAATACTAATAATGTTTTTACTCAGGAAGAGTTCAGAAATCAATATTTTGTGCAATAACGATGATTTTTAATCACAGCTTTCATGCATCTTGGCTGCTTTCCACCAGTCTTTCACACTGCTTTTGGGTGACCTTATGCCTTTCCTGGCCAGTAGAATAAGGTGGACTCTGGTTTGAATTCAACTGACACTGGAATCAACATGTAGAGAAGCTGATCTTTATAAAATTATGCAGTGGTCTCTTAATTTTTGCCAGAGCTGTATATATATATATATATATATATATATATATATATATATATATATATAGTACAGACCAAAAGTTTGGACACACCTTCTCATTCAAAGAGTTCTCTTTATTTTCATGACTTTAAAAATTGTAGATTCACATTGAAGGCATCAAAACTACGAATTAAAACATGTGTTTGTTTTAATGTTTTGTTTATTGAAGCAAAAATAAGAATACATAGTCAACAGAAAGCACAGTCTTAACTAATATTATTGCAATTGTAACAGATGCTTTCCCTTCGTCTCTATGACTCTGACTACCTGTGTAATATCTGGTCTTAGCCAAATAATAATAAACTTATCCATCAGGCAGTGGGGAAGTCCGATCTAGATTATTAGCCTGGTTTCTGGATTAATATGAAACAAATTTATAACAGTAAGTAACATAGGAACTAGGAATAGGGGGGGTAGCTGGAATATAGGAGAGCAAGGTTATATCACATGAAATTCAGATAAGGGAGTCGAGTTAGCGGGTTCAGGAGGCGAAGAGAGAAGGAGAAGGGGTAGAAGAGAAAGGAAAGAGGAAAAGATTTTGGTCTTGGGTCCACTCAATCCGTGGGAAGGATGATCTGCAGGCAGTCATTCATCCCGTAGGTGGGGGATAAGGTGACTTACAGTCCAGTATGTTGCCTTCTGCGAAGTAACTACTGAAAATTGAGGTTTAGATTTAAAGGCCTGCCAAGCCTTCCAAACCTGGAGGAAAGAGAGCATATTCTGGCGTGAGAGGGCTGAGAGTTCTTCAACATGATATAATTGATCAATTTTCATCAAGAGCTGCGGGAGGGTGGGAATTGTCGTTGTACGCCACAACTGAGCAATGAGAAGTTTACAGGCTGAACCCACAAATGACACTAATTTCGAAGTAGCTTTATCTTTAGGCAACATTGGGAAGTTCAGGAGCATTTGCCTAGGGTCCAGGACCACCTTCTTGCCTGTGAGGTCAAATATTAACTGTGATGCTGTCTTCCAGAAGGTCTGGATGATCGGATATGTCCACCACACATGAAGATATGTTCCTTTGTCCCTCTCGCATCTCCATAACTGATCTGAGGTGGAGGAACTCCAAGTACTAGATGAGGTGGGGACAATGTACCATCTCGCAATCACTTTGAAAGAATTCTCTTGGACTCTCACACAGCATGACGGTCCGTGTGAGGCATTATAAATTTGGCTCGTTTGTATGTCGGTAAATGTGGTATTCAGGTCCCTTTCCCATCTCAGTATATATGCTCTCTTCACCACCAGTTTTTTTGTAAGCAAGGTATGGTATAAATTAGACAGTATTTTTCTGGGGGCCCGGGTTTGCATGCAGAATGATTGAAAGGTATTTTTTTAAACCTAAACTACTACCCAGAAAGAAACACAAGGAAATATGTAGAAATATATAAATTTTATTATTTTTAAAAAATCTTTAAAAGGTAGTACAGCAGAAAGGATTATAGAAAGATGTGTCGACCAAAGACACCATTAATTGATTACAGAAGGAGTCTGTCAGTTATAATAATAATTCCAATAATGTTAATTCATGACAGAGCATCCTATATTCCCATAACATGTTTAAACACAAAAAGGAGGATACAGGTTGTAAGATGTGTTTTAGCAACCGTGATTAGATGGTATTAATTAAGCAGGCATGTTAAAGGTAATAAAATAGTATAGGAAGAGGCTTACAGTAAAGCCCTAACGATCAAAAGACAATAACATCTAAAGACATGCCTGCTAAAAGAATATCATACACAGTGCCAAATTAGATTATAGCCTCACCATTCACACCCTGACGCGTTTCGCCGTGGCTTTCTCCAAGGGCGCCCTGTATCCTCCTTTTTGTGTTTAAACATGTTATGGGAATATAGGATGCTCTGTCATGAATTAACATTATTGGAATTATTATTATAACTGACAGACTCCTTCTGTAATCAATTAATGGTGTCTTTGGTCGACACATCTTTCTATAATCCTTTCTGCTGTACTACCTTTTAAAGATTTTTTAAAAATAATAAAATTTATATATTTCTACATATTTCCTTGTGTTTCTTTCTGGGTAGTAGTTTAGGTTTAAATTTCTGCCACTGTGTTACTACCTGGTCATACTGGCATTTGAACTGGCTTGTTTTTGGTTGGTGGCCAAATTGTAGGTTAATATATGATTCAAAGGTAGTTAAAGGTCTATCGAGATGGGTATGAGGTAATAATGGTTGGATCACGTGTTTTAGTTTCATATAATGGAGCAATGTAAGCTTAGAGAGGAGGGGGTTCGTACACATTTCCTGTTTAGATATCAAAGAGCCATCTACCAGAAGATCTGCCACCGCAACCTTTGCATTGGTTAGGTATGTGGATTTCGTGGACGCGGCTTGGTTTACATCGGCGTCTAAAATATCTGAAACTTGGGTTAGAGGGGAAACAGGTGGGGCCAATATCTCTCTATTTTCCTTCCAGTTCTGTAAAAGTGTTCTCGTTAGTTCATTAGTATAGATTCTTTTATCTCCCTGGCTGGGAGGGGAAAGTAGCAGGGGTCGTAGAGGGGTTGGAGCTAGGTATTCTTCTATCGTTGTCCATAATTTACTCGGTGGACGTCTGATCCAGTCCACCGTTCTGGAGAGAACGGCGGCTTGGTAATATAACGATATATTGGGTAGTCCCATGCCCCCTTTGTCTTTTGGAAGGTTCAATGTTTGGAAGTTGATTCTCGGTTTGTGTTTGTTCCAGACATAGTTGGAGATTAAAGAATTACATTGGGAGAGAAATGCTTTGGGAATTGGTATGAGTAACATTTGGAAAAGGTAAATACATTTTGGGAGTATGATGCTTTTAATTAAGTTTTTCCGGCCCATCCACGAAAGAAAGGGAGCCTTCCACGAGGATAGTTGTGCGGTAAGTTTAGGGAGAAGGGGCTTGTAATTGAGATCAAACAAGGACTTGAAAGTTTTCCCTAGTTTGATGCCTAGGTATGTTATGTGACTATTTGGCCATCGAAAAGGAAACGATTTTTGGAGAGATTTGGTAACTTTACCGGCGATATTAATGCTTAATGCTTCTGATTTAGATAGATTAATTTTGAAGTTAGACCAGTGGCCGTATTCCTCTAATAATTTCATAAAGGCAGGGAAACCCCTTTCCGGCTTGGACATTACCACCAACAAGTCATCGGCAAAGGCGGCGGACTTGTGGTGAATTCCCTGCAGGCTGAACCCCTCGATTTCCCGGTCTTGCTGGATGGAATTTAACAATGGCTCCATGACCAAGACAAAGAGTAGGGGGGATAAGGGGCATCCCTGCCTTGTGCCATTTTTTATGTCAAAGGGGTTGGTGAGAGTATTGTTTATCCTAATCCTGGCCGTGGGGGATGTGTACATCTGTAGGATTGCGCGTATGGCATTTGGGGGGAAATGAAAGGCCTCCAACGTTCCCTGCAAGAAAGTCCAGTCCACCCTGTCAAACGCCTTCTCGGCGTCCGTTCCCAGCAGCGCAAGAGGCAAATTATGGGTCCTGGCGTGTTGCATTAAATTTATCACTCTTAGCGCATTATCTTTCCCCTCTCTACCTCTAACGAATCCAGATTGCTCCGGGGAGATGAGGTCTGGAAGGATAGTCGCCACACGATTGGCAATTAAACTAGCATACAGTCAGGGCCAGAAATATTTGGACAGTGACACAAGTTTTGTTATTTTAGCTGTTTACAAAAACATGTTCAGAAATACAATTATATATATAATATGGGCTGAAAGTGCACACTCCAAGCTGCAATATGAGAGTTTTCACATCCAAATCGGAGAAAGGGTTTAGGAATCATAGCTCTGTAATGCATAGTCTCCTCTTTTTCAAGGGACCAAAAGTAATTGGACAAGGGACTCTAAGGGCTGCAATTAACTCTGAAGGCGTCTCCCTCGTTAACCTGTAATCAATGAAGTAGTTAAAAGGTCTGGGGTTGATTACAGGTGTGTGGTTTTGCATTTGGAAGCTGTTGCTGTGACCAGACAACATGCGGTCTAAGGAACTCTCAATTGAGGTGAAGCAGAACATCCTGAGGCTGAAAAAAAAGAAAAAAATCTATCAGAGAGATAGCAGACATGCTTGGAGTAGCAAAATCAACAGTCGGGTACATTCTGAGAAAAAAGGAATTGACTGGTGAGCTTGGGAACTCAAAAAGGCCTGGGCGTCCACGGATGACAACAGTGGTGGATGATCGCCGCATACTTTCTTTGGTGAAGAAGAACCCGTTCACAACATCAACTGAAGTCCAGAACACTCTCAGTGAAGTAGGTGTATCTGTCTCTAAGTCAACAGTAAAGAGAAGACTCCATGAAAGTAAATACAAAGGGTTCACATCTAGATGCAAACCATTCATCAATTCCAAAAATAGACAGGCCAGAGTTAAATTTGCTGAAAAACACCTCATGAAGCCAGCTCAGTTCTGGAAAAGTATTCTATGGACAGATGAGACAAAGATCAACCTGTACCAGAATGATGGGAAGAAAAAAGTTTGGAGAAGAAAGGGAACGGCACATGATCCAAGGCACACCACATCCTCTGTAAAACATGGTGGAGGCAACGTGATGGCATGGGCATGCATGGCTTTCAATGGCACTGGGTCACTTGTGTTTATTGATGACATAACAGCAGACAAGAGAAGCCGGATGAATTCTGAAGTGTACAGGGATATACTTTCAACCCAGATTCAGCCAAATGCCGCAAAGTTGATCGGACGGCGCTTCATAGTACAGATGGACAATGACCCCAAGCATACAGCCAAAGCTATTCAGGAGTTCATGAGTGCAAAAAAGTGGAACATTCTGCAATGGCCAAGTCAGTCACCAGATCTTAACCCAATTGAGCATGCATTTCACTTGCTCAAATCCAGACTTAAGACGGAAAGACCCACAAACAAGCAAGACCTGAAGGCTGCGGCTGTAAAGGCCTGGCAAAGCATTAAGAAGGAGGAAACCCAGCGTTTGGTGATGTCCATGGGTTCCAGATTTAAGGCAGTGATTGCCTCCAAAGGATTCGCAACAAAATATTGAAAATAAAAATATTTTGTTTGGGTTTGGTTTATTTGTCCAATTACTTTTGACCTCCTAAAATGTGGAGTGTTTGTAAAGAAATGTGTACAATTCCTACAATTTCTATCAGATATTTTTGTTCAAACCTTCAAATTAAACGTTACAATCTGCACTTGAATTCTGTTGTAGAGGTTTCATTTCAAATCCAATGTGGTGGCATGCAGAGCCCAACTCGCGAAAATTGTGTCACTGTCCAAATATTTCTGGACCTAACTGTATATCTTTAGGTCCACATTCAAAAGTGAGATGGGCCTATAGTTTCCACAACACTCCGGATCTTTCCCGTCTTTGTGTATTAATGATATGTGAGCCTCTAATGCTTGCTTGGGTATAGGATCGCCGAGTAGTAGAGCGTTGCATGTTGCTAGGAGGTGATCTCCCAGGATATCAAAGAATTTTTTATAATAGATAATGGGAAGGCCATCCGGACCTGGTGCCTTCCCCAAAGGGCTCCTGGACAGGATGGACTGAACCTCAGTGCGAGAGAACGTTTTTTCCAGGGATGCTTGTTGTAGTTTGGAGAGCTTCGGGAGATTTAGTTTAGCTAAATAGTTTTGTATGCCACATTTCCTCCTGTCCCTTTCCGTTGCCGACTCTTCTGGTCGAATTTGATATAAGTTTTTATAAAATCGTAGGAATTCTTCTGAGATTTGGGAATAGTCTTGTGTGCGTTGGCCCTGAGGGGTTTTAATTACATGTATAAAAGTGCGAGCCTGTCTTTTTTTTATCAGGGACATCATAATTTTAGAGGCTTTATCCCCATGGAGGAACATGCGATTTCTCCAACCAAGGTAAAATTTAGCCGACTGTTTATTGAGTATGTCTCTAAGTGCCACACGTTTCACGGTCAGTTGTTCTAATGTCTGTTGGGATAGGGATTTTTTATGTTGAGTTTCCAATGTGGCTATCTCTTCATACAAAGTCTGCAAATACAATTTCTTCTGCTTATTGAGGTGTGAGGAAATGGAAATCAATTCTCCCCTAATGACCGCTTTGTGTGCTTCCCACAAAATTGGGGCCGCAATGTCTTGTGTCTTATTCTCTGCAAAGTAATTACGGAGGCATTCAGATATGCGTTTCCTATTATTATATTATTATACAATTAGGAGAGAATTAATTCATTCAATCTCCATGTACGATGGAGCCAATACGGCCTCAGGAGTGAGAAACTGGCCGAAACATAAGCATGATCAGAGTAAGGTGTTGACTGGATCGCCGTGTCAGAGACATTAGGTAGTAGATGCCTAGGTAGAAAAATGTAGTCTAGTCTATGGTATGATTTATGAGGATGAGAGAAAAATGTAAAGTCTTTAGTTGTGGGATGTTGATAGCGCCAGATGTCGATCAGAGAGAGGGAAAGGAGAGAACATTTAATCCGAGATAGGTCCCTTAGAGAGATGTGACTTTTTTTGCAGTGGAATCTAATTTAGGTTCCAAAGCCACATTAAAATCGCCACAAAGTATTGGAGTACCTTCTGAGAAAGCACGACATTTTTTGAGTGTGGATATCAACCAACGAATCTGTTTGACATTTGGGGCATATACATTCCCTAGGGTTACCATTGAGCCGGCCAATATACCCTTGAATTAGAACATGTGGAATGAAATACTTAAAGTGTGAAACAACTGAAACTATGTCTTATATTCTAGGTTCTTCAAAGTAGCCACCTTTTGCTTTGATTACTGCTTTGCACACTCTTGGCATTCTCTTGATGAGCTTCAAGAGTTAGTCACCGGAAATGGTCTTTCAACAGTCTTGAAGGAGTTCCCAGAGATGTTTAGCACTTGTTGGCCATTTTGCCTTCACTATGCGGTCCAGCTCACCCCAAACCATCTCGATTGGGTTCAGGTCTGGTAACTGTGGAGACCAGGTCATCTGGTGTAGCACCCCATCACTCTCCTTCTTAGTCAAATAGCCCTTACACAGCCTGGAGGTGTGTTTGTGGTCATTGTCCTGTTGAAAAATAAATGATTGTCCAACTAAACGCAAACCGGATGGAATAGCACGCCGCTGCAAGATGCTGTGGTAGCCATGCTGGTTCTGTATGCCTTCAATTTTGAATAAATCCCCAACAGTGTCACCAGCGAAGCACCCCCACACCATCACACCTCCTCCTCAATGCTGGGAACCAGGCATGTAGAGTCCATCCATTCATCTTTTCTACAAAGACACGGTGGTTGGATCCAAAGATCTCAACTTTGGACTCATCAGACCAAAGCACAGATTTCCACTGGTCTAATGTCCATTCCTTGTGTTCTTTAGCCCAAACAAATCTCTTCTGCTTGTTGCCTGTCTTTAGCAGTGGTTTCCTAGCAGCTATTTTACAATGAAGGCCTGCAGCACAAAGTCTCCTCTTAATAGTTGTTCTAGAGATAAATAGTTGTTCTAGAGATAAGAAGGTATGTCCAAACTTTTCGTCTGTACTGTATATACAGTGCTGGCCAAAAGTATTGGCACCCCTGCAATTCTGTCAGAGAATACTCAGTTTCTTCCTGAAAATGATTGCAATCACAAATTCTTTGGTATTATTATCTTCATTTAATTTGTCTTCAATGAAAAAAATTTTTTTCAAAAAGCCAAATTGGATATGATTCCACACCAAACATAAAAAAGGGGGTGGACAAAAGTATTGGCACTGTTTGAAAAATCATGTGATGCTTCTCTAATTTGTGTAATTAACAGCACCTGTAACTTACCTGTGGCACCTAACAGGTGTTGGCAATAACTAAATCACACTTGCAGCCAGTTGACATGGATTAAAGTTGACTCAACCTCTGTCCTGTGTCCTTGTGTGTACCACATTGAGCATGGAGAAAAGAAAGAAGAGAAAAAAAAAAGGGTTTTCAGCTCACCAGTTTGTTGAAAATTCAGCTGGATGAAAGATCCTGGACGGTGCTCAGTAGAACAAGGGAGGCTGTAGAACAATCAAAGTGAGGAGGTGCTCCGGCACAAAACGTCCATGCAGACAAAATTGTTAGAGATTAAAAAAACATCTTTAATTCCTAATGGTTAAAAAACATGGTGAGGATAAAATTTCCTATGATTCACGCGTTTAAGACGCTGGATCTTTAGTCATAATCATAAGGAGGAACCACACTAGTGCGATATAAATAGTCTTGTGAAAGCTAAAAAAAGAGGAAATGACATGGTCAAAACAATTAATTATGCAAAATAGAGGGCATTAAATATGCAAAAAGAGTGTATGACCTTAGACTCAATAAATATACCAAAGATCAGTCCGTTTGTTTAAACCTGCAGGTTGTCTAGTATTCATATATAATATCATAAAGGCTTCTTGTTGGTGTAACATTTGAATACGATTTTCACCCGTATTATTGGTTATAATGTGTTTCAGGGCATGCACTTTAAAATTGCTCAGATCACCACAATGGGCATGTACAAAATGGGATGAAGCACCAGAAAGATTCCTAGAAGTGGGGTTACGTATGTCATAAATATGTTCGGAAATACGGACACGCAAGGGGCGGCTATTACAACCGACATACTGAAGCTGGCATTCCTGACAAGTGATGACATAAATAACAAAGGAATCATTACCATTCAAAAAAACATCATTCTTTAGAATTTTGTTAGTGGCAGTGGACAGAATGGATTTTTCATTAGTCATAAATGGACATAAGCCACGTGCCCTCCTGCCACATTTAAAAGAACCTGTTAATGACAGCCAGTTACGATGGGATTTTTTTACACATTTTTTAGTATGATCAGAAGGAGAAATGGTACTGCCAATACGTTTGCCTTTTTTAGAGACAAAATTGATCCCCAAATCAAGAATCTTTCTGACTGTTTCACCCGAGTGTAAAACTGGAAGATATTTTTTAATGATGCCAACAATTTGGGAATAATTCACACTGAATTCTGTAGAAAAAGTCACTTGACCTGCTGCAGGTTGTGATGGATCAGATGTGGTGGAATCCTTGTATTTGAGGAGATCCTGTCTACATCGTGATTGCCCTTTCAATTTTGCTTTAGCAATTGTGTCCGAGGAGTAACCCCTGTTGTGAAATCTCCTGTGAATGCGATGACATTCCTGCTGATAATCCTCATTTGTTGAACAGCAGCGCTTGGCCCGTACAAACTCCCCCACAGGTAGATTGGTGATAATGTGACGGGGGTGGCTGCTGGCCGGATGTAGGAGCGAATTCCCTGCAACAGCCTTGCGATATAATGTGCATTTGATTTGATGATCATTTACACAGCCAGTCAATGTCATGTCTAAATAGTTAATTTATTCAGAATTTACCAAATAGGTGAAAAAAACATTGAAGGTATTATTATTTAAATAATCCATGAAATAAAGAATGAGATCTTCCCTTCCAAACAATGAGACCATCATCAATAAATCTCATAAAACAATGTATATGGCTCAAAAATGGATTCATGTCAGTATATATGTAATTATCCTCCCAAAAATTCATATAGATGATTGCTACTGATGGGGAAAACTTAGCCCCCCCATCGAACAACCAAGCTTCTGTAAAAAAAATGTATTTGTGAATCTCAAAAAATTATTTTGAAGCAAAAATAATGTAGCATCCAAGATGAAATTCTGCAAACTAATAGAATATTGTGAATATTTCCACATATAATTCTTGACAGCCACCAATGCTAATGTGTGAGGGATGGAAGAATATAATGATGTAACATCACATGTGATCCAAGAAAATTCAGCAGACCATTGCAAATAATTCATGACATTAATGACATGTTTGGAATCTTGAACAAAACTACAGGAGACATGAGTGAGAGGCTGTAAATGATCATCAATCCACTCTCCCAAATGTTCAAGTAAAGGTCCAGTCACACTAAGCAACTTACCAGCGATCCCAACAACGATAGGGATCGCTGGTAAGTTGCTAGGAGGTTGCTGGTGAGATGTCACACTGCGACGCTCCAGCGATCCCACCAGCAACCTGACCTGGCAGGGATCGCTGGAGCGTCGCTACACAAGTTGCTGGTGAGCTCACCAGCAACCAGTGACAAGCCCCCAGCGCCGCGTGGAAGATGCTGCGCTTGGTAACTAAGGTAAATATCGGGTAACCAACCCGATATTTACCTTGGTTACCACCGCACGCAGCTACACGTGCAGAGAGCAGGGAGCAGCGCACACTGAGCGCTGGCTCCCTGCTCTCCTAGTTACAGCACACATCGGGTTAATTACCCGATGTGTGCTGCAGCTCCATGTGCACAGAGCAGGGAGCAGCGCACAATGCTTAGCGCTGGCTCCTTGCTCTCCAAGTTACAGCACACATCGGGTTAATTACCTGATGTGTGCTGCAGCTCCATGTGCACAGAGCAGGGAGCAGCGCACAATGCTTAGCGCTGGCTCCTTGCTCTCCAAGTTACAGCACACATCGGGTTAATTACCCGATGTGTGCTGCAGCTCCATGTGCACAGAGCAGGGAGCAGCGCACAATGCTTAGCGCTGGCTCCTTGCTCTCCTAGTTACAGCACACATCGGGTTAATTAACCCGATGTGTGCTGCAGCTCCATGTGCACAGAGCAGGGAGCAGCGCACATTGCTTAGCGCTGGCTCCTTGCTCTCCTAGTTACAGCACACATCGGGTTAATTAACCCGATGTGTGCTGCAGCTACATGTGCACAGAGCAGGAGCCGGCAGCACAGGCAGTGAGAGCGGCGGAGGCTGGTATCAAAGGTAAATATCGGGTAACCAAGGACAGGGCTTCTTGGTTACCCGATGTTTACATTGGTTACCAGCGTCTGCAGAAGCCGGCTCCTGCTGCCTGCACATTTAGTTGTTGCTGTCTCGCTGTCACACACAGCGATCTGTGCTTCACAGCGGGACAGCAACAACTAAAAAATGGCCCAGGACATTCAGCAACAACCAACGACCTCACAGCAGGGGCCAGGTTGTTGCTGGATGTCACACACAGCAACATCGCTAGCAACGTCACAAAAGTTGTTCGTTAGCAGCGACGTTGCTAGCGATGTTGCTTAGTGTGACGGGGCCTTAAGGAGTCTACACCCGAGACTATAAGCCTTAGGGGAGGTGGAAAAGTTTGTTTATGCACCTTAGGTAGTGCATGCACAAAAGGTATTCTTGGGTGTGATGGTTTGAAGAAATCCAATTGTTTGGGAGGGATTAACCCTTCCTGGACTCCTCTTTCAAGAAGAGTGTTCAGATTAGTCTGAATTTTAGAAGAAGGATCCGACTGTAAATGCTCATAGGTTTTAGAGTCCTGTAACATTTTAAGAATCTCTTTTTCGTATAAAGCAGTGTCCAAAATGACAATGGAGCCTCCTTTGTCAAAGTTCTTAATAGTTAGATTGCAGTTAGAACTCAATTTTTTCCATGCAAATCGTTTCCTGCTAGTAAGATTCTGTTTGAAGGGCGTATCCTGAGAAAAAAAGAGTCTGTTTCAACCAGAGACTGAAAATCGTCCATGCTTTTAATTCTACTTTGAATGGGATATTATGTTGGATTGGGAACATTTCTCACAAAAGCTGCATCAGTCAAGGTAGGATCCCTGAGATTCACACCTGGAAAATTTTCCATATCCTTAGATGAAAGATGTTCACAAAAAGTAGTTGATTGTAGGTTATGAAAAAATGGCTTACGGGATCTCAAAATTCTGGTCTCATTTGACTCAAAAAAATGTTTTTTAACAGTGATATTGTGAATGAATTTATTGACATCCAACATAGTGGTGAATAGACTGAACTTCTTTGCAGGGACAAAATTCAAACCTTTGCTCAGAAATTTCATTTGATCATTGTTTAGTATAGAGGCCGATAAATTCAAGACTGAGAAAGATTCACTGTCATCTTTTAAACATTGTTGCGGGTGAAATAACCGTGTCCTTTTCCGCTGGTACTTACGACCTGCCCGCCTCGTTTTTTTTTGTTTTGGAGTGTTTTTTGGAAAAACTCGTAAAAAACTGGCTGGCTCATTAGATGTGGTAGGCGTCTCAAGGTCTGAGAGATCAGTGTTGGGATCACTGGACTCAGCTTTAGTGGAGCTGAAACTCACTCTGGGAGTATTGGGATTTTTATTTTTAAGAATAGGTTTTACTGGCTTGCGTTTTTCTCTATACAAGTGCCAATCATACACATGATTAGAGGAGTAATCCAAGGTGTCCAGCTTGAACTTATTTTGTTTAGTGGTAGTAATAAATTCCTCTAGCTTGGTCAAATTATCATTGATCTTTTGTTGTGATGCCAAAAAAGCAGAGGATTGGACATGTGTTTGTAGATTACTCTCAATTTCTTTGATACTATTTTCCAGAGAATCCATTTTTTTCTGTTCATAGGTGAGGATTAATTCTATGAGCTTGATGGAACAATTAGAAAGGATTTGATCCCATGATTTTATGAAATCCTCATCATAGACTGTAGTAGGTCTCTTTTTAATCCTTAAACCTCGTGGTAACATATTATGTTCCAAATAAGCACTCAAAGTCTTGGAATCCCACCAGGTTTTTAATCTGGAAGTCATCAGCTTTTCAAGGTTGTTCATCTGTTCCTTTAGATCTGGACTGATCTCTAGATTTTGTACATTATCCAGCGCAAATAACGCTGCTGCTTTATTGAGTCTAGTAGAATTATTAACATTGAAAAAATCTTCCACAATAGTGGGTTGAGTTTCATCCATACTGAGAATTGCTGATAATTCACTGGGAGCAAAGAAACAATGAGGAGAAAAGCCAAACTCGATATAGTAGAGAAAAAAAAGGGTTTTCAGCTCACCAGTTTGTTGAAAATTCAGCTGGATGAAAGCTCCTGGACGGTGCTCAGTAGAACAAGGGAGGCTGTAGAACAATCAAAGTGAGGAGGTGCCGGAGCACCTCCTCACTTAGAAAAGAAAGAAGACCAAAGAACTGTCTGAGGACTTGAGAATCCAAATTGTGAGGAAGCATGAGCAATCTCAAGGCTACAAGTCCATCTCCAAAGACCTGAAAGTTCCTGTGTCTACGATGCGCACTGCGCAGTGTCATCAAGAAGTTTAAAGCCCATGGCACTGTGGCTAACCTCCCTAGATGTGGAAGGAAAAGAAAAATTGACGAGAGATTTCAACGCAAGATTGTGCGGATGGTGGTAACGAACCTCGACTAACATCCAAACAAGTTCAAGCTGCCCTGCAGTCCGAGGGTACAACAGTGTCAACCCGTACTATCCGTCGGCGTCTGAATGAAAAGAGACTGTATGGTAGGATACCCAGGAAGACCCCACTTCTTACCCCGAGACATAAAAAAGCCAGGCTGGAGTTTGCCAAAACTTACCTAAGAAGCCTAAAACGTTTTGGAAGAATGTTCTCTGGTCAGATGACACAAAAGTAGAGCTTTTTGGGAACAGCCATCAACATAGAGTTTACTGGAAAAAAAAGAGGCATTCAAAGAAAAGAACACGGTCCCTACAGTCAAACATGGCGGAGGTTCCCTGATGTTTTGGGGTTGCTTTGCTGCCTCTGGCACTGGATTGTTTGACCGTGTGCATGGCATTATGAAGTCTGAAGACTACCAACAAATTTTGCAGCATAATGTAGGGCCCAGTGTGATAAAGCTGGGTATCCCTCAGAGGTCATGGGTCTTCCAGCAGGACAATGACCCAAAACACACTTCAAAAAGCACTAGAAAATGGTTTGGGAGAAAGCACTGGAGACTACTAAAGTGGCCAGCAATGAGTCCAGACCTGAATCCCATAGAACACATGTGGGGAGATCTCAAAATGGCAGTTTGGAGAAGGCACCCTTCAAATCTCAGGGACCTGGAGCAGTTTGCCAAAGAAGAATGGTCTAAAATTCCTGCAGAGCATTGTAAGAAACTCATTGATGGTTTCCGGAAGCGGTTGTTCGCAGTTATTTTGGCTAATGGTTGTGCAACCAAGTATTAGGCTAAGGGGCACTTTGCACACTATGACATCGCAAGTGCAATGTCGGTGGGGTCAAATTGAAAGTGACGCACATCCGGTGTCACAGGCGATATCGTAGTGTGCAAATCCTTTTTGATACGATTAACGAGCATAAAAGCGTCGTAATCGTATCATTGGTGTAGCGTCGGTCATTTCCATAATTTGGAAATGACCGATGTTACGATGTTGTTCCTCGTTCCTGCGGCAGCACACATCGCTGTGTGTGAAGCCGTAGGAGCGAGGAACATCTCCTACCTGCGTCCCGGCCGCCAATGCGGAAGGAAGGAGGTGGGCGGGATGTTTACGTCCTGCTCATCTTCGCCCCTCCGCTTCTATTGGCCGCCTGCCATGTGATGTCGCTATGACGCCGCACGACCCGCCCCCTTAATAAGGAGGCGGGTCGCCGGCCAGAGCGACGTCGCAGGGCAGGTGAGTGCATGTGAAGCTGCCGTAGCGATAATGTTCGCTATGGCAGCTATCAGAAGATATGGCACCTGCGACGGGGGCGGGGACTATCGCTGCAGCGTCGGTAATACATTGTTACCGATGTCGCAGCGTGCAAAGCCCGCCTAAGGGTGCCAATACTTTTGTGTGGCCCATTTTTGGAGTTTTGTGTGAAATGATCAATGATTTGATTTTTGTTTCATTCTCTTTTGTGTTTTTTCATTGCAAGCAAAAGAAATGAAGATAATAATACCAAAGAATTTATGATTGCAATCATTTTCAGGAAGAAACTGAGTATTCTCTGACAGAATTGCAGGGGTGCCAATACTTTTGGCCAGCACTGTATAATTAATATATATATATATATATATATATATATATATATATATATAATTTGTGTAGTACGGGGTCTATTGTTGCTTAGTTTTTCACTTTAAACACAGCAGCGTACACCCATTACTCAAAAAAAAAACATCCCTCGACCATAAATGCGCTGCTAATGCAGACCAGTCTCTAATCTCCATTTGTATCTAAACGTCTGGAACACTTGGTCCATTCCTATCCATTCCACTGTCAGATAATTTTCTTCTTGATCCTTTATAATCCGCTTTTTACACTACTGAATCTGCACCTAAGGCTGGATTTACACGATAGTATGGCATTAGATACGAGTGCATCAGATGTGATATGCTAATGACCCTCGGCACCCACTGTGCTGCCAGCATGAACCGAGTGTCATGCAACTGTATGCCGATCCTACGATCGGATCACAGCTGCGGAGAAGAGGGTGTGCGCTGCGGAGGAGAGGGAGGTATTAATCTCCTCAATTGTCAGCTGATGTGATTATCTCACTGCACTCTGATGTCATCTAAGTGCAGTCCTATGTTTCACTCGCACCCATAGACTTGTATGGGTAAGAGTGACACGTCTATTGCTGATAATCGCAGCATGCTTCCACTTTTCACTCAGTCAGAATCTGGAAGAGAAAAAAGAGACCATCTGCACTCTCTCATTGAATAATATCTGTCCATGTTCAATGCAAGATTTTCTCACATTGCACTCATTCGAGTCGTACGCTCATGTGAGCGAACCCTAAATCTAATGGTCTCTGCTCCCTGCTGATTCTCCTGGATCTCTGCTGCACTAGACACTGTGGATCACCAGCTGCTACTCACTATTCTCCGTTCTATCGGGCTCAATGACACCGCTCTCTCCTGGTTCTCCACCTATCTCTCTGACCGCTCCTTCGCTGTATCTTTTGCAGACTCCTCTTTTTCCCCATTTCTCATTACTATCAGGGTTCAGTT